>NC_133425.1:17345500-17655000 GCF_049350105.2 Macaca mulatta | reverse complement strand
TGCCATTTACTCTGTCTTGGGAAAGTAATAAAGCAATGAAGTTTTTGAAGGCATCGCACAGAGTCAGGGCATGGGTTCGTCTCATATGTGTTAGAGGAGAAGCAGAAATAAATTGAATAAGGCAAAATATTAACAACCCTGCACCCAAGATTTAGAGCATATACTTTCTTCCATCCCATACGGAATATTTACAAACTCTGACCATATATTGGCCATAAAGCAAGTGTCAATAGCATTTAGGCCACTTTCTAAAACCATATAGGAAAATAAAAGTAAAACCCCTACTATGGTTTGAATGTTTGGGCCCCCTCTAAAGTTCACAGGTTGAAACATAATCCCCAATGTGATAATGTTGGGAGGGGAGGCCTTTAGGAGTCATGAGAGCAGAGCCCTGATGAGTGGATCAAAGCCGTAATAAAAGGCCAAGTTCAGCCCCCTTTGCCTCTGTGCTCTTCTGCCACGTGAGGAATAATATGTTCCCCCTCCAGAGAATGCAGGATTTCAGGTGTCATCCTGAGCAGAAAGACGAGACACAAAACTTGCCAGCATCTTGATCTTGGACTTCCCAGACTCCAGAACTGTGAGAAGTAAGTCTCTGTTCTTTATGAATTACACAGTCTCAGATATTCTGTGATGGCAGCACAAAATGAACTAAGACAACTCCTAAACAATTTGATAGCTATGTGAAAAATTCACTATATATTTGCAGTTTTAAAAACATGCTTCTGAATAATTCAGATACTATCTGACATAATTTATTTGTGCATTTTTTTTTTTTTTTGCCTTTCCTCATATGAATGCAAGCTTCATGAAGTTGAGGAGCTATGTTCATTGTACTACCCACAGCATATACATAGATCCAAACTTATTTGAGTAGGGTCATGGTGAATAAATGAATGAATGAATATCAACACTTAAGATATTCTATTTATGAAGTACTTGAAGGGAAATGTGTAATCTTAAGTACATATATTAGCCAGGAATAAAGATAGAATATGATTGAAACATTTACCTTGGGATATTAAAAAATAAACAGTAAACTGAAAAAAAGTAGAGTTTTCTAAATGAGCAGAGTTTAGTGGAACGTAAATAGCAGGAATAAGAAGAGAACAAAACAATTATCAGGGCCATTTGGTATTTTTTTGGCAAAATCTATAAATTTTCAAGAAACAAATAATCATATTTCTTATAAAACATTTTTAAAAGAATAGAAAAAGAAGAATGGTGGAGTTGATTTTATAATAAAATATAACCTTTATATCAAAGACAGGCAAGAAAAGTTATATCGATCTTATTTATAGATTTATGTGTAAAAGTTTTAAACAAAATATTAGTAAACAAAAATCTAGCAGCATGAATAGAAACAAACAGATAACCATAACCAAATAGAGTTTGTTCTAGGAATGTAAAGACAGTATAACATTAGAAAATCTATTAACGTAAGTTATTATGTACCAGATTCAAGCTGAAAAATAACCGTCTTCATATAGGCAGAAAAAAACATTCAGTAAAATTTCACATTCATTCATGTGTTAAAAGAAAAATGTTAGCAACTAGGAATAGTAGGAGAAATTCTTAACATTTGAAGCAAATTTGCACTTGATATGACTGTCTATATATGAAAATCAAGACTATCTAGGGCAAACTATCATGTTTTTTTAAAAAACATTCTGAATACAAAGTCAAATAAAATTAGCATATTTGAACACTTTCAACAATAAGTTAGAAGACATCATTTTAATGTCTTATTCATAATAGCAAACAGAAAACAAGCTTCTATAGGATAAATGTATTGAAAGACCTGTCATTATGGGGACAAATATAACATTTAACTAAAGGATAAAAGTGAAGATCATTTGGAGAGGAACACCAGGTTCATGGAAAAAAGCACCATAATAAAGATGGAAATGTTCCAGATTGATCTATACAACCAATGATTCAATCAAAACTCAAGCAGATCATTTTTCATAACACTTGACAAGCAGACCCGAAAATTCACAAAGACATGTTGAAGCCAAGAATAGCCAAAACAATTTTGAATAAGAAGAACAAAGATGAAACACCCGTAAGATGTTAAGACTGGTTATACAACTTAAATAAAAGAGTGTGGATCTGGTGTTGGGAGGGACTATTAGAACAATGTTAAAAATATCTGTGAAAACAATCCAGAATAAAGATGATGTTTGCAGTAAACGAAACTGAATATACAAAAAATTCCTAAAGTCAGTAAGAAAAAAGACAAAACGGAGTAGAAAAATGGGCAAAGGTTGTGAATAGCAATTCATACCTGAAAGAACACAAATCTTCCATAAACATTTTGAAAAGGTGCTTAGGGAAATGCAGTTTTTAAAATCATCTCATAGCCATTGAATTATCAAAGTTTCTTCATAAGGATGTGGAAAATTCACATTTTGATACAGCTGGCGGGAGTAAAAATTTATGCAATCATTTTGTAAAGGGATGTGGAGTTACCTGCTTTGTTACATTGGTTCTGAGACACGCCTCCTCCACCTCCACACGTACTGACCCCCTGCCACATTTTAACATTGCCTGAATCCAAATCCATCTTACAATTGCTGCTTTCTTAATATTTTAAACAACATTTTGGGTGCAACTTACATTAGATGGCCTCTTGGTTTCATAAAATATGTAGTAAATTTGAAGATGTTCACCCTTTTGGATCTAGCAGTTTGATTCCTAGATGCATTTCTAGAAAAACTCACATCTACACACAAAGATATATACAATGCTATTCATTGTCAAATTTGTTTTTCTTTTAAAAGTTTTGCTCTAAGAAGCTAAAAAATTGGTTTCTTTCATGCTTATTTCAGTAAGAATACTGTTGCCTACACACAGAGAAAAATGTATTACCTCCCATAAGAGGTCGAGAAGAGTTGTTTAATTTCCTGACTCAATAATGATCTCAAGATCTCAGATTTATTCTATTTCTCTGCTTTGCCACCGTTGGCTTTTTGATTCATTTATTTATACTTGCTCACTTCCTGATCACAACTTCCCTACCTTAACAAGTGCAGGAGCTTCAAATGATCTCATTATTCCTACTATTATTTTAATTTTGAAATAATTGTAGGTTCCCAGGAAGTTGCAAAGATAGTACAAAGAGGTCTTGTATACCAATTACCCAGTTTCTCTCAATGACTGCAACTTCCACAACTTCGAAACAATGTCAGAACCAGGAAACTGACATTGGTACAATGTGCATGTATATAATTTTATATCATTTGATCATATGTTCAGATTCATGAAACCTCCACCACGATTATTTAAAATCAAGATGGGGAACTATTCGCACACCACAGAGATTTCTCTCACGGCATCCCTGTACAGTCTCAGTCATCTCCCTAATTCCAAACATCCCCCACTTTCTGGAATTTTTGTTTTCCATCTCTAACATTACGTTTGACGGCAACACATAGCAACTTACTTTGCAAAGCAGCAAAAAATAAGATGGATGGATGGATAAATGGATAAAAGGATGGAGATATGTGGAGTAATGAGGCACATATAGCAAAATGTTAAAGAATCTGGGTGGAGGGTGTATGGTTGTTCAATGCACAATTCTTTACATTTGTCTGTATACTTGCAAATTTTCATCAATATAATATGGAAACAAAATTGATCTAAATGTCCACCAGGAGGGAAATGAATAAGTAAATTGTAGTATATACTATAAGTCTACTATATGTCTATAACAGACAATTCTATAGCATTTAAGAAGAAGGAACTAGATCTTCATGTACCAATATGGCTAAATATCAAAAACAGTATACTGAGTAATGAAAAGGTACGTTTCAGAATAATGTAGATGATGCAATTGAAGCGAACACCTACAAAATATCAGAAAGGTAACCACCTCTTTGAAGTTTTTTTACCGGTTTTCATAACTGATTATACAATAACATCATGTGTGACACCTGGATATTGTCGAGAACATGGGTGCATGCTATATTCTTTTCACTTTTCGTATTTGAAATGCATTACTATTGAAAAAATTTAAATTAAAAAAGAAACGCCACACAGGTCTGCATACGGTGGAAGACACTGGCTCAAATTTAGACTTCAGAGAAGTGTGAGTCACCTTCTACACATTCCTTTTATAGTCGCTCAAATTATGGGACACATTTGCCAATTACTTTACTTTAAAGAACAAGGTACTTCGGGGAGAAAACACATTATTCTGAAATGACCTCAATCAATGCTAACTTTGGATGTTTATAGAGGTCCCATGACAGAATCAGTAAACAAGGAAGCAGGTAAATTTAACATGCATTTAGTAATTATTCCTGGGAGTACGGCCTTACCACTGCAAGTGTTGGTTATCATTATAAATAAAACCTGTAAAGCTACTTGAAAACGAAGCAGACTAAGAGCTTGTATTTTGTAGTCAACAAGCAGATACACACAGAACAGATGTTTTTTTTTAAAGAAGCTGTTCATCATATGAAAAAAAGCTCATCATCACTGGTCATTAGAGAAATGCAAATCAAAACCACAATGAGATACCACCTCATGCCAGTTAGAATGGCAATCATTAAAAAGTCAGGAAACAACAGATGCTGGAGAGGATGTGGAGAAATAGCAACGCTTTTACACAGTTGGTGGGAGTGTAAATTAGTTCAACCATTGTGGACAACAGTGTGGCAATTCCTCAAGGATCTAGAACCTGTAATACCATTTGCCCCAGCAATCCCATTACTGGGTATATACCCAAAGGATTATAAATCATTCTACTATAAAGACACACGCACCCATATGTTTATTGCAGCACTGTTCACAATAGCAAAGACTTGGAACCAACCCAAATGGCCATCAATGATAGACTGGATAAAGAAAATGTGGCATATATACACCATGGAATACTATGCAGCCATAAAAAAGGATGAGTTCATGTCCTTTGCATGGACATGGATGAAGCTGGAAACCATCATTCTCAGCAAACTAACGCAGGAACAGAAAACCAAACACCGCATGTTCTCACCCGTAAGTGGAAGTTGAACAATGAGAACATATGGACACAGGGAGGGGAACATCACATACCAGGGCCTGTCGGGGGGTGCGGAAAGGGAGGAGGGACAGCATTAGGAGAAATATCTAATGTACATGACGGTTGGATGGGTGCAGCAAACCACCATAGCATTTGTATGCCTATATAACAAACTTGCACGTTCTGCACATATATCCCAGAACTTAAAGTATAATAATTTTATATATAAAAAAAGCTGTTCATGCTTTTCTTATCACAAAAGTTAAGATAGTATTGCCTCCAGGGAAAATAATGAGTTTTGATCTTTTGAGGACCTGGAAATATGCTATTTCTTTTTCTGGGTGGTTAGGACAGTTGTGTTTGCTTTATAATAATCCATTGAGCCATTCACATGTTTTGTGGATATCTTTGTATTTTGTTATTATTATTATTAGTAATAGTAGTATTGAGACAGAGTCTCACTCTGTTGCCTAGGCTGGAGTGCAGCGGCGTGATCTCAACTCACTGAAACCTCCACCTCTTGGGTTCAAGCAATTCTCGTGCCTCAGCCTCCAAGTAGATTGGACTACAGGTGTGCACCACCATGCGCAGCTAATTTTTTGTATTTTTAGTAGAGACAGGGTTTCATCATGTTGGCCAGGCTGGTCTTGAACTCCTGACCTCAAGTGATCTGCCTGCCTCGGCCTCCCCAAAGTGTTGGGATTATAGGTGTGAGCCACCGTGCCCAGCTATTTTGTTATGTTTTACAATAAAACAAAAGGTGTCCTAAAGTTCTGCAAATTAGTACCTGCAGGTTGGAATACAATTTCTAGTGAACTCAAAAATTGCTAGATCTCAAGTACTTTGGATGAAAGTGAAATTAGCATCCTTAGGAAAATTGTGGGAGGAATCGTACCAATGTCAGTTTCCTGGTTTTGAGTCAGGAAAATGACTCAAAAATGTCCCCTGTTATGCCAGAGAAAATCACATAGAAAATGCATGGAAAAATTTGAATGATTTACTGAAATGTAATAAAAGAAGCCTTATATATAAATTATAATTCTGTATATAATTTACATGTATGTGTAACTAAACAACAAACTTACTATGATCACTAGATATGAAGAAATGTTATCAATGTCTCACAACTGTAAAAATGTACTTTGGCTAAAAATTTTTAAAGGGTGAAGAATCTTCTTGTTGAGAAAATGATGATCACCATGCATTTGAGGCCACCTTATTTGTAGGCATAGACAGTTTTTCACAATTATGATAGCTAACATAGGACTTTTCTCTTTTAGATTGTGTATTGCAAATACTTGTTTTAAAAAAGTCGTATCTTGAAAGATCTTTACAAATCATCCACGTTTTTCCTTTTCTCTCATGTAGAGCAAGGAAAGGAGGGAAGAGTTTGATCTTCCTGAAGGAAAGATTGTCCCCCTAAAAACTTGGATATAAAGAAAAATAATAGAGTTGTCAGAAAGATTTCACTCTCCCCATGGTCCTGATAGATATTTGTCAACTCTTGTCAGAATGGCTTGTCATTCTAACACTTTGCTCTTCCCTCAAAAACAAGAAGCTACCAGCACGAAGGCACAAGAGCAATGACTAAGACAGAATCTGCACATTCCTAAATCATTATGCAGGAGGGTGATATGTCAAGATAAATCAGGGCTGAATGGGAAAGAGCTAATGTTTGGTGAGGAAATATTTATTATGGGTCACTATTGCATCATTTCAGAATACTGAGGCAAGGACGGGGAGAGAGGATAAGTAAATTCATGTGATGGAAAACGAAATTTTAAAAACATATTTACAATTCATGGAAGGTCACAATATTTAAGTCCTGGGACAGTTAGAAACTACCTTATTTCACACAATGCCTTTGAAAACCAATAAGAACAACAACAAAAAAACATGGAGTCCACAAAACAATTTTTAGACAGAAGTGTTGTTTATTTGATAGTACAAAACAAATATAAATTGAGCATCCTGATAGTATATTTGCATAGCCTATTGTTAGGCTACCTTTTGGTGAACATCCAGAGAAAAGTTCTTTCTAGTATTAATTACATGAAACCGGTACCTTCCTATAGGACAACCAATCACAAAGTGTGAAAGTGATGTAAGATCTCTTTGACGCACCTACAAGTTTCATTGTGGGTGTTTATGGAAACTCCTTGTCAAATCTCTGTTTTACATGCTATTAGTATACATAGTCACACACAAGACTGAAAGAATTGTGCGTGGCCCAGATCTAGGAGAGATGTCTGATAGTAGGGAGCTTGGGACTTCAAGAAGGCAAAAGACTAGATTGATAGGAGGCAGTGCTTAATGCAAAGTAGGCAGTCAGTAAATACTTGTTGAATGAATGAAGTAGACTAGATGGAGGTCTAGGAGTGGGCCATTTAAGGTCATAGATACATATGAATCCAAGTATTCAGGGACTCAACTGACTTCTGGGGATTGGGAAAATTCCAGCGGTCTTTCCACTCACTCCAGAGATGGGGAAGAAGACTAGTTCAGCAAAGAACAATGATGCAATTAGGCTATGACTACTACTAAGGGGTGGAGTTTTCCAATATAAGCATTTCATCTCTTGGATTAAAAACACTGAGTGGGCTGGGCGCCGGTGGCTCAGGCCTGTAATCCCAACACTTTGGGAGGCCAAGGCGGGTGGATCGTGAGGTCAGAAGTTCGAGACCAGCCTGGCCAATATGGTAAAACCCCGTCTCTACTAAAAATACAAAAATTAGCTGGGTGTGGTGGTGCGTGCCTGTAATCCCAGCTAGTCGGGAAGCTGAGGCAGAAGAATCGCTTAAACCCGGGAGGTGGAGGTTGCAGTGAGCCAAGATCGCGCTACTGCACTCCAGCTTGGGCAACAGAGCAAGATTCCATCTCAAACAAACAAACAAAACCACACACACACACACACACACACACACACACACACACACACACACACAAAACCACTCAGTGGTTTCCCACTTTTTGTAGAAGAAAGTCCAACTCTTTACTATGATTGTGCTTGTTCAACTTCTTCCTGAAGCAGATCTTGAAGATGGGGAGAGGTGATAAGTAAATCCATATGATGGAAAATGAAATTTTTAAAACATATTTACAATTCATGGCAGGCTAGCATATTTTAAGTCCTGAGACATTTAGAAACTACCTTATTTCACACAATGCTTTTGAAAACCAGTAAGAACACAAAACCATCATTGAGTCCACAAAACAATTTTTAGACAGAAGTGTTGTATATTTGATAGTACAAAACAAATATAAATTGAGCATCCTGATGGTGTATTTGCATAGCCTATTGTTAGGCTACCATTTGGTGATATCCAGAGAAAAGTTCCTTCTGCTATTGGTTATATGAAACTGGTACCTTCCTATAGGACAGGTAGGAAAGATTTTGGTGCATGTCATTGATGAAGGAAGTGCTTCCAAGAGAGCTGGCTAGAGAAGGAGGAGGTAAGGAAGAATGTGACTTGAGGCCATGTTCTACCCTCAGCCTGACCCCAGAGGGAATGGTGGAGCATAAATTGCATCT
The DNA here is from genome assembly GCF_049350105.2 of Macaca mulatta. Taxonomy (NCBI): domain Eukaryota; kingdom Metazoa; phylum Chordata; class Mammalia; order Primates; family Cercopithecidae; genus Macaca; species Macaca mulatta. The sequence continues at coordinate 17,646,463 of NC_133425.1, read as the reverse complement.
CAGAGTTTGTTCTGCCTCAAGACAAGGAAACTAGGGACTTGTGCTCCCCACCAGTAGGTTAACTGCTATAGGATATTCCAGGGGGTGCCAGCTCAGTTCTCAGGATAGGTGAGGTGGTTCCAATAGACCCAGAGCAATCTTCTGTAGAAGGTCGCACATGCCAGTCATTAACAGCAAGGCACACAGAAGCTGGCGGAGGTATACACAGAGCTATTAAAAGAGATTGGAGGAGATTTGGAAGGGGCAAAATACATGTCTGCTACAACAGTCATTTACAAGCCCACATGACGTTGTTCCACCAAGCTCGCTACCCTCCTCTGTCCCGGAGGTCTCTGTATTAGCCAAGGTTCTCCAGAAAAACAGAACCAATAAGTTACATCTTTCTCTTTCTTTTCTTTCCTTTCTCTTTCCTTTCTCCTTCCTTCCTTCTTTTCTTTTCTTTCTCTTTTCTTGTGGGAGATTTAAAATAGGGAATTGGCACACATGATTATGGAGGTTGAGAAGTTCCACGATCTGCCACTGGGAAGCTAGAGACCCAGAAGAGCTGGTGGTGTAAGTTCCAGCTCAGGCACAGGAGAAGACAGATATTGCAGCTCAAAAACAGGCAGAGAGAGAGAATTCTTTTTCTTCTTTTTTGTCCTAATTGGGTCTACAACTGATTGGATAAGGCTCATCCACAATGGGCAGGGCTTTATCTAATTTCTACCAATTCCAATGCTAATCTCATCCAGAAACGCCTTCACAGACATACATAGAATATCTAGCTACATATCTGGGTACCCCGTGGTGCAGTCAAGGTCACACATAAAATTAACCTTCACACTCTCATCATTAGTTTCTGCACTCAGGCCACAAAGGTTCTGTACCTGGAGTATGAATGTATAGATTGAGCTCAGTCAAGGCAAAATAAGGTAATGCTAGCCAGGAGAGTTTAGGTGCTGAATTCTGAAAACGATGTCATAGAAAGGCTATAGTGACCCCATTCCAAAGAAGTTAGTTTTGGATTCTTGGTTTATTTTATTTATTTTTTCTTCAGTGAGTCTTGTCTTCTAAAGCACAGGCTACAGACTGGCTTTTTATTTTATTGAGCTCCAGAAGCCAGAAGAAAAGATAGAAACCTTTTTCCTGCAACATGAATTCTCAAAAGAGCTTATCTTGTCCCCAAGAGGGAGAAAGTTGGTACTTTGGGGGAGAGGGTGAAAAACAATCTTATTCTTTTTATGAATGAAGCACAGATATACATATAGTACATTAACACATACATCCAGTGTATCTATGGTTTTAAAACTTTCATCGGGAGGCCGGGCACAGTGGCTCATGCCTGTAATCCTAGCACTTTGGGAGGCTGAGGCAGGTAGACTGCCAGAGCTCAGGAGTTTGAGACCAGCCTGGGCAATGTGGTGAAACCCCATCTCTACTAAAAAATACAAAAAAAAAAAAAAAAATTAACTGGACATGGTGGCACATACCTGTAGTCCCAGCTACTAGGGAGGCTGACGCATGAGAATTGTTTGAGATCGGGAGGCAGAGGTTACAGTGAGGCAAGATTGGGCCACTGTACTCCAGTCTGGTAACAGAGTGAGACTCTCAAAAAAGATTTTTTTTTTCATTGAGGGATGATTAGAAACAAATGTTTAAAATGACTCTGGGAGAAGGAAAACAATAATAATGATTTTAAGAAATTAAGAAAGACAGGCCGGGCGCGGTGGCTCAAGCCTGTAATCCCAGCACTTTGGGAGACCTAGACGGGAGGATCACGAGGTCAGGAGATCGAGACCATCCTGGCTAACACGGTGAAACCCCGTCTCTACTAAAAAATACAAAAAACTAGCCGGGCGTGGTGGCGTGCGCCTGTAGTCCCAGCTACTCGGGAGGCTGAGGCAGGAGAATGGCGTAAATCCGGGAGGCGGGGTTTGCAGTGAGCTGAGATCCGGCCACTGCACTCCAGCCTGGGTGACAGAGCGAGACTCCGTCTCAAAAAAAAAAAAAAGAAAAGAAAAGAAAGACAATTCTAAAACCATAGGTATCTAAAGCTCAAAGGAAGCACCTCCTTTATCTAAGACTTTTCAACGGGCACCTCAAGGACCCAGATGCTCAGAACTTCCTGAAGTTCACACAGGGATTTGGTGAGAGAGCCTGGCATAGACCAGGATTTTTTTCAGCCCTGGACCAATGCACATTTCACGTGTTTCATGTAAAACTTCATGTATCTGTGAACAGAGTCCAAGTCTCTGCATCTCATTCACCCGCATTCCTACAGAGGTGACGCTTTGGAAAGAAAGTAAATGATCTACGTGGTCAGATTACACAGCTTTGGGATCCTTCAGAAGAGATATGTTGTCTTGCTCTCTGAGTGGTGAGACAGGGACCAGTCAGAGCAGAGAGAGAACACCCAGAGAGCTGCCACATCGGGGCAAATGTGTATCAGGAATCAGAAGCAATGCAGAGCTCGGAGAAGGGGGAGAGAATTAGTTCAGCGTGAGACATGGGCATTCTTCCTGACGCCTCACCCACTCTTCATGTCTAAAGTTGACTTCTTCTATTGCTGCTTAAAATCCATCCAGGAGCTGAGGAGGTAGGGGGTGAAAACATGGAAAAAGAGAAATGAAAATCTAGTGAATGATAATGAAGGTTTTATTTATCATCTGCTAAATCAGCGTCATTAGACTCAGCTATGTGAGTCTAGTTTTACAATTCTCTGTCTCACCACTCAGAGAGCAAGACAACATATCTCTTCTGAAGGACCCCAAAAGTGTGTTATTTTACCACGTAGATCATTTACTTCCTTTCCAAAGTGTCACCTCTGTGGGGGATGTGGGTTAATGAGATGCAGAGACTTGGACTCCACCCACAGATACATGAATTTTTACGTGAAACACGTGGAATGTGCATGGGTCTAGGGTTGAAAAAATCCTGGTCTATGCCAGGCTGTCTCACCAAATCCCTGTGTGAACTTCAGGCAGTTTGAGCATCTCAGTCCTTGAGGTGCCTGTGAAAACATCTTAGATACAGGAGGTGCGTCCTTTTCGCTTTAGATACTTACGATTTTAGAACTGTCTTAAAGACAAGCTCACCTATGTGAGTTAGCTTTACTATTCTCCCCAGCGTCTGTTTAATTCATGCATTTATTCGTTCAAGCATTTGTTGAGCACCTACTATGTGCCAGGCACTGTCCTCGATGCTAACACTGGTGGCAGGAAAGCAGTAAGATACAGTAATAAAAAGCAGATTTGGTCCTAACTCTAGGCAAATTTTAAATTTCACAGCAGAGCTAAGTAAAATAGGTAGACAAGCCTACATTTTAATTAAATTACCCTCTGTTCCATGGCTGGCACGTGACAAGCATATTTTCTGACTTTGCAGGGGGAAATGGGCTGTGTCATATGTGCGAGCTCCACTCTCCTCTGGCAGGCTTCTTAATCCATGTTTGAGGGCAGTCAGGACTAAATGAAATTGTGGGAACAAAAAAACGAAAAATGCAAAAAAAAAAAAAAAAAGTTTTAATTGGCTTACTCTGATCTCCCTGCTGTGATTGTATCACCCAGTTGGCAGCTTGTCACTTGCAGTTGCTAGGCAACTCTGAGCGGTAAGGCGAACGTGTCAGCCTGTGTTTCCCATCTTGTTGCTTGAGTCTCCCGGTGTCTGGGACTGACGTCTGCTTCTACCTGACCCTCCACAGGGGTCTGGGATGCTCCATGCAGCCCCGTGAATAAGCCTCTGACCTGCTGTTCAAAGCTGCCTCATGGGGAAGTAATTGATAAAACTTCAGCCCTTATTCAACAACTTAGCTCTCTAACTGTGACCTTGCTGGAATGGCCCCAGGGACCCCGTCTGAGTCTTCCCAGCCCCTCAGGTACGTCAGCAGAACAGGTGTGAAGGCAGATACAGGAGAAACATAATACCTGCCTCCTCCTCACCTGGTGAGCAACACACACTTGAAAGTCCCATTCTGATGTCATCTCTCCTATTCACACTCATGGAGCCTATAGAGAATGGGCTTTGCAGTCAGACAGTCCATCTGTCACATACAAGCCATGCGACTTTAAAGCATATTCTTAGCCCCTCTGTACCACTGTTTTCTCATCTCTAAAGTGAAGCTGAGGTGGAAAGGTCCTTGAGCCTAGGAGTTTGAGACCAGCCTGGGCAACATAGCAAGATCCTGTCTCTACAAAAAATAAAATAAAATAAAAATTAGCTGGGTATAGTGGTGTGCACCTGTAGTCCCAGATACTGGGGAGGCCAAAGCAATAGGATCACTTGAGCCCAGAATTTCAAGACTGAGGTGAGCTATGATCACCCACTTCACTCCAGGCTTGGCAACAGAGTGAGATCTCATCTCAAAACAAAACAAACAAACAAACAAACAAACAAAAAATGTGGAGCTAACACTACTTCTATCCCAGGGTGTTGTTGAAGTTTTCCTGAAGAAAAACAAATGTAAAATGCTTAGTGCAATGCTAGCATATAGTTAAAGCTCCACATTTTAGCAATTGTTATCCAGGCATCCATGAAGAACTTTGAGGCATTTGCAGAATCCCGGAGCTGAGAAGGAAGTTAGCTAGTGATTGCCGAGTCTCCTCGTACCTTAAATCAGGAATTTGAGACCCAGAGAATCAAGAGTGTTGTACTCAAAGCTGTGTCACTGGGATTGAAACTGAGGGCTCAGTTGCCACCATAAAACTTTGCCAGGATTGGGTACAAAAAAGAGTCATCCTGTGTTAAACACATCTTGCAGGCAGTGGGTAATAGTATTTGTGTTGAGTAATCAGAGAGGCACCCAATGGACACAGCTACCCAGAAGACAGCCTGTTTGGTCTGAGCAAGTATCAGGTGCTTCAGACAGGGCCATGTCTCATAGCAGATGTCTGGTTATTTCCCAGCTGGCTGAGAGAAGACGATCCACCCTCTTTACCATGGCACCAAAGATGTTTCTTGACCTGACTATGGCTCCCACTACCGTCAAATTCTCCTCCTCCCCAATCATCTTCCTGTTGATCCTCTCAGACATGCCAGGGAGGCTCCTGCCTCAGGGCCTTTGCATGAGCTATCCTTTCCCTTTGCTTGGAACACACATATCCATATGGCTCCCTCCTTCACTTGCTTCAAGTTGTTGCTCAAAGATCATGCCCTCATGGAGGCCTTTCATGAGTTTCCTATTTAATATTGCTGCCCTCTCAAGCACTTTCTCTCCTCTTTCCCTGCTTTTCCTTTATAGGACTTGTCACCACCTGCTTCACTGCCTATGTGTTTGCTTGTCAGTCATGCCCAATCGCCCACCTCTACACTGTAAGCTCCACAGGGGCACAGATTTTTTGCATTCAGTTCATTGCTGTATTCCCAGTGCCTAGAACTGCACCTGGCACACATTAGATGCTCAATAAACATTTCTGGAATACACAGAAACCTCTGTCTGTGAGGTTTCCTCTGCCCTGCACTGCCCCATGCTCATCGTCCTCACCCCTACTCACCCTTCATGATACTGCAACAAGCATCTCCTCCTTTGAGAAGACGTCTGTCCTCACCTCCTCCAACTGGAATGGGGACCTTGCCATGTGACTCCATAACATCCTGCATATCCTTCCAGAAGGGCAGCCATCAAATTGTTGCAATAACTAATTTGCCTGGTATCCCACCAGAGGTTTGGCCTGTTCTACAATTAGAGGGGCAATGAAAGAAAAAGAAGTCTTCCTCTGATTAACTTCTCTGGCTGCCTGTCAGACACCAAGCTTCCTGCCTCCCATTCCCCGCCCCAATCCCAAAGCATTTCCATCTAGACTGAGTCACTTAAGGGCAGGCCTTCATGTCATCCATCTTTATATTCCCAGCATACAGTGCAGCTCCTGACATGGCATAAGGGCACAGCACTGTGGCTCAAATGACAATAGTCAGGGCTCACCTTGAGCCATGAAATTGGCCTATAAGGGCTTTCCAACCTTGGCACTTGAGACATTTGAAACGGGAATTATTTGTTGTAGGGGCCTGTCCTGTGCCTTGTCAAATGTTTAGCAGCATCCTTGTCCTCAACCCATATGCCGATAATACGCACACCAAGTTTGCAACCAAAACATCTGCAGACATTAGCAAATGTCCCCTGGGGGCCACACTTGTCTTTCGTTTACTATGAATTAATTCATTAAATCCTCACAGCAATGCTATAAGGGGGTACTGTCATGAAATCTAGACTACACATGAGTAAAGTGAGGCTCAGAGAGGTTAGGCAACTCACTGAACATCACACAGCTAGGAACTGGCTGAATCAGGATATGAACTGGGCAGTCTGACTCCAAAGTTGAGGCAATTAACCTAATGAATTAATGTCAGGAGTTGGGTGGGGAATGGGGACGGGATGTTTATTACATCCAGGCACTATTTTTAGTTTGTATATGAATTGCTTCATTTAATTGTGCCCAGCCTTTAACACAGTCTTTGTTATTTCTAACATTGTACAGAGGTGGGAATTGAGGCACAGAAAGCACCCGCTAACTGGAGGCAGAGTGGCCAGAATTCAAGCCCATGCAGTATGACTCTAAAGCTTATGGTGGTGGGAGGTCGGGGGCTGTTTCTACCCTGCTCCAAGTCTGCACAAAGTCATGCTGCCCTTTACTCAGCCTTCCCTGCCAGGACAGCCTTGGCACAGTCCCTGTGTTCCCTCTAAAATAGCTTCACTGCAACTCACTCTCAGTGTGCCCGACTCCTGGGGCACCGACCCCTGAGGGTCATGATGAGCGCTTTCAAGTTCCAAAGCGGTCTTATACACAAAGCCAGCCGCACCAGGGGAAACTGCCAGAGGCTTCCCCAGGGTTGGGACTTCCAAAGTGGGGGCAGTCTTTGTCTTCAACCAAACCAGGCTTCACAGAAAAGCATGAGGAGAGCCCAGAGGGGAGATCTTAGGGGTGTTTTCAGAATATCATGAAAGTCTCCTCTGACAAAAAAAAAAAAAAAAAAACAGAGAGAGAGAGAGAGAGACGCAGAGAACTGTGAGCACCTTCCCCAATCCCCTCCTTTTCAGTAGTTACCAAAGCAGAGATGGTGTGTGTTTCAGAGGCATCTCCTGACATGATTGCCCTGATGTTTAAAATAATGATCAGATCATTTTCCCACAACCATTTCATCCAATGAGCCCAAATAGGATTATTGAGAAATTGCAAGGTCTTGCAGGAAATCTCTCTTTTGACCTTGGGCATTGTTAGTCAGGATGACTCACAGGAAACAAGATCCCCTTTTGTTGTTAGAGAGGACAATTCTGCAGCCTCTTCTCCAAACAGGGTGATCCCAAAGTGGTAAGGAAGAGACACTCTGAATGGCAATAATTGATCACCTGTGCACCCAGACACAACCACCCACTGTGCCCACAGGATGGGGAGACGTGGCATGTGACTGTTTCTGCGAGTCTCCACTGTGAAGCAATGTCAGCTTCTCTTATGCAATACCCTCAGCTTCAGCGAGATGCAGAGAAAAAGGTTACACTAGAGCACAATCAGTTCTCCTTCAAAGACTTTTTTCTTTTTCTTTAAAAAAAATTTTTTAAGACAGAGTTTCGCTTTTGTTGCCCAGGCAGGAGTGCAATGATGCAATCTCGGCTCACTGCAACCTTCGCCTCCCAGGTTCAAGCAATTCTCCTGCCTCAGCCTCCTGAGTAGTTGGGATTACAGGTGCACACCACCAAGCCTGGCTAATTTTTGTATTTTTAGTTGAGACAGGGTTTCACCATGTCCAGTCTGGTCTTGAACTCCTTACCTCAACTGATCTGCCTGCCTCAGCCTCCCAAAGTGCTGGGATTACAGGCATGAGCCACCATGCCCTGCCTTAAGACTTTTTCTTAAAAACACAGCTTGATAAGTAGATGAGGATAGTGAAGACCATATAAGGAAAGAAGGATGAGGGCAGATTTGTACTGTCAGATACTGAAATGCACACTTTAGGTACAATAATTGTAATGATAAATATGGATGGGCAAGAATTGGCAAAAGGATCAATGAATTAACATATACAGCTCCAAAACAAACAGTACACATTCTTTCTTCTATCCCTTCTTTCTTCTACACCTGCACACACATACATGGGCACACACATGTACACAATAAATTCAGCACTGTAAATCAATAGGAAGAGGAAGGTTCATCCATCAGATCAATCAATGTACCTTGGGAAAACAGAAATCACTCTAGGTATTTCAAACAGAAGGGACTTTAATACAGGGAATTGATTACAAATGTGTAGAAAAATAAGAGGAGCAAAATAAGAGGAGCATTGCCCAGGGATTAACACCTGTAGGATGCCAGTAACTTCTCTAGAGCTGGATGATAAAGACAGACATTATCAAGAACCCACGAGTTTGCAATACTGCTGATGCTGTCGTCAGAAGCAGAAAAACAGTTTCACTTTTCCCGTTTGTGAATCTCACGTGATCAACCTCATTGGTCACCACTGACCCACACCCAGCTGCCAAGGAACTCTGGGAATATAGTTTTCAGGTTCCCCGCTGTGGTGTAGAGCGGGATAGACATAAGGACAGGCATAGGGCTGAGATTTGACAGACCATGTTTGGTAAAGAGGATTTATTTGATAATGCTACAGAAAGCAGTGAGTGGGTAACTGAGCAAAAACAAACATTTTTGCTTCTTGCTGTAAAGCAAAATCAATCCCAAGTTGTGCAAAGGGTTAAACATACACACTAATATTGAAAGACAGAAAGGAAAATAATAGCAAAACAGAAAGATATGAGAAAAATTTTATGATTTAAGGGTGACCAATAACTTCCTAAATATTGAGGCAATGAAAAAGTTACGAAAGAAAAAAGTTACATATTAGAATAAAAATAATTTCTAATGGTCAGAGAGATGATTAGGAATTAAGTAGTCTGGAAGGCATATTTACAATATATATTAAAATGAGCTTAAGACCCAACCTATTACCAAATAAAGATAAAATTATAAACACCAGTAATTCTACTGGAGAAGCATGGGCATATAATGGAAAACTATGCAGCAGGGAACAGGATAAATTTTAGTATAAACATTAACATGCATGAATCTTAATAACAATTTTGGGTGAAGTAAATCACAGAAGAATATTTACAGTACTGTGGCATTTATGTAAGTTCACAAACATATATAATAAACTTCGCTGCTTACAGATGCATGAATGTGTGTTATACCTATTTAAAAATCAAGAAAATAATGACCACAAATGTCAGAATTGTAGTTACACCAGAAGGTGGGAGGAAAATAATTAAGAGGGACATCCGGGAGATTCCTAAGGTACAGAAATGCTCTTTTTCCTTAGCTGAGTGGTGGGTAGATTAATATTTACAAATTATTATTTAAATTATACATACACATATTTATTTTGATATGTGTCAAAATAAAACTGAAAAACAAAAATACAGACCTAAAGAAAAATGTTAACCATGAGGTAATTTGAGTCAATAATCAACGATATTTTGAATCAAAGAACCATCAATTTAAACAATGAGATGAAAATTGATTAATAATCAAATTAACAAAGATTCTAGATCTCGTAATTCTCATTGTTAGCATGGATGTAATGAAAAATCCTATTCTCTTGGTGGGGGTATAACTCGGTTAAACATTCTGGGAAAGCAATTTGACAATGCCTATCAGGAGAATTTTAAAATGTCCATGCCTTAGGGAAATGGCTTGAAATTCAAATAAAGTTTTTATAGCTAAAATCATGGTCATTTTAGTGTTTTTATAATAGTGAGAAATTTAGAAACATTATGGGAGTAAGTAAATCATGATAGATATAATGAAACATTACACAGCATTTAATGATGATTACAAAGAGACTGTCATTATCACAGGGAAATTCTTATGTCACATTATTTAGTGGGAAATGCAAACTGCAAAACTTTATACTCAATATGATCTCATCTACTAAAGAAAAACAAGCATATTGGAAGGGTATTTTCTTTCCACGCAGTCATGTTACATTGCATTTCAGCTTTTAGCTTGGCATTATTCCAAGAACATTCTCTCGTGGCAAGGAGATGGGAGGTTAGGTCATTTCCAATGACCATTCATTCTTCATTTCTATCCTGACTCACATAGGGATGGAGGAAGAGGAACTACTAGTTATTTCATGTTGTCTTGGGCACCATGTTATTCCTACATATTATCCCTGTGAGACAGAAAATATCACCCCCATTTGAGCATTGGAGAAACGGAGTGGGCTTAAGGCATCTGCTTCAGAGCACGCAGCTAGTAAATGGCAAGGTAGTATGTCTGATTCCTAAACTGTTTCTGTAAACTCCCTTCCTTCCCATATGGTAGAACCCTTGAGTCAAGCCTCTGTGATATCACAGCCTTAATAACTTGGCTCAGAAATCAGTCTGCCTGGGCTGAGATACTGCCTCCACTTACTAGCTATGAGACTTCAGGTAAATTTTATTTAATTTCTCTGGGCCTCAGTTTCTGCATCAGTAGAATGAGAATAATAATGCCTTCCTTATAAGATCCGATGCATATAAAATGCTTAGGAAAGTTCTTGGCACTCAGTAGAAGTTAGCCAACATTGCTGTCTCTACTAGGGTCTGAGTAAATAATAAGGACTTGTTTGAGGTTATTTACACTCTCGCTTGCCCAGAGTCTCCAGGGGAATACCATCAGCGATGATCTGGTCCAAGACATACTTTCACAGATGGGGACATGGAAGACCAGAAAGGTGAAGTGAGTAAGCCAGGCCACCCAATGGTAAGTGGTCAGGGGTGGTCCTGACTATTAGTGCATATTCTTTCCATCAATGTACAGCATTTCCCTGACTGTAACCCCCTGTGACCAACTGCCAGGAGGACCAGCCTACAACCTTGAAAAAGACAGCCATCTCTTCATGCACACACTATTATTTATGTATATATTATCAGGGCTGCTCTCTCAAAACCCTGGGAGGTAGGCAAGGTGTCTCTCCTTGGTCCCATAAGGAACTGAGGCAAGAGCCTCAGAGTTCTTTGCACAACACCATGGAACCTCCAAGAGCTTTGTGTCTTGGCTGCATTAGATGACCAGCTTCAGATCTCTGTTTCTTATAGGCAGGAAAGAAGTTAGGCTAGTGAATGTTCTCACCCTGATTTCTCTGTCTATCTCTCTCTCTCTCTGTGAACAGAGGCTCACTCTGTCATCCAGGCTGGAGCAGTGGTGCAATCTTGGCTCACTGCAACCTCCGCCTCCTGGGTTCAAGCGATTCTCCTGTCTCAGCCTCCCGAGTAGCTGGGATTACAGGTGCCCACCACCATGCCCGGGTAATTTTTGTATTTTTAGTAGAGATGAGGTTTCACCATGTTGGCCAGGCTGGTCTCAAAGTCCTGACCTGAGGTGATCTGCCTGCTTCAGCCTCCCAAAGTGCTGGGATTACAGGCATGAGCCACCATGCCCGGCCTGATTTCTCTCTTAAACTCCATGGTACCAGCTGTTATTCACCAACATCTGTTATTCATCAATGTAGACAGGGAAGCAGCTTCCTCCAGTTCTTCACTTGTGGGGCTAACCCATTAAGCTCTCCCCGGAGCTCAGGTGGCCAAATGTGGGGACTGTGACAGAGGTTAGGCCAGCGGGACAGAAGTGATGCCATCCTTCTTCCCAACACCACCCCTGCTGTCTACAGCCATGAGGTTACAATTCCTGCCTTACTTATGCATGATGTTAGCCTGTGATGCTTTCTGATGCCTGACAGTAACCAAAACTCTCATGAGCTTCTGGTGAGGGTATAAATTGGGGAAAAAAATCCTTGCAATGTCTCCTAAGGCTAAGTGTACACCTCCCTATGATCTAGCAGTTCCACTCCTAGGCATATCCTCAAGTGAAAGAAGTGTTTATGTTCATCCAAAGATATTGATGAATGTGTTTATGACTGCTTTATTAACACAGGCAAAATTGCAAGCAATCTAAATGTTCAACAATAGGAAAATGGATAAATAAATTATGGCAATATTCATTCAATAGAATTTTGTGCAGCAGTGAAAATAAAAAGCGAAGTACAGCTTCATGCAACAGTGTGGATGAACCTCGCAAATATAATGATGAGAAAAATAAGGCAGAAACAAAAGAAAACATACTGTAGAATTCCATTTATATAAAGTTCAAGAACAGGTAAAACCATTCTATTGTGCTAGGAGTTGAATAGTGTTTACTGTTGTGGGCAAGGCTCTACTGATTATTAAGGGAGGAAAACTTCTGGGGTGATAGAAGCATTCTGTTTCTTGACCTTGGAAGGAGGCTCTATGGGTGTAACACATGAAAATTCATTATGCTTTACATTTAAGAAATGTGCACTTTGCTTTATGCATACACAATATTTAAAAACACAAATTCTGCCAGCTGGATCACTAAGGATTCATTCACCAAGAACTCAGAATAATCCCTAAGTAAAAACCCCTAAGAGAAGTTATTGTTTAAGTCAACTGGTGGATTCTGTATATACCAAGTGCATTTTTCTTTCTCTAAGACCCAACCTAGGCTGGGATATATCTCTCGTCTCGGAGGTGTTGCTGGCATTGTAGTCCCTGAGCTGCTGCTGTGTGTGTCTGTCTGCCCCTCAGACCACATGCTCAAGAGCAGAGACTATGCACCATTCATTGCCTTTCCCCAGTACATAGCACAGTGCCTGGCTTAGACATGCAGTAACTATTGATGGAGCATATGAAGGAGTGAATGCACAAAAGAACGAGTGAATGCACAAAAGAACGAATGAATGTGGCACACAAAAATGTGATCTATGACCATAATCTACAAAGCTCCTGTGGGGCTGTGAGCTGTGGAATCATTCTTTAGGCAGCATGATATCAGCCAGTGCTTCTCACCCTGGGGAAATTTTGCACCACAGGGGTCATTTCGCAACATCCAGAGTTAATTTTGGTCACCACAACTGGGGATGGGAGGTGATGTTATTGTACCTGGAATAATGCTGAATAGCCTACAATGCACAGGAAAGCACACCTCTTACACACACACACACACACACACACACGAATCATCCAACTCAAAATGTCAGTAGCACTAAGATTGAGAAAACCCTGATATAGAGGAACAGGAGCTAAACGCAGGAAGAAAGCCTTGAGTTCAAATGTTCATTGCCTACTTATTAGCTGTGTGACGATGGGTAAGTTGCAAAACCTCTCAGATCTTTCTCCTTCGCATTAATAGGGCTGATCCCTACCTTGAAAGTAGATGAGAGGATTAAATGAACTGAACTATGTGAAGTGTCTGGCTCAAAACATGAGCCCAGTGAGACTTAGAGACCTTCTCCCAGGAGCCCAAGAGACCTTCTCTTCTCCACTCTGTTTCTGATCCCCCTTCCCCAGAGCCACAAACGGGCAATTTTTAGTAAGAAAAACAGCTGTCAAGCATTGCTCCCTCTTCCTCTTGCTTAAGAAACTATTGAAGAGCAAGGCTGCCTGTGAAGAATGCATTTTATTTGCCAGGTATGTCAACAGCCCCTGTTCCTAATGAAATGCGTTATTAATAGATAAAGTCAACATATTCAGAACTCAGGCCCACGTTGCATCCCAATGTAATCTGCCATTCTCCCTGCCTTGCAGGTGTCCTCTAAGTCTGCCTCTGAAAAACCGATTCTGATTTTCCCCGCTTTCCCTCGCTTTTCTCTAAGCCCCAACAAACACACTGAGTTCCCAAGAGATACAGAGCAACGTCACACACAATACTAGCACTGTGTGCAAGTGGCAGAGACATGTGAAGAAAGAACCCAGCCTTGTTCTTTGCAAATGGGAAGTAGAATTTCCCGCAGGGCTCAATCTAAGGCTTGCTACATTTGTCCCTTCCGCCCCTTTATGTATTTATGAGAGCGGCCGGCCCCTAGGCAATCGGAAGCTGGAGGCTTGTGTGTGCTGATTATGATGAAGTTTTGCTGTCCTTGGTGCTGAAAAAGTCTCCAAGTGCTAAGGATTATGCTTTTTCATTACTCATATTGCCTAGGGAGTATAAAATGGGGCATTAACATACATGTTAACATTATTTTATCAAATGCTTAGTATAGAACATTCGGGAAACATACAGAATGAAAACAACAAAATAATTAGTATTTACTGAGAGCATGCTACTTTTAAGGCATCGTTATTGACTTTATCTTGTGAGCTATGCACTATATATGCCCTGTTTTTCAGATAAGGAAAACCGAGGCAAGAACAGTTCCATTCACATGAACTTTCAGTGACAGCCACATCAACAGAAGAACAGTTGGGCTCCTACAAAGACCAATTGCACCGCTGGCTCTGGCTCCAGTCTTTCTTCATATTCTCCACAACCTGGTTTGTTTTGGTTCCCACAGGTACCATTCCCTCTCCTGAACCATCATCTTTGGTCTTTCTACTATACCATTTTCTCACTGGCACACAAGCATGCCTCAGGATTTCTCGTCTTACAGAAAAGACGCAAGAGCTTTTGGCCATTGCATCCAAACCTCGAATAACTTTCTCATTCCTTTCCTCCTTTTCAAGGAGGAGTTCCTTGAATGAGTGGTTTTTAGTCCTTGTTTCTAGGTTTACACCTGCCATTTTATATTATTTCCTCAAATCATGCCCCTCCCAAAATGGACCAAGTCAAAATCAACAATGATAATCCCATTAACATATCCTATGGTTGCTTCTTTGAGCACTTGTTTTAGTTTCCAGCAAATTTGACATCAGCAACTACTCCCTTCTTCTTAAACTACTTATTTTTTTTCTCTTTACAATTATGTCACCATAAAATCCTAGTTTTCCTCCTAACTCCATGACCCAGATTCTCAGTCCTTTTCCTGGATCCTTCTCTTCTGCTCCCCTTAAAATACTTTGTCCCAGGGCTCAGTTTCGGGAAGCCTTCATTTTTCCAGCTCTACTCCTCATCCAGTGAGCAATCTCATCCATTCCCATGGCTTTAAAAATCATCCATATGTTGATGCTTGCTAAGTGTATATCTCCAGGTTGAGGCAATTATATATCTCCAGGCAATCATTCAATTGTCTCTCCAATCACTACTTGGATGTCTTATAATCTCAAACTTCAAAAAATTAAAAGGTACTTTTGATGTTCCCCCCAAATTCACCTCCTACCCTAGTCTTCCCCAACTCAGAAAATGCCACAACTTGGTTTCCCAAACCAAAATCCTAGCAATCATCTTTTATTTCCCTTCATGGTTCACAACCAATCCTCCAATCAAGTTCCACAAACTTAGCCTACAAAATATACCCCAATGTCATCCACTTCTCTCCATCTCCCATGCCACTACCCTAGCATCTCCACCCTCTCTTCCCAGGATTGCTAGGAAGCCTCATTTTTAAAATTTGAGCTTTGATTGAGTAGGTAGTACACATATTCAAAAATCTAACCATACTGGCTGGAAATGGTTGCTCACGCGTGTAATCCCAGCACTTTGGGAGGCCGAGGCAGGTGGATCACTTGAGGTCAGGAGATCGAGACTATCCTGGCTAACATGGTGAAATCCTGTCTCTACTAAAAATACAAAAAACTTAGCTGGATGTGGTGGCATGCACCTGTAGTCCCAGCTACTCGGGAGGCTGAGGAAGGAGAATCTCTTGAACCTGGGCGGTGGAGGTTGCAGTAAGCCACAATCTTGCCACTGCACTCCAGCCCGGGTGACAGAGCAAGACCCTGTCTCAAAAACAAACAAACAAAAAACAAACAAACAAAAAAAAAACACCAAAAAACAAAACAAAAAAAACCTAACCATATCAAAATATATACACCTCCATTCTCCATTGCTCCAGTCCCACCTTTACACTTCACAGGTAACCAAATTTTCACTTTATGCTTAAAGACTCCTTCAAGAGTCTTTATGGAAATACAAAATGTCCATTCCCCCTGTGTTTTTACAGAATTGTTAAAATATCACGCATTCTATTCTGTTCCTTGCTCCTTTCACTTTGCCATACATCTTGGAGATCTTCCCACATGGATGTTAAAGAGAACATTCTCTTTAGTTGCTTAGCATTCCATCATGTGGCTGTGACAACATTTATTTAACTGGTAATCTATCCTTTGACAATTGGGTTGTTTCCAATATTTTCCTACTTCAAATGATACCGCAATGCTCTTGTATATAGTATTCTCATACATGCCATTATATCTGCATTATGAATTACCAGAAGATTATGGAATCAAAGGACACATGCAAAAACCACTTAACTGAATTCTCTGTTTCTTCTCTTGACTTCTACATTACATTTCCAAGGGCACCTACAGTGGTGTTTTTCAAAATGTAAATCATATTAGTCTGCTCCCCAGCTCAAAGCCCTCCAGTGGCTTTCTGCTGCATGTATATGGATTTAAATGCCTGCTTTTAGTCTCCAATATTTACTTTTTTTGCACTTTACCTACTTGGCCACTCATTAGGCTCCAGCAATTTGTTATATTTCTAGAGCACACCTAACTCTCTTTGCCTTGACCCTTTCTCATCTCTCTACCTGGCACACTCTTCAATCAGATCTTCACATTTTCCCTTTCTAACAACCAGATCTTTACATTTTTCCCTTCTTATCTTCAGATCAGCTTAAATATCACCTCCTCAGGAAGTCTTCCATGACACATCATCGGAAGCCCTCCACCCTCACCCTCACTGCTGACACCATTCCGGTATATCATTGTGTTTTATTTTCTTTATTGCTCTTCCTCTTTCTATCCCAAGCTCTTACAACAGCGTCTGACAACAAATGTTTGTTGAATGAAGGATTTTTAACATCTCAGTAAATTTACTTCCAGCAACTTTCCAAAAAAGTATTTTTTTAACACAGGTGAGATGAAATAATGCAAATAATTTTCTGTCGTCCTTTTATCAGCTAGTATTATATTCAAGCATTTCTCCAGAAAATGAAAACTTCTTTGCAAACACTCTGTTTTATGAATTCAGGACAACTTATCACAGGGAGAGATTATAACTTTTTTTTTTTTTTTTTTTTTGAGACGGAGTCTCGCTCTGTCACCAGGCTGGAGTGCAGTGGCACAATCTTAGCTCACTGCAACCTCCACCTCCCGGGTTCAAGTAATTCTCCTGCCTCAGCCTCCTGAGTAGCTAGGACTACAGGCACAAGCCACTATGCCCAGCTACTTTTTGTATTTTTAGTACAGATGGGGTTTCACCATGTTAGTCAGGATGGTTTGGATCTCCTGACCTCATGATGTGCCCACTTCGGTCTCCCAAAATGCTGGGATTTCTGACGTGAACCACCGCACTCAGCCGATTATAACTATTTTAATCACTCACTTTGTTAGGTAGACAGGTTTCTACAATTTTTATTATTTGAATTAACACAACAATAAACATATTTAAGCAAAAATACTTGTCTGTAACTTTGAATGTTCACTAAAACTGGATTTACTAGGTCAAAAAGTTAAAATCTGTTTAAGCAACCAGATTTTTTTTTAAATCAAATAGCTTCTCAGAAATTGCAATAACTTATAACCTTCTAGCAGTAAATCACCCAGTCTTCAGCAGCTTTCGTATTTTCTTCAGTATTTACTAATTTAATAGGTAAAGTGGTTCATTTTTTAAATTGTCCTTTCTTATAACTAATGAAGCTGAATATTTATTTAGTTCATCTTTAACTGATTCATAACATTGTATCAACACCCATTTCCACGGGCTTACAAAGAGTTTGGCTGTATTAAAGCCCAATACATCAAGTAATACGGCTGTGAATTTTCTGCCATGGAAAAAAAAAGTCGTAAACCACCTATGGGATTACAGCATAAGTACTACTTGCTTTTCTCTTACTTTGGGAAAGATGAACCCCCTTTACAGTGCAATTTTCAGGAAATGCATTGCACTTCCCTTGTTTTCCACATAGGGTGTAATTTCCAGCATCACTGCAACATCTTCCAAGAGTGAGGCATTTTGAAATCACTGAAAGATATTGTGAAGGTTCCATCATGGAGGTTCCATATAGCAGCTTTTGTTTTGCATTTTCCTGAGCCATACGTCTGTTTAGAACCTACCATTAACTTTGATAATTTAATTTTACCCCTTTCCTAAGAATCAAATCCATGCACATGCCAGTATCAGCAAAATAACATCAATTCTCTCTTCTATAGCTTCAGCTAACCTTTAAGTGAATCTTTAAATTTTCTATCACCATCTTCCAAAACTAGGGATTTTATCCAATAATAGAAAATTAGCATGTTATAGAGGGTGCTGCACAAATAGCCTACATTGATTCACAGATGACTTTAAAAATTCAGTGAGCCAAGAATCCCACATTATTGATTCATGATAACAAAACGATGGAGCACAGCTAATCTTTAAAACACATGCTGGGCAGAATGACATTTACAAATGCAGACAGACGGAAACCAATTGGGCATAATTCTTTAAGGATTAAACTGATGGCTGCAATTAGACCTAAGAAGGTAAGCAGTCTCTCTGCTGGGAACTGAGACTCAGCCTCCTGGGTCCAACTCTAGTTTTCTCTCATCCTTGGTTAACCATGGTATTCCACTGTTCCACTGACCGGCTAGTTCAGTAGAGTTCCCCATGACTACTCAGGTTAACTAAATCGGTTTGTAAAATATGGCATGTTACCACTTTGGCTTGCCTCTTTGACTTTTAATAACAACTGCTCTGAAGGGGGCTATGCTTAGGATCATCATAGTTTGATGCTATCAGTGTAGAACACCAGATGAGCCCAGCAAAGAGCCTGTAGGGACAGAATATGGATATATTCCTTTGTATATGCCCTCCCCCTTCTCCTCCCCTGCCCCTTCCCCTCCCTCTGCCCCTCCCCCGCCCCTCTCCCTCCCTCCCTCCCTCCCTCCCTTCCTTCCTTCCTTCCTTCTTTCCTTCCTTCCTTCCATCCTTTTCTTCCTTGTCTCCCTCCCTCCCTCTCTTTCTCTCTCTCTCTCTCTCTTTCTTTCTTTCAACAGAGTCTTGCTGGAATGCAGTGGTGCAATCTCGGCTCACTACAACCTCCGCCTCCCAGGTTCAAGCAATTCTCCTGCCTCAGCCTCCTGAGTAGTGGGATTACAAGTGCCTGCCACCACACCTGGCTACTTTTTGTATTTTTAGTAGAGACAGGGTTTCACTATGTTGGCCAGACTGGTCTTGAACTCCTGACCTCATGTGATCCGCCCGCCTCAGCCTCCCAAAGTTCTGGGATTACAGGTGTGAGCACCTCACCCAGCCTAATTATGTTTTTCTGTTTAAAGAAATATCTAGGCTTGACTCATAGGTCTTGGTCTTAGGGAACAATTCTGTCTGCCATTTCAGAGTTGTTTCAAGTAAACGTCACCCAAAGAACAGAAACTCTTACAGTCACCCAAAGAACAGACAACTCTTATAGTCTTAAAATTCATAATGATTCTGCTTATTAGAAAAGCAGAACAGTGATAGGGTAAGAAATATTTTGCAGCCATGCAGTGTAACAGAAAGCACCTATGCTGGGAAATCAAATTCTGTCCCTGTCACTTACACAGTAAGGGCTCCATACATGTTATTATGTCCTAGTTTCCCCATTCTACCTACATCCGGCAGGGTTATTTTGAGACTCTCTTGAGATGACTCAGGGAAGCTCCTAAAAGAGCCTAAAGCACATAGTCTTGAAAGAACTGCCATCCACATTTGATGGTCTCTTGGCTCACTCTCTCCTCATCTTCTCACCATGTTCTTTTCCTTCTCTACTCTTTACTATGCGCTTACATTTTGGGAACCAGCGAGAATACACCCAAAGAAAAACTCCAGGAGAGGGAACAATTTTAGGGACATGGAATTAGCATTTCTACGATAGTTAGGACTCTTTTGTTAAAAATGAGTAACAAACAAACAAAAACCGTGAATTGGAGAATGGAGGTAAAGTACTGGTCGCATAGAACACAAGTTTTGTCCCAAGGGCATCAAATCTCCTTGACAGGCTCAAACTCAGTTTGAAAATTCATAATTATTCCATTTAATAGAGGGAGAAGGGAGACTGATGGATGGAGGATGGTGGCATGTTTACTTGTTGCAGTGGTAGGGTAGAACAAAAATTCCAACTTTTGAAATAGGACCTTCATGGAGTAAGTCTCCTCTACCGATAGGCTGTGGAATTTTGGGCAACTAACTGTATTAGTCCATTTTCATGCTGCTGATAAAGACATATCCAAGGCTAGGTAATTTATTTAAAAAAAAAAAAAAAAAAGAGGTTTAACGAACTCACAGTTCCATGTGCCTGGGGAGGCCTCAGAATCATGGCGGAAAGCAAAAGGCACATCTTACATGGCAGCAGGCAAGAGACAATGAGAACCAAGCAAAAAGGGTTTCCCCTTATAAAACCATCAGATCTTGTGAGACTCATTCACTACCTTGAGAACAATACGAGGAAAACCACGCCCCATGACTCAATTATCTCCCACCGGGGCCCTTCCACAACATGTGGGAATTATGGCAGCCACAGTTCAAGATGACGTTTGGGTGGGGACACAGCCAAAGCACATCACTAACCTAACCTCCTTGAACCTCAGTTTTCTCATCTGTAAAATGGAGATAATTATGACCATAGTAAATGGGACTAAATTCATGACTCAAATGATATCATCAAGATTCACTTTCTTTTTTAAAATATCAATAATTATTTTACTTTATGTGGTATACATTTAAGGGGTACAAGTGCTATTTTGTTACATGCATATATTGTCGAGTAGTGAACTCTTGGTTTTTATTGTGTCCATCACCCAAATATTGTACATTGTACACATGAAGTAATTGATCATCACCTGCTCCACTTCCATTCCTTCACCTTTCCAAGTCTCCAATGTCTGTTGTTCCATACTCTATGTCCAGGTGTACACATTATTTAGCTCTCACTTACTTCTCCATCTTCCAACCCTTTTGCCATGCAAGTTTTGTTCTTAAGATCCTAGGTGCTCCCAGCTTCTCCAGCCTTCCCCTAGGTTAAAGTCCAGCTAAAATGCAGGAGCTTCACCCAAAGTCCTGATGCTGTTTGACTGGCCTGGGGAATGTGGGTGCTGAGTGAAGCCTGAGAGTCCTTTTCCATCTGGAATCCTGGAGTCAACCCTTCCCAAACTGTGTGGATAGAAAATGGAAATGGGCTGGGCGCAGTGGCTCACGCCTGTAATCCTGGCACTTTGGGAGGCCGAGGTAGATGAACCACCTGAGGTCAGGAGTTCAAAACCAGCCTGGCCAACATGGCAAAACCCTGCCTCTACTAAAAATGCAAAACAAACAAACAAACAAAAAAATTAGCCGGGCTTGGTGATGGGCACCTGTAACCCCAGCTACTTGGGAGGCTAAGGCAGGAGAACTGCTTGAACCTGGGAGGTGGAGGTTGCAGTGAGCTGAGATTGTGCCATTTGCAGAGACTGGGCAACAGAGTGAGATTCCATCTCAAAAAAAAAAAAAGGAAATGGAAATGATAAATGCCTAGAGTGATGGATATTGCAATAACCCTGATTTCATCATTACACACTGTTTGACTGCATTAAAATATCACAAATACCTCATAAACATGTACAACTATTACATATCCAAAACAATTAAAAATGAAAAAGAAAGTGGAAGTGATGGATTCCCAAATAAAATAGGAAGCTGTAACCAGAAGATGAAAAAATGAATGCACCAGAGGCAAAGCACAGTTGTTTACCATGTTTGCCCAGCTAAAAATCAATGGCAATGTTGTTTGTCAGTCATTCTTAACCCTGGTTGCAGATTAAAATCACCTGGGAACTTATTTAAAAAAAAAAAAGAATGGCTGCTATCTGGGCTTCAACCTCAGAAAGGTTAAATCAAACTCCGAGTGCAGGAACTGGACAGTGGTGGTTTAAAAGCACCCAGATGATCCTAACATTCAGTCAGTGTTGAGAACAGTGTCTATGTAGACTTGTGTACACATCCAGATGGGATATTTAGGTGGGGGATTTTCTTCTGAAACTTCTATACAAGGCGCTTGTAGTCCCAGCTACTCGGGAGGCTGAGGCAGGAGAATGGCGGGAACCCGGGAGGCGGAGCTTGCAGTGAGCTGAGATCCGGCCACTGCACTCCAGTCTGGGCGACAAAGCGAGACTCTTGTCTCAACAAAAAAAAAAAAAAAAGAAACTTCTATACAAAATTAGAATCCCCATCTAAGTTGGCAAGACTGCAAATTTAGAAGACACTAGGATCTTGTCAGTGTTGCTACTTCTCAAGTAATTACAGACCCTCAGAGTCTGAAAGATTCGGACTATCAATGAGTCGCAGCCTCCATTCAAAATATGAATCAACTCCAGGGCAGTCTGATGTCCAGTTTTTCTTGTATGTCTCTGATAATTGTGAACTCATGACTTTGTGGGGTAACATAGTCTATTTTGTTTTTGTCATTGCTTTGACTTCCTAAGACCTACATATGAGAATTCTGACCTGAAGCTCTACAAAATCACCTCTCTGTAATTAATATGACTTAAAATGTGTTCTTTGTTATCTGGCACACATTCACAGCTAGTTAGCGATAGAGCTGGAGGTTGATCCAGGTTTACTTTGAAATAAATAAATATATTTTATTTATTTATTTATTTATTTTTTGAGATGGAGTTTCGCTCTTGTTGCCCAGGCTGGAGTGCAATGGCGTGATCTTGGCTCACCACAATCTCTGCATCCCGGGTTCAAGCGATTCTCCTGTCTCAGCCTCCCAAGTAGCTGGGATTACAGGTACGTGCCACCACGACCGGCTAATTTTGTATTTTTAGTAGAAATGGGGTTTCTCCATGTCAGTCAGGCTGGTCTCAAACTCCCGACCTCAGGTGATCCACCCGCCTCAGCCTCCCAAAGTGCTGGGATTACAGGCGTGAGCCATTGTGCCCAGCCTAAACTACTTCAATAGTATGCCATCCAGAGTTAAAAAAAAAATGGGGAGGAAGAGGTGTTAACACTGAGAAAGCTGAAAAACAAAGTGATCTAAGTAAACCCAAACAAATGTGTCATGGCAATAAATGTAAATCTTTTAAGCTCCCCACTTGAAAGTCAGAGACTCTGAGATTGGATCAAAAGTTAAATTCCCACCTTATGCTGTTTACATTAGCTAAGCCTAAAACAAAATCACACATTTGGGTTAAATGCAAAAGAAGAGGCAAACACGTGCCAGTCCAGTGCAAACAAAAGTCAAGCCAGAGGCAGCAACTGAATGTCAGACACTGTAGAATTCAAGCAAAATATCTTAAAATAGAACAACAGGATTGTTTTATACTGATAAATATCCAATTCACAAGGCAAATCAACAGTCATAAATGTTTACTTGCTGAAATCATTAAACACCTAGAGCTAAAATTACTAGCAACACAAGAGACAAATGACATAAACACAATCAATGGTGTGAGATTTTAACACTCAGAGTTTTTGACAGATTAAGCAGACAAAAATAAGGATGCAGTGAATCTGCATAATATAATTAATGCTGACTGAATAGATTTTTAAACATTATATCAAGAAAACAATTGAACCTCTTGTAAGAGATAAACTAATTCAATTTCCAAAATATATATCATTAGGTCACACACACTCAAAACAACAAAGTTTGGTAAGTGGTAGTTCACGTCACATTCTCTGGGCATATATAGAAAATACTAATGTAAAAGAATATATAGAAAATGTATAGAAAATAGTATTCTCTAGGCATCCATACTAGAAAACACTTCAAAATCTAAAAAGCAAATAAACCAAAAACCCATCCAAAATTTCAAAAAGCTGAAAAAAAATTTCCAGATCTTTACAAATTGAAAATCTGTCTCCTAAATAACATATTCGTCAAAGAGAAAATTAAAATATTGGTTATAGATTACTTAGAAATTAATGATCTGAGAAAAACAGTATACAACAATGTGATAATCCAAGATTTCAGCCTTAAATTTTATTATTAACTGAGAAAAAATGAAAAGAAATTCACTGAGGAAAGCACAACAATGAGTTTTTTTCAAAGGGAACAAGTCAAAACTAAGAAAAGTATAAGGAATAAATAAAGGACAGATCTTAAAATCCCAATAATCAGAAAAGCAAATAATCTGTATAGTTAATACGTAAATTTAAATGGTATTTTCTTTGTAAACAGAAATATTAAAAAGTTAGAAGTTAGAATAATAGCTAATGTTTATGGAGCACTTACTATGTGTCTCGCAGTGATTAAGTGCGTTATTAGCAATACCACAGGCTGGGCATAGTGGTTCTTGCCTATAATCCCAGCACTTTGGGAGGCTGAGGCGGGAGGATCGCTTGAGGTCAGGAATTTGAGACCAGCCTGGTCAACACAGGGAGATCCCATGTCTACAAAAAATTTAAAACATTAGCCAGATGTGGTGGTGCACATCTGTAGTCCCAGCTACTCAGGAGGGTAAGGCAGGAGAATACCTTGAGCTGGGAGGTAGAGGATACAGTGAGTCATGATCACGCCCCTGCATTCCAGCCTGGGTGACAGAGCAAGATTCTATCTCCAAATAAACAAACAAACAAGCAAGGAGGGCCCTATTATTTTCTTGATTTTACAAATAAAGAAATTGAGGAAGACAGAGAGGATCCAATGGGCTCAAAAGCACTCAAGCAACGAGCAACAGAATGGGGTCATAAGAGTACCATTATTCTGCATGACCTAAGCTCCTATAACCTCTCGATATGAAGAAAGAATGAGAGTAAAAGCCAGACATTAATAATTACAAGGTAACTGAATCTATAATAAACATATAATTTTACGCTAAATAAACCTGAACATCTTAAGGATATTTATGGCTTTCTTAGAAAATAAATTATAAATATTGACTCAGTTGGAATTTGAGTATATCAAAAGTTTAGGAGACATTGAATAAGTCATATAAAAATCATCTCTGAAGGAAGTACTAGGCCTAAATTATTCTAAATGCTCAATATTTCAAAATTTGGAAAAATAAATAATTCTCATGCTAGGTAACAATTTAGGAAGAAAAAAAAAATGCATCCTGATTTCTCTAATGAGGTTGGCATGAGTCTGTTGCTGCGACCTAACAAAACCAAAGAAGGAAGAAGCTCCGATCTAATCTTACATATTGATACAGATATAAACACGCTAAATAAAATACAAGCAAACCTAATTCGGCTATGCTTTTGAAGGATAATTCACCACAACCAAGTAGATTTTATTCCAAGAAACCAAGGACGATTTAATACTAGAAATAATTTAATATTCAGAAAAATCTATTAACATCCTTTATCACACCAACGGGTCAAAGGAGAAATATCATAGTCAAATATTACAAGGTCTTTGACAAAATGCAATAGCCATCTCTGATTTAGTCTTTAAAATGCAGAATTCTTGGAATAGAGGAATATTTCGCTAACACTGGAAAGAATAGTTCTCATGTATCAACAGCTGACACTTTACTGAACTGTAAAATACCAGAAATGCTCCTGTTAAAGTCATGGACAAAACAGAGGTCTTGCCTTTCAACAGTTTTAGACACTGAAGCAGACAAGCAGGAAAACGAAACTGTAGCTTATCACCAGCTTGGAAGCACAGGCACTGCCATTTGACCTGGGCTTGGATTTTGGCTGCCTCCCTCTCCAGCAGTTGAGCCCTATTTTGGTAAATCAGTAAGTCGGTTTCTTCTGCATGAGGAATGGTAAAAGGACAGTGAAGGATTAAATAAGCGGACACAGAGAGACCCCTTGGCACAATGCCTGATGCAGGGCAGCGTCTGCATTTACAACTGCTTCTAGGCTCAGAAATATGAGTTGTTTCTTTACTAGAGAATCCAGTAAGGTCAACGGATAAGTGATGAGAAGTACCCAAGAGTTTAATGAAATATCCAGAGGCCATATAAATACACACAAATAGCAGTGAAAATTGGTTAGAAGATAGAAGTGCCTCAACAGGCCTCTTGCTGACAGTTAGATTTTGTAGACTGTTGTCTTTACTGCAAGGCCCCATTGTTGCCTCATCCCTGACCAGCCACATCTTATAATTATTGTTTAGGTTTCAAATCATTCATCACCTCCTTGTGGAAGCTTTTTCTGACCCCCAGGCCAAATCCCCTACCAAGTGTGCTTTTAACTGGATCATCTTCTTTGACACACTTGTCATAGCAGAAATTTTATATTTTTGTAGAATTATTGGATTAATACCTGTTTTCTCCTCAAGGCTTAAGTTCTGAGTATATTATGCAGCTAATAAAATTATGTTTATGTAAAAGAATTTAATGTCTACATGTGAATTTATTTTTAAATGCATCATACAAATCAGTATATAAGCACTCAATCTTCACTTCTAAAATTACACATTAGTATATGCATAAAAGATAAAAAAAACTCATCAACATATTAACAGTGATACTAGATTTTTATTAAATTTTCTTCCTCATATTCATTAATGCTTTTAAATATTTAATATAAGTGAACAGTATTTATCCTTTAAATGATAAGGACTTGCCAAAATACCTAAATTTTAAAAACACTTAAAATAGATACTTTTCCATTTCTTTTTTTTTACCATCAGGTGACAGGTGTTTAGATGGCTGGTCACTGATGCTGACCACATATAAATATATGTATATATTACATAGAATTTCTTCTCTCACAAATTTATCTTCCTGACTGGTAAACTGTTATTCCTACCGAAGAGAGCAAAGAATTGAGCGTATTTAAAAAGAATCAGCAATGATGGTAAAATCTGGAGAAATATTTTAATCTCATTAATATAAGAACAAGCCCATATTTCAGCCCCCAGAGAATTACACATCTAGCATCCCTTCACTTACACACACACACACACACACACACACACACACACGGTACCAGCAATTGGTCACCAAATGCACACTAAGTATCTACTACGTAGCTCAGCCCTGGGCTAGCTATTCAGAGGGCTTAGTTCCTGCCCTTGATGAGGTCGTTGGCCACTGAAACCAACACATTGAGAAAAGAAAACCAACAGCACAAAATGGAATGTGAACACTGACAAACAAGTGTTAGACAGTAGTTTTGCACATTTTCAGAGTTACACCTTCCCACCCATCACGGGCTGCCAGCAGGACTCCCGGTGGTGGTGTGAATCAACTCTATTTCCATCGTAGCTGTATAAATAGAGGAATGACTTGAGGAACTCCCCGTGCTAACCAAATACATTCAAACACCTTTATTGGGGTCTGTTCTTTTGCCACCCCCTAGCTGGCATGTTGTCTTCTAGTCTGCAACCACAGAGCAGTGCACCTGCCAAAACTTCTTCAAATGGCCTTCTTCCATTTTGGGCATCTGATTCTTCTCTCTCATCTCCCACAGGAAGCCTGGGTCAAATGCCCATCCTTCTTTTTCTTAGTCTCCTAAGATCCTTTTGTTACTGTTCTTGACACCCTATATTCTACTTTCTTCTTGCCCTCTCTGATTCACCCACCAGACCAAAGCTCTTTGTACTCATTTTTTATGTATCTCAGCAGGTCCAATTCCTAGCTCTGTGTTCTGGACATACTTTGTGCTTGGCAAATGTATGTCACTTTCAATGAATGAAGAATGAATAAATGAAATTTACCTCTGGAGACCTTTACAACCTTGCATTCCTTGCCTTTGCTTAAGCTGTTCCATGCATCTGAGATGCCCTTTTCTCAACTAATTTCCTTATGTTCAAATCCTAACCTCCATCCTTAAAGGTCTAGAAGGAATGCCTTCTACTCCAGGAAAACTCCCCTGGCTTCTCGGCTATCAGTGACTTCTCCCTCTTCCAATTACTACAGTTCTTTATCAAAATTTCCCACATTCTACCCAGACTTAGTGTTATTCGTGGACATATTTTTACATGCCCCTCCCCATTAATTGATATACTCTGTGATGTCAGAGACTACGTGTCTCCTCTATTCTGGTCCTCCTCTCAGTGACCACCACATTGTAGACAATAAATTAATAACAGATTTAGGGTAAATGGATACATGCAGGATTAGTGCCTTGTAGATGTCAGCCCTCTGTTCATTTCCTCCATGGCTGGATTTGGCAAATTTGAACAGAAGGAGATACAGTAAAGACAAGTTCTTAGATCTTATTAGGAACTCAAATATTTCCATTCCTGCCATTTTTTATGGGATGCTTTTTTAACCTGGCCTACCAGGAAATGTGTGTGATTTACCATAAGTATCCGAATGAACTTTAAGTGTCAGGAGAAACATGAGACCATCATCTGAATGGTGGGTGGCGGTGGGGGGCGGGGAGTGGTGGTGTGGGAATTGATGAATGAAATTCTTTCTGGATATACATTCTTCCAGGAGGGGAATGCAATGACAGCTCTCCATTGTCTCATCAAAGCATACTTCTGAAGAGAGAAGACTTGGTGGACACAGGTCAGGCGAGCTGGCTGACCTTGTGCTCCTCTCATTTCTGAGCTTTCCCAAACATACTATTTTTCTCCTCCTGCCTGGGCTTGATCTTGGCGGCTCCTGCAGCAATAAGGGGAGTTATTTTGGGGAGACAGTTGATGCTTGGCGAGTCCTCCTACAGTTCAGCAATAGCTGTTTGAAATGTTAAATGCCTCCCAGATGGAGATACTTAGCATTTGTAGGAGGAATAATTTGAAGGAGAAAATGCATTTGTCTTTTTGGCATCCTGTGGATTCCGTTACAGAAGACAGAGAACACTGTGAATCCTGCCATCCACATGTCAGTGTTTTCCTGGAATTTTGCTAGTCCCAGGTGACTGTGCTGCTGCTGCTGCTTCTCGGGATATCAAAGTTTGGATGTGCCAATGCTCAAGGAAAAGGAGTATGGGAATGAGTCTCAGAGGTCAGAGAGCTTCCAGAGTGCCCGGGAACCATCGGAGCTTAGCCTCCCTGCTACCATTGGCAAATGCTTCAATCATGTAGACCAGATGGTTTTTACTTTTGGGTGTAATCTTTTGTACACAGAGAGGCTGAAAAATGTAGTGCAGACTAGCAGAGAGAACCAGGGATTGAGAGGCATAAGTTCCGGCCTTGCTTTTGCCACTAACTTTCTTTGTGGCTTCAGGCAAATCACCTTGCCTCACAAAGCCTCTGTTTCCCCAACCTTTGAGGTGAAAAAATTGGGTTAGATCATCTTTTAATTCTTCTCTAAGTAAAGAACAATGCTGGCCGGGCGCGGTGGCTCAAGCCTGTAATCCCAGCACTTTGGGAGGCCGAGGTGGGTGGATCACGAGGTCAGGAGATCGAGACCATCCTGGCTAATATGGTGAAACCCCGTCTCTACTAAAAGCCGGACGTGGTGGCGGGCGCCTGTAGTCCCAGCTACTCGGAGGCTGAGGCGGGAGAATGGCATAAACCTGGGAGGCGGAGTTTGCAGTGAGCCGAGATCGCGCCACTGCACTCCAGCCTGGGTGACACAGCGAGACTCCGTCTCAAAAAAAAAAAAAAAAAAAAAAGAACAATGCTATGGTGCTTGCTGTCATGGCTTATGAAGAAGGTGACGTTACAGCAGAAGGGTAACTTGGAGTTTTCCTTCAATATGAGCTTCCAGGTGCTAGGAAGAGAAGACTTCATTGAATTGTTCATGATGCCCGATTATTCGTGGCAAGCACAGAGTGGGTCATTCACAAAAAATAGTGAATCAATGACCCTTTCATTTATTTCTTGGCACCTATGGAACCTCTGTGGCCCATCAATAAGCTTCATCAAAAAGGTATGCCTTTGAGTAAGCAGCTGCTTTTAGCACCAGAGTGAATCTGAACTGGATACAAAGCTCAGTTCTGAAAAATTGTAATCAGGTAATTGTAGTGAAAGTGTTCTCACAACACACTGAGATGTGCAAAGAAAAGTGTGCCTCCTTTACCTTCTACATTAGCCTCACACACATTTTAGGAATCCCCTCATCCCCTCGGATAGGTGGGTGGGTGGATCAGGGGTGCTAAATTTAGTTAAATCCAGTCAGCTTTGTCCTATGCAATGATGAAAATAATCTCTATAGGAATTCATGCTCTTTTGGACAATGCTGTCTTTCCAATTTCTCTCTTCTCCTCCTGCTCATTCCTGAGATAGATTCTGGGTACCGGGGAGAGGGGAAGTAGGCAATCTTGGGTTCTTACATGTTTTGGGCTCCTCTGCACCCTGCAGCAATGCACTGTGCCCCTCTGGTCACTGGTCATTTTATCAGGATCTGATGGAAAAGCTGGGGCTGCTAACTTATAGGCTATTTGTTTACTTTGTCTGGACACAGATTCTGACTTGACCTCACAACGGCTGTTTGGAGGGCCGGACAAACCTGATTCCAGTGTGCCCTGCTCTAGGAACCATATACCGTAGCTCTCAGTTGCAGAGTAACGTATACCACCCTGGTAAACCCCCTAGATGCAATCTCAGCTACCTTTCTCCTCTTCCATCATGAGGCATGGGTACACAGCTTGATTCATTCTACCACACAGGATTTTAGTGTCACTTGGTAATAATAATGCAACCTCTCTCTCTCTCTCTCTCTCCCCCCTTCTCTTTCTCTACATCTCCGTATCTCTAACTTTGTGTTTCTCTTCCCTCTAACCTTGCTATGCTACTATCACTTTGATATGGAAGTCTCAGTGTCTGTAGAGGCAGCTTGGGAGGTGTCTACTTCCCAAATCTCAACCTACACCCAGGCTTGAGCCTGAGAAGAGATAGGAAGGACCCATGCCCCTTCCAGCACGGGAGCATCCTCTTTTCCTTACCTCAATCCATTCTGAGCCAGAAAAACACACGATTTCCACTTTTTCCTATTTTGTGATGGTTTTGCCTACATTTTATTCTCCTCTTTTCTGAGTTGAATTTTTTTTCCTCTTGCTTTTCCTGGGGAAAACGGTATAATGGTTGCCTGGAAATGCAATGTTTATGGTATAAGATAAAAAGAAATAAATACTATTTTAAAATATCATTTCCATTACAAAATCATTTCTTCAATTGCTGAAAGAGACCTGCTTGACTGAGGGTGATACACTTTCTCCTCTGAGAGCCTTCCACCTATAAAATGACGTGGTTAGACGTCACATCCATTAAAATCCCCTCCAGTTCTTGTGTCTTAGTCTCACTTAACAATGAGATGCTATAAGAGGCTCTCCAGATAATTTTCCAAACTAGCCATTCTATTCATAAACCAGTTACAGTACTATTTAATTTGTTTGGCATCTTACCAATAAAAAAATTGAGCTTATCAAACTTTTGCCCAGATAAACCCTACTATGAGTACTGAGACTTAATCATTTACTACCTAGCAGCTACGGATACAGTTTATCCAACAAGACTAGAAACCACAGACTATCCCATGAAGAATGCAGTTAACATAGGAAGTGACTTTCAAGTCAGAAAAAAGAGGAGAAGCAAAACAAACCGGCAGCTGACAAGAGGAGTTAAGTTCTCCTCTAACTGGCTAAAGCCTGAGACTGGTGGCTTCTCATAAGGTGAAATGGGAAAGGATTCCAGACATAACAACACAGAGGTCCTGGTATATCCTATTGTAACAAGGAATTAACTAAAACGTTGCAGAGAAACTTCCTGGCAGATTATAAGATTCAGAAAGTGGAAAGGCTGAAACATGATATCCACACACAAAGTGCTCTAAGGAAAAGAATTCAGGGGCTGTGGTTGAAGGCTTGATGATTGTTCTCCAAGTTGAAGCTGTCTCAGTTGCTCTAACATATGCACATAATCTCACCCACTTTATACACAATCCATACATTTTCTAGGATTTTTCTTTCTTTCTTTTTTTTTTTTTTTTTTTTTTTTTTTTTTTTTTTTTTTTTTTGAGATGAAGTCTCACTCTGTTGCCCAGGCTGGAGTGTGGTGGTACCATCTCAACTCACTGCAACCTCCACCTCCCATGTTCCAGCGATTCTCCTGCCTCAGCCTCCCAAGTGGCTGGAATTACAGGCACTGGCCACCACGCCCAGCTAATTTTTGTATTTTTAGTGGAGACAGGGTTTCACTGTGTTGGCAAGGCTGGTAGGATTTTTTTAAACAAACAACAAAAAAAGTAGTAATTACGAATAGCACATTTTAGCTATTCTAAGTATGGATGAGAAAGTGAACTCTGCCATTCAGAAAAATAGAATAAAAACATCTTTCTGGGAGGATGCATTGTTGAATTGTGATGTTTCATTCTTTTTGCCTATCAGGAAATATTTACTGTGGCTGCTGTAGGTAGTGTATAGGCACAATGGGATGCTGTATTATGCAACACAGGTTCAGTCCCTCACCTTGCTGCTAAAAATCAAGTAGAAGGGGTGGGAAAATAAACCAAACATTCCACTAAGTGTACTAAGTGCTAACACAGGCGATGCTGTAACTTATCTAGTGGTGAGGAAGGCAGGAAAAGTTTCCAAGAGGAAACAAACTTCAATGGACAGAACGAGTAATCCCAATTGGCCTCCATAAAGAGGCTTTCCACCAAAATGAGATCTGGCTTCCCATATTTGGATTCCCAGATCGCAGCCCCCACGACACTTGAGTTGTCAGACCCAAAGAAGTAAGACATAGTATGTTTTCCTCAACCTCTCTCCACCTGCTACTTGAGCCCATTCCTAATCTATTGGTCTCTACTTACAAATATCTACTAAACTTCCAGCAGCTCTGCATGGCTGCCTTTAATGTTGACACAGAGAACAAGAGGTTGGTGTTTCTTGGAGCTTCCCAAACTACAAAAAAACCTGCTAACACTTGAAAACCACAACGCTGAGAAAGACATCATGGACTGGAAGTTCCAGCATTGAGCCAATTTTATGTATGCATTTATTTATTTGTTTAAAGGGAAGGACTTTTTTCCAACCACTAAAAGAGTTCCTCAAAACTCCCTAGTTCCCAATGCAAGCAGACATCAATAACGAATTTAAGGCTGCCTTTTTTTTTTTTTTTCATTCCTTGTCTTCTAGCAGCCCTCAGGGGCTGTCATACTGAGTTTCAGCACTCACAATCTTGGTCACAAGGAAGAACATGCCTAGAATCATGCAGAGTGGCCAAACACACCCCAGGGCCTCCAGTTTTATCCCCTTAACAAGGGACTTGAAGAGTCTGCTGAACAACCAGCTGATGCTAACGGACCTCACGGGAGGTTCATAACAAGAATGTTATCTGTTAGGAACTGGTTTTCTTAAACTGATTTTACCTAGCAAGCAAGGAATCACTCATTAAAAAAAAGGAATATCCTGCGGTTGTAAGAAAGACAGTTATGGCTTCAAATTCAGCTCTTGGATTTGTTCGCTATGTGATATTGGGCAAGTCACCTAACCTTTCCGAGCCTCGGTTTACTCATCTGTTCAATGGGAAGCATTGCTGTCTTGTAAGAATATTGTTTTAAAAATAAGGCTTATGTTTGCCAAAGCAATGCATACACATTGCTTTATTAAACACTTGAAGAGTGTTGGAAGTCTTTTAATAAAAATCAGAAGTTTCAACTCTCATCACCCCTGAATCTTACTCCTTGGGGTAGCTGCTCTCAACTCCTCTGGCTGATTAATATTCTACAGATGTAAATACTGCAGATTTCTCCAGTCTTCTCCATTCTCAGATCCCTCCACCTTGTTTTTCAGGTTGCTTCTTTGGGTCTCTCTCTTCTGCATTGGAAATCCTCCCCACGGTCTGGTCAACTTGAAGATCAGGACTCTACGAAGCCATTTGTGACTTCCATGCACGTGGGGTCAGGACTGTTGACTGATGAAATTCCTTGTAGGATGATGAGGCAGCGAGTCAGCCTATTCATTGGGGGCCACCATATTTCAGGATCTTGACGTCTTTTCTCAGGGATCTGTCACTTTCTCCAGATAAAAATCCTCTAAGCATTTGGCTGAGAAGAGAGAAGGGCTGAATGGCTCAAGTCTTGACTCATTTCTCTTCCCACTGTCTGTTGTCTCTGTTGACCCCTTGAGTCCTGAGCCTTTCTGACTTATTATCCACAGAAATCCCATTTCTGTGTGATGGGGATGAGAGGAGAAAAGGGAGGTAATTGTCTGACTGTGTCAGGGAAGGGATAGGCCCCTGAGAGCCAAGAGCTCTGCACACGGTTTCTAGATCCCACTCACTCTCACCTTGCATATACCTGGATGCCTTAACATGCCTGGAATATAATTGTGTTTACTCTGTGATGTCACTTGTCTCTGCTTCTCTCCTCCTTTCCACTTTCCTCTCTCCCCTTCTTGCTTTATTCCTTTCTTTCTTCCCTTCTCCCTCACTTCCTTCCCTTGTTCCTTTCTTCCTTACTTCCTGCAACCTTTTCAATGGAGGGAAATGAGATAAACTCAACATGACTCTCAGCTTTTCACCCCTGACTTTATTAACAGAAGTTCTATTGGGAGGCCTAATTGAGAGGAAAGATGTGGAGTCTCTTACTGAACATCTGGCATACATTTAAATGCTCAGCTACACTTATTTCTGCATCATGCCTCTCAGCATCACCTCGAACATTCCCTGACATCCCCAAAGGAAAGAACCTGTGGCCTGAGAGACAAGATTTTTAGGAAATTCCTAGAGCTCAGGGTACATCCTCGAAGAGTGGGTGGGAGGGAGGGTTCTGAAATGCCCCCTTTCTCCAGGTCAGTCAATTAATTCAATTAATCCTCAAGACAACTTCATTAGGCAGTTGCTCTGATGATTATTTCTATTTTAGGCCCTTGGTCTTCCTATCTATGCACTATATTACCATGGTCTAGGACAGTCACTTATTTAGGGAAGGAAAAGGTGAGAAATAGCCCTTGACCTTCTGCCTGTCACCAGAGTTTAAAAAAATACAACCATCTTTCCCTGTGGAAGCCTTCCCACCAGAACCTACACATACATAGAATTATCCTAGCATGATCTCAGACACAGACACACACACACGCCTGCGTGCTCCAGAAAGTAGTAACTAATAAGTGAAACCATGGTTCCGAGGTCTCCTGGTGCCTGAGCTCCCCTGCAGGGCTCCCAATCAATACAAGGTTCGCTGTCTGCAACTTGGCTGAGTTACTAAGATTACAAATGAAAACCAGCCCCCAGAGGGTGCAGCGTTCCTGTAGCACAGAAGCAAAGCATAATTCTTGCTTACACTCGGCTTTGTGATCGGTTTCTCCCCTGGTAGCTAGTCTTGTAACTTCTTTTTGGAGCTGTCAATCTTATAAAAAAACACACACACAGCCCCAAACTTCTGCAGATCAAGACTTTCTCATCTCACTGGAGTGTTCCCTCCCCACAGGATACTCTGTTTCTCTGCGGCTGTTTCAAATGGAACAGCTTTTTTGGTAGTTTAAAAAATATATATTGAACAAATAGTGATAATAATAACTATCATTATTGTTGGGCTCATTGTTATCATTTCTAGTTCCTGTGTCTAATTCTGTGTCAGATGTTGTACAAGACACTCTGTAGCCAGTATCTCTACACCTTCCCCAACCCACACAGTTTATGTATAAATATCATTTCCTGACAATTAAGGAAACTGGGGCTCAGAGATGGTAAACAACATCCTCAGGGCCACGCAGCCAGTTAAGAGGGATTCAAACCCAGTTACCCTATTGACTGCAGTAGCTCCAGAACCTCCATTCCTAACACTAAGAAAGGATTTCAAATACAGGGTGACCGCCTTAAAAACCAGGCTCTCGGCCAGTTGCAGTGGCTCATGCCTGTAATCCCAGTGCTTTGGGAGGCCGAGGCAGGCAGATCACGAGGTCAGAAGTTGGAGACCATCCTGACCAACATGGTGAAACCCTGTCTCTACTAAAAATAACAAAAATTAGCCGGGCGTGGTGGCGGGTGCCTGTAATCCTAGCTACTCGGGAGGCTGAGGCAGGAGAATCGCTGGAACCTGGGAGGTGGAGGCTGCAGTGAGCCGAGATCGCACCATCACACTCCAGCCTGGGCACAACTCCATCTAACACACACACACACACACAAAACAAAAACAAACCAGGCTGTCTTCCTGGGTTCTGTTGATGAGTCTTCCTCAGAGACAATACCTGGATTCCAACATATTCCTTGGTTTCTGGATCCATCATCTTCATAGTTAAAAGAAAAAAAAAAAAAGCCAATTGCCTTCCTCCTGGGAAATTTACATCTCTTAAAAGGGTAACAAATATCTCACGTTGTCAGTCTATGAGACATTGTCAGAGTTATCCTTCCATGGGTCCAGCAACCTCGTAGCTCCTCCAGATGTACAATGTAGGGAGCAAGAAAGCTTGGCTTTCTCCTTAAACTAAGGTTCATTAGAAGATCCAAATGCAAACCTTTTAGACCAGCTCAGGAGGTGAGGACGAGGTTATCTTGTCCCCCATCTCACTGCAGGGAACACTCTGGTGATCGACTTTGAAAATCAGGCAACAGCCTCCTGAAAGTAGCAGGTCTT
The DNA here is from genome assembly GCF_049350105.2 of Macaca mulatta. Classification (NCBI taxonomy): domain Eukaryota; kingdom Metazoa; phylum Chordata; class Mammalia; order Primates; family Cercopithecidae; genus Macaca; species Macaca mulatta. Next base: position 17,610,243 of record NC_133425.1, on the reverse strand, counting down.
CTAAGACATGCCTCAGCAAATCCATCGAATTCATCTGAGAATGCTCTTAGCTGCAAGCAATGGAATGGCCAACAAATACATCCCTCTTTTCTCATAACCAGAAGGCTGCAGACCTTAGTCCAATGGTCAAACGGCCTGAGGCCAACATCTGTGTGATTCCCAAGGCTTTCTCCTCATGGTCTGCTCTCCTTCCAGGCATCATGTCCAGAATCCAGGTAACATAAAACAGGAAACACATATGTGTGTGTCTGTGTGCCTGTGTGTGTCTGCGTGCCTGTGTGTGTCTGCATGTGTAATAATATTTAGAGTAATGAATTCAGGGAGTGTACCAGATATAGCTGTCCTTTTTTTTTTTGTAACCAAAAAAACCAAAAACTTTTGGAAACCTCTTCTAGCAAACTGTTATCATATCCTTGGCCATATCTATGTCATATAACTACTCCTAGTTCCCAAGAAATCTGGGAAATCAAGAGTTTTAGTTAAGTACATTTCTACCCAGAATAAAATTGGAATTTTTTTAAATGAAAGAGTAAAGCAATGTCAGGTAAGCATCCTCTGAATGATCAGTGCAAATCCGTTTGGTCACCCTGAATTCCAGTTGTCTCCAAGCATCTCAGGTACTCCACAAAGGCTTCTTCCTCTCAGGATAAGCCCCCAATTTCCCCTCAGGAGTTTTCAAATATCAACAAGGGTGAAGAATAGCTGAAGTATGCATGAATTATTCATCAAGGTTTTTACCTTTGATTTTTCTATAGGAGTTGATATACAATGTACTTTTGTTAACAACTAGAATCTGATTTGTGCACCTGATGGTTTAAATATTCTGCCTTAGAACATAACAATCACCCAGCATGTAAATGGAATTCAACCATACCCTAGTGTGATTAGAGGTGGAGTAACAGCCACATCTCAAGGAGACTCTCACATAGATGTTGATTCTAATTCAGTGTCTGCCTTCCACTGTTTATCTGCCTGGACCCTTGTAACAGGTCTGCTGGAAATCCTTCATCCTAAACACTCGGCTAGTGTTGAACACAGAACTCTTGCTAAAGTAAACAAGGAAAATATGGAAGGGGATTTAAAAAATAATCTTGGCATCCAACAGGCTGGAGTTGGAATCTTGGCTCTGTTGCTTACTTACTTTTTGACACTAGTCAGTTCATCTGACCTCTCAAGACCTCAGTTTCCCCAAATGAGAAGTAAAAACATCAATACCTACTTCAGAGAGTGATTTTCCAGGTTGGACAACATATTTAAGATATCTAGGAAGGTCCCTGGCACATGATAGACTTTAAGGAAACATTATTCCTATTAGCATTCTTTTAAGAAAGCAGAGTTGAAATGTTACTGAAATGCCAGGGGTTCAGTCTAGGTCCTGCTGCTCATAGCACAGAGAGCTAATCACTGAGACAATGAGTATTGCCAGAGAAGAAGGCTTTATTTGAGTGCTGCAGCCAAGGAAACAGGAGATTAGTTTCAAATCCATCTTCCCAATCAAGTAAAATAGGGCTTTATATAGCAGGGAAGAAATGTGGGAAAAACAGGAATTAGGGAGGAGTTAGGAAGACGTCAACAGGAAGCAGGTGTTCATTAGGCAGTCATGACAGGTGAGGGGTCTGGCGTCTCATTGTCCAGATGTGGTGACCTAGTGAGTTTCCGTTCCTTGATACTATCTGGGAAGGCTGATGGTCTGTTTCCTAAGAAAGAAACTCAGTTAAGATAAATTTAAGTTTCAAGCTTTAAGACTGTGAGGGGCAGGCACGGTGGCTCACGCCTGTAATCCAAACACTTTGGGAGGCCAAGGCGGGTGGACCACCTGAGGTCAGGAGTTAGAGACCAGACTGACCAACATGGAGAAACCCTATCTCTACAAAAAAATACAGTATTAGCCGGACATGGTGGTGCATGCCTGGAATCCCAGCTACTCGGGAGGCTGAGGCAGGAGAATCGCTTGAACCCAAGAGGCAGAGGTTGCAGTGAGCCAAGATCATGCCATTGTACTCCAGTCTAGGGAACAAGAGCAAAACTCCATCTCAAAAATAAAATAAAATAAAAAATAAAAACAAAACAAAAAAGATTGTGAGGGTCAATTTCTATGTTTATTCAAGAAAAACCAATAACATAAATTCTGTGGGACAATTGGGCTGGTTTTAGTCTCTGCTTTCTATTTGTCAATTCCTCAATTATGGGGAATCTGGTCATTGATCTTTCTGGCTGCTTTATGCTGAGAAGGGGTGATAAGAATTTAGAAGGGGCGGGCCGGGCGCGGTGGCTCAAGCCTGTAATCCCAGCACTTTGGGAGGCCAAGACGGGTGGATCACGAGGTCAGGAGATCGAGACCATCCTGGCTAACAGGGTGAAACCCCGTCTCTACTAAAAAATACAAAAAAATAGCCGGGCGAGGTGGCGGGCGCCTGTAGTCCCAGCTACTGGGGAGGCTGAGGCAGGAGAATGGTGTGAACCCGGGAGGCGGAGCTTGCAGTGAGCTGAGATCCAGCCACTGCACTCCAGCCCGGGCGACAGAGCGAGACTCCGTCTCAAAAAAAAAAAAAAAAAAAGGAATTTAGAAGGGGCTAAGAGCCGAACTACTTCTGGAGGCTATTTGTTCGGCAGGGCAAGAGGCAAGACCTTTTCCCAGGCAAGATTTGTCTCTTGTCAAATTTTAGAAAGAAGTTTACAAAACTGCTTAGGACTCAAAGGAATTTCCTTTGCCTTTTAAGAGCTCACACTCTGGTCTGGGAGTCCCAGCTTCCAAGGCTCCAAAGCTGAGTTGCATCTTCAGCACTGACCTGAAAGGGTGATCTCTTTTGAAGGTCTGTGTAAGGACACCTACAACCACCAAACAATAACATTCATAACTAATCTTATCCCTTAAAAATCAGTCCTTACATTCTCATGTGCCCACCTCTTCTGCAATTGTCCCCAGGCCTGGAGGGATTGAAGAGTTTTTATTTCTGGCCCTGTGTCTCATGAAATCAGTTCATTTTGACTGTCACCTTCTCCTGGTCTGAAGAGGGGGCTTTGATTGGTGTCAATGTTCAAGATTCAGCAGTGGTCAGTGCCTTTTTCAGGAGTCAAAGCCCAGTAACTTAACGGCACAAGGACTTAAAAGCAATATAGAGGCCGGGTGCAGGGGCTCATGCCTATAATCCCAGCATTTTGGGAGGCCAACGCAGGTAGACCACTTTGAGGTCAGCAGTTCGAGAGAAGCCTGGCCAATATGGCAAAATTCCATCTCTATTAAAAATACAAAAATTAGCTGGGCATAGTAGCACGTGCCTATGGTCCCAGCAACTCAAGAGGCTGAGGCACAAAAACTGCTTGAATCCCGGAGACAGAGGTTGCACTGAGCCAAGATCATGCCACTGCACTCTAGCCTGGGCGACAGAGCGAGACTCTGTCTCAAAAAAAAAAAAAAAAAAAAAAGCAATTTAGAAAGTTACGTGGGGCCGGGCGCGGTGGCTCACGCCTGTAATCCCAGTACTTTGGGAGGCCAAGACGGGCGGATCACGAGGTCAGGAGATCGAGGCCATCCTGACTAACACGGTGAAACCCCATCTCTACTAAAAATACAAAAATTAGCTGGGCACGGTGGCGGGCGCCTGTAGTCCCAGCTACATGGGAGGCTGAGGCAGGAGAATGGTGTGAACCCGGGAGGCAGAGCTTGCAGTGAGTGGAGATCCGGCCACCGCACTCCAGCCTGGGCGACAGAGCGAGACTCCGTCTCAAAAAAAAAAAAAAAAAAAGAAAGTTACATGGATATAAAACCTTAAATCTTAGTTTTCCTAAGTAATTTGAAAAAAAAAAATTAAAAATGATGACATAGGAATTATAGGAATTATCTCAGTTAAACGTAAAATCTGCTCCTTAGGCCAGTTACCAAAAGGCAAAGAAAGACCTTCTGCTGTGTGATTGCTGCTTCTTATGGGAAGCATACTTAGATAACCTGAAAGTCAAATCCAATGAACACTTTAGACATACCAAGAAAATCCAAATGTACAGAATCAAATTATACTGGGGGGAAACATTACGGTTCTAGACCCTCAAGATAAACATTTCAGTGTCAGGCCATTAGACAGCAGCAGTTAGAACCAGAGGTAAAAAAGTTACAGTAGCTGACAAAAAAGTTGAAGGAGAAAGTTATCATCTCAGGCCTTTGCAAGTGGAGGAAGAAATTGAAAGCCACTAGTAAGACACAATGAAATTACACTTCTGAGATGGGAATGTGAGTTGTTTTCAAAAAGAAACAGATTATAGAATCAAAATCAAAATCTCTTGTCAAATCAATATTTTAAGATAACCTTGTTCTAACACAGGGGACCAATGTTAACTTTTTCATCTCTCCCCTCCTTACTGGTTCATTTCTACCTTGCTTATAAATAACCTTTCTAAGCCCATGATTTTAATTAACCTTTAGGTAACTTCTGAATTTTCGACAAAACTATTCTTTTTCTCAATAAAAGCATATCTTCTTAGGCACATTTTACAGACAGAATTATTAGCTATTAACTAGTTCTTATTCTTAGTAACCTTAAATTTCAGTGAAAACCTGAAAAACAAAAAATCCTAAACTATCAGATATTAGCATTTTCTAGATGAGAATATGTCACAACTTTTAAAAACGTATTTTCCCATATCATAGCCTTTCTTGATCAGAAATGACCCCCCATCCATGAGCATCTTATTTTTTTTTAAATTTTTCTTTCAGTTCTGGGATACATGTGCTGAAAGTACAGGTTTGTTACACAGGTATAGATGTGCCATGGTGGTTTGCAGCACCTATCAACCCGTCATCTAGATTTTAAGCCCCACGTATATTAAGTATTTGTCTTAATGCTCTCCCTCTCCTTTTCCTCCACCCACCAACAGGCCCTGGTGTGTGATATTCCTGTCCCTGTGTCCATGTGTTCTCATTGCTTAACTTCCACTTATGAGTGAGAACATGGGGTGTTTGGTTTTCTGTTCCTGTGTTAGTTTGCTGAGAATGATGGTGTCCAGCTTCATCCATGTCTCTGCAAAGGACATGAACTCATTCTTTTTTATGACTGCCTAGTATTCCATGGTGTATATATGCCACATTTTCTTTATCCAGTCTATCATTGATATTTGCTGGAATGTGTGAAGCCATTCCTGCTGTCTGGTACCCACAGAAGATATTCACACATCCACACCCAGATGTCAAATTTCAAAGGCTGTTCTTCCTAGGCGATCAGGAACACAGTTGGAGCAGGCAGTGGTGGAGCCAAGGAGAGAGACTAAAACCCACCTCTGGCCAAAAATGGTCAAGCAGCTGCTTAGAAGCACTTCCAAAACACTTCTAGCCCCTGCAGCTGAGCCACAAACAACACGTTCCCAGTTGGGCAACCAAAATCTGTTACCAAAATGCCAGAAGTTCCATCTAGGTTCTGTTGCTCACCGTACAGAAAGTCAGTTACTGAGACAACAGATATTGCCAGGGAAGAAGGCTGTAACTGGGTGCTACAGCCAAGAAAATGAGAGGTAAGTCTCAAGTCCATCTCCCCAACTAACCAAAATTACAGGTTTATATAGCAGGGAAGAAGTGTAACTACATGTGGGAAAATAGGAATTAGGGAGTTGTAAGGAAGAAAAGTTGGTTAATAGGCAGCAGGTGTTCAGTTAGGAAAACAGAAACTGGGGAGGGGTAAAAAAGCAATCATTGGCTGGGTGCGGTGGCTCATGTCTGTAATCCCAGCACTTTGGGAGGCCAAGGCAGGCAGATTACTTGAGGCCAGAAGTTCGAGATCACCTTGGCCAACATAGAGAAAATCCATCTCTACTAAAAATACAAAAATTTTCCAGGTGTCATGCCTCAGTTATTCAGGAGGCTGAAGCACAAGAATTGCTTGAACCTAGGAGGCAGAGATTGCAGTGAGCTGAGATCACACCACTGCACTGCAGCCTGGGCAACAGAGCTAGACTCTGTCTCAAAAAAAGACAGCAATCATGATGAAGAGTCTAGCATCTCATTGTCCATATATAGTGACCTCGTAAGCCTCAGTTCCTTGATACTGTCTGTGAGGGATGATAGTTGGTTTCCTGAGAAAGGAACTCAGATAGGACAAATGTAAGTTTCAAGCTTTAAGACTGGGAGTGTCAATGTCCATGTTTATACACATATATATGTGTATAAAAAACTATAACATCACTTCTCTGAGACAAATTGGTCAGGTTTCAGAGGGAGATCAAGACATTGAACTCTATTTTTTTTTCTTTTTTTTTATAGAAAATCTGGCAAACACAAGACTCAAATTTCAGATTTAAAAAAAGGTCTTTGGAATTCACTATAACTCCAGTTCAAATCTCTTCTTTTCCATTTGGTAGGTGTGGTAACCTCAGGTAATTTACTTAAACTCTTTGAGTTTCTGTTTCTTTGTATGTAAAATAGGGGGAAAAAATACCTGCCTTATTTAGTTGACTATTCATTCCACAAACACACACAAGTGTCTACTATGTGATAGACACAGGGATACAAATATTAACAAGACATAGTTTCTTTTTGTTTTTTGTTTGTTTGTGTTTTGCTTTTGAAATTTAAAGTCTAGTGGATGAATGTTCGGAGTAATTTTAAGTACTTTCAATTTATAGAAAGTCTGCTCGGTGCTGGATCCTTTATTTCAATATTCACAGCTTCCCTAAAGGTATGTGGACTATCATCCATTTTACAGGTGAAGAAAGTGAGTTTGGAGAATTTAAAGAAACCACCCAAGAGCACACAATGAATGACCATGTCAAGATTTGCACTGGGGACCATGGACCACAAAGCCTTTGATAATGCTGTTCTGGACGAAGCATTGGGCACGATAATGGGTACATGGAAAATGCAATCTAATTAAATGTGCTTCAGAGAATTGATACTGCGTTATCACTGAGGTCGCTTAAGCAACTTTAGCCAAAGAGTCCAACAATATAATGACAATAGCACTTACCTCCTCCTGCCTTACAGACCTAGGTGCATGCAGAGATTTGCTTTAATCAGTCTTACAGATGAGTTGCAGAATAGTCATGTAACAGAATCAGGCATTATGCAATAGCAGAACAAACACAAATAGCCCATGAGACCAGCAGCTTGGCATAAATTACTAGGAGCCATGAAAGGCACAGCTGTATCTAAAGCATATGATTACACAGATGCACCCATACACAGAGAACCTATCAGGAATGCATGATGACTGTCTTTAAAGTTCCCTAAATTAGGCACACAAGAAAAATGAGTCTACACCCTGCCAAGACAATGAATAATGGTAATCATAACAATTATATTTATTGAACAATTAATATATATCAGGCATGTTGCTAAGCAATTTACATGCATTGCCTCAGTTTCACTTTCAATAATCCTTTGGGTTGGATAGTATAATTATTTGTATTTTACAGGTGAAGAAACTGAGGCTCAGCTGTCCAAGTGATACATTTGATAATTGACAGAGCTGGGGTTCAAAATAAGGTCCACCTGAGCACTATACTTTTAATGACATGTCATTACAAGCTTGAGCTTCACCTTTATGTATGAAGACAGACAAACCTCAATATTCCCCAAACCTCTCATCAATCAATTCCCATCTCCCTACTATGCATCTTTTGCCCAGTTTTCTCTCTCTCTCTCATCAATGGACATCTCCCCCAATGTTACCCTTGGTCACGTGTTCCCAAAACATCTTCAAACTGTGCCTGGCCTTGTCCCCATCTCTATGCCTTTGAAGTCATTCCCTTACAGAGGACTCAGAAGCATAGAGAGCTTCTGAAGACAAGACAAAACAAAATAAAAAACAGAAAAAACCCACCTTGGTTCAAATCTAGACTTCCTTCCTCCCTCCTATGTAAATTGGAGCAAGTCACTTAACCTCTCTGAGCCCTAGTGTCTTTATCTGTACAATGAGGATACTAGTACATATTTCCAAGGAACTCTCATTAGAAATAAACGAAAAATTTTATGCATGAAAATTTGAAAGATATGGATGTGCCTAACACACAATAAGCAAAATAACTGTTATTTTCCTTCTCTTAGCTTTGTATGGAGAACACATACTTATCTTTGAAAACTCAGATCAAAGCCTCCTCCTTTTGTCATACGTGGGTTTTGTCACTCCATCCTCTGTGCTCTGGGAACTCTGTATCTCTAATTAGAACTTTTTACATTGATTTTTATCTGTTTACCAGACTATCTTTACTATTAGAAAGTGAGCTTCTCCAGGGAAAAGGCTTTGTCTTATTTCTGTGTGTATCCACAGAGTCTACTGCTGTCCTACCACTGTGTAGAATAAACCATCGTTTGTCAATTGCATGCCTTAAGCTGCATTAACACTCACCCATAAAACCACCTGGAGGGGGTGTGTCTTGGAGAGCAGAGCTCACTGTTCTTTTGCTTGTGTTTTGTGTATTGTCTCACATCCAGCATAACAGCACACAGTAAATCTGAGAGAAACCAAGAATAATTGAGCAATACAGCTTCCTTCTTTTGAGCTCCTACCCTATGCTACGCACTAGCTGTTTTACATATATCAGCTCTAATTCTCATAGTGATCTTGCAAGGTCATTGTGACTGGAATAAGAGAATGAGATATTAAATTGTGTTTGCAGTCAGCCTCCTCCCTACTCCCTGCCTGTAAAAGGGAAAAGATCTTGGTCCAGCTAATGAGATCTTCCTTACTAGGCAGTGTATGTCAATTTGACTGGGCCACGGGGTGCCCAGACATTCGGTCAAAGATTATTCTGGGTGTGCCTGTGAGGATGTTTGTGAAGGAGGCTGATATTTGAGTTGGTGGACTGAGTGAAGTATCTGCCCTCTCTAGTGTATACAGGCTTCATCCAATCCATTGAAGACTTAAACAGAACCAAGAAACTGACCCTCCTATAAATAGAAGGGAACTCCTCTTGCCTGGTTGTTTAGAGCTGAAACATTGGTCTTTTCTGGTGTTCAGGCTCAAATGGAAACATCAGCTCTTCTTGGGTCTCAAGCCTGTCAGCTTTCAGGTTAGAATTTATACCATGGGCTCTCCTGGGTCTCCAGTTTGCTGACTACAGACCTTGGGACTTGCCAGCCTCCAAAATCACATGCGCCAAGTCCTTATAGTGGGTAAGTAGGTAGGTAGGTAGATAGAGAGACATAGAGACAAACAGATGACAGAGAGGCAGACAGATGGATAGAACAAAAAAAAATGTATATATGTATATGTGTATATATATATGCGCGCGCGCACACACACACACACCTGTTTCTGTTTCTCTGGAGAATGCTGACTAATACAAGCAGAATCCAAATAGTGCGAAAATGGAGGTGAAAATGAAGAAACAGAAACGTATTTGATCTATACATAACAATTAAAAAATGCAAAAGCAGGAAGAAAAGTGGGAAAACAGAAGAGCCTACCAGATTACATATGAAGAAGCATTTGGGGGCAGTACAAACAAAGAGGCGAGAGTTTGCAAGGAATCATTCCAAAGACTGTAAGAGACTGGAGGCAGGAAAATACAGAGAAACTTTTTAAGAGATATGTAGGACATCAGAAATGATTCTTTCCTTTGTCATTTTCTCAAGAGTTTGAACAAAGCTTTGATTTGTTTTTAATATTTTCGGATGAAAATGAGATGTTCTATAAGACAGGGCCACATAGGGTCCTAGTTATGTGCAGGTAACAGTTATACAGATTCTCATACATAAGTTACATGTGGGTTATAGTTATAGAGATTCTCATGTATAAGTTCAACATTTGGTGTGGGTTATTGGTTTATGAAAACCTCTCTCTGTCTTTCCCTCTTTCCCCTTCCCTCCTCATTTCTATCTCCATCTCTCTTCCTCCCTCCTTCCTCCCTGATATAACCAATTTATTTAGCTAAGGATACAGAAATTTATTGAATGCAAGGTGGCCACACAGAACAAAGGCCACTGCAGTGTATCTCAGTTTAGTTTCCCTTGGCCCCCAGTGTCTCTGAAAGGTACACATTTACATAAATGCAACAGATTTAGAGAGTCACATTTTTACCAGTATTCTTGATTTTTGCTTTTATTATTTTTTTAAATTTTTGTTTTTTGTATACTCAAGGTATGCATTAGAATTGGAAAATGACTTTCGCTGACAAGCTATGCATTTCTATTTAATATTTTTTTTTTTTTGGTAAAAAATGAATAAGTTCTCTGGGTTCTCAAACCCAGATTCTGTATTCACAAGACCCATGTTCTTAACAGATATAATGGGGGAAAGGCCCGGTCCATTCTTAAGTCATTCTTAGGTGCCCCTGAAAAAAATATCTGCCCCTAGCACTCCAGAAAACCCATTTCCTGCCAACAAAGCTTGCAACGTTTTTATTAATCATCAAGATGTTATGAAAATGCCAGGGGTTCAGTCTAGGTCCTGCTGCTTGCCACACAGATAGCCAATCAATGAGACAACAAGTATTGCCAGGAAAGAAGACTTCAACTGGGTGCTGCAGCTGAGGAGATGGGCGATCAGTCTCAAATCCATCTCCCCAACTGACCAGAAGTGGGGGGTTATATAGAGGGGAAGGAAAGTAGCTATGTACAGGAAAACAGGAATTAGGTATCGGTAAGGAAGAGGATTTTGTCAACGGGAAGCATGTGATTGATTAGGAAAACAGAAATTAGGAATAGGTAAGGAAGTAATCATGATGAATGAAGTGTTTGGCATCTCATTGTCCAGATACAGTGATCTGTTCATTTTCAATTCCTTGATACTATCTGGGAGGCCTGATGGTCAGTTTCCTGAGAAAGGAACTCAGATAAGATAAATGTAAATTTTTCAAGTTTTAAGACTAGAGGGTCAATTTCTATAGTCATTCAAAAAACTGTAAACATTAGTTCTATGGGACAATTGGGTTAGTTTCAAAGATACCTTAGCTTCTAAATGTCAGAGAGAGAATATGAATCCGGATCTACCTGACTCTAAAGTTCATGATTTTATACTCTTACCTCTGCAGAGTGAGTTCTTAGAAAACAGGCATCAAATTATGCCAATACAACTCCTATAGAGGAGTGGATCTACAAGCCAATTCAGCACTCAGGAGGCACCCAGACAATGTCTTTTTGTGCAGTAAACAGCCACGGTCCCCCTCTAAGGGCTCCAAATGGAGTACCTGGTATACCTGTGTGGCTAGTCCCTAGGGCAGTCAGATCTTTTGAAATATGGACCTAATTTAAGCTTGGTCTGTTATCAAATAACTCATCTGACAAATTCTCAGTTGGCAACCAGGAGGCATGATATGAGCTTCAAAATTTATTATGAAAAAAAAAAAAAAACAACAACAGTAGATCAGGTAATTCACTCTCTTTGGAAGTTTCATGTCAGAGGTTTTTCATCCCAAATTTTACTTTAATTTGCTCTGAATAGAAACAGGCAATTAAAGATGTCCAGTGAAATTTGTTTTTGAGATAAAAAGGTGCTAAGGCTGTATGGGAATGTTCCAAAGCACTCCAAATGTCAAATAGGAATGGTCATAAAAAGGCAAGTTGAATGTTAAAGATAAATTGCTGCAATTGGAATGCCATAAAATATGATAGCCTCCTTCAAAATTTTAACATTCAGACGGGATTAGAACAGCACAGAGCCCTTGAGATTTTTTCCAACATCCTCATCTCCAGAGCTTTCAGATCGGTGAAACTAATGCACAACCTAGGACTTGAGACCAAATTTCTCAATTCTCAGGCCAGTGAACTCATTCATTAATTTGGAAACTAAGAGCTAAATATTTATGATGGATGACTTCATTTCTACCCTTATGTCAAATTTCACTGACACCACTAAATATTTCAGAACACATGCTCATCAGAAAACTTCCCAGCACCACGCACAGGGAAAAGAGTTTAGGAAGGGTCACAATATCTAGACATATTATCTACGTCTATGTTTTACCTAGAGTATGTTCCCTGATGGGATACAGTTAAGCAACATTGCATACTTGCATTGCATTGAATTTCCTTCTTGAAGATTCTCAATTCTCTTTAGCTAATTAAAAGTTCTTGGAAGTTCAACTGTAAAGAGAATATTTAGCATTCTCTAAGTCATTCACCCTAGTGATCTGGTAGTACTTTACAAACTAATCCTGTCAAAACAACTCCTGAACTCCTCCAAATTCCCAAGCCAATGTCTAAATTTCTTTTTTTTCTGATACAAATAAAATTCTTTGGCACCTAGAATTTAAATTATTTCTTCCATCCCAGATAACAGGATGCTTCTGGGTCAAAGTGGGTGAGCTTCATAGTTTCATTCTTGCAAGAGAACTGGTCCTGTAAATGCATATGGGGTTAGGGAGAGCATTGCATTCCAAAGAGTTTCAACCATTTTTTGAAGTGAAGAATGCAGAACTAGTGGGGGGAACTAACAAAATGCAAATATAGTATTAGAAGTGGAGGAATAAAGGAGTTTCTGAATATGTGCTTAGCATTCTGCATGATTGACTAGATCAAAGTTTCTCAGATGCCATTGTGCATCGAAATCACATGGAGGTTTTATTAACACAGAGTTTGGGGCCCCACTCCCAGGGTTTCCAACTAGAAAGGTTTGGGTGGGGCCCAGGAATCTGCACTTCTAACAACTTTCCAGGTTATGCTGATGCTGCTGATTCAGGGGCCACACTTTAAGAACCACTCTTCTAGACCATTGATTAGCCTTAAATATCTGGCATAACTACTCAGATCAGCAGTTTTCAGGTTTCTCTTTAGCATAAAATCTTTTTGTGCATATCATTGTTGTTGTCCGGGTGGTCTTCCATCCTCACCCAGCATCCATGGCTACACCAGGAAATCACTCCTCCCACACTGTCTTGGTGGGAAACTCAGTCAAGTTATTTCCACTTTCACCTGGGCAGAGTGGATACCTGATAAAAGCCATGGAGGGGCCCAACTATAATCTAATACCAGCAGTGATTATGGGGGTGGGAGTAAGAAGAGGAGGGGAGGTAGAGATTTCATTGTTGCTAGAAAATGAACACCAAAAAATAAGCTACAATAATTGGCTCCTTTTCCATATGCATCTCAAGGTCCCATTTTTTTCCCAGCAGCTGTCAATATAGTCTCATCACAGACATCAATATATTACTTAATTTTAAAATGCATCATTTTAAGAATGAGCCCACTTACCCAACCCAGTCATACTTCTAAGCCAATCAGACTCCCGTGCCTGAGAATTTGAAAATGAATTCCTAAACCAATTCCTAACACAAAGTCCCTAAACCACTGGAGCCCAACCCTGGCACTACAAAAAACTGTCTATGAGTTGCTGCTACATGGATCCAGGAGCTGTCCCCAGCCCTATCTTCCAGTAAGGCTGTCCAGCTTCCCCTTTACTTCTCTGTGTCTCCTCATTTCTCTTTACTAAGTTCCTTTTTCACCTAAGTAAGCTAGTCTGTTTCTGTGGTTTAAACCTAAGATTCTCCCAACATAAGAGATATGGAACTCTAAATTTAACACATAAAAATAGTATCTCTGAATAAAGAGGGGAGTGGGGACCTATGACTGAGACAGCTGGAACCTATCACACATGCTCTTCCTTCCCAAAGAACACCTCCAATGAGTTTCTAAATAGCCTAAAAGTTTTGGGAGACACAAATGGGAGATCTTGGCTTGTAACATCTACTTGTGTTTTGGGCTCACTTTGGCAACCAGCTAAAGGTAAGGGTTTGGGTGGATCTGGTCATCTTAAAGGCCAGTGGATAAAAATATAGCCCACTTCCCTGTGAGTTTAAATTATAAATCCTTGTATTAGCTCATTCCCAAAAGGCCTTGGAAAAGTGTATTTGTGTATAACACGATCCTCCGGCACACCGGGTTGTATTACTCATTTCATCGGCATAGATGGAATCAGATATTTGGCTCCACTATCATAACATGCATCCAAGGGCTTATTTCCTCCAAAAGAAGTACAATTGGAAATAGCATCGATTGAGCCAAAACACGTTCATTTCAGCATATATCGTTAAAGAGCAGGCATCAGCAAAGATGCAGCCATCAAGGAAGCCCACACAACAGAGCCCTGGAGAGTCCTTACAACATAGCCCCAAATAGAAGCTGCCTCCTGGATGTTTCAAACAAGAAAAGCAATCCACATGAATAAGCTTTGTCTTAAAAAAAGAGTGCGCCATCCTACAACTTTCTTTAAAGGATAGCTCCACTGAAATAAGTCACTGTCTTTGGAAAACAAAGTCCCTTCACCAAATTTAGTACAATTTTACTTCTAGAGATGGATGCTTCATGATAGAGCATAAGGGCCCCAGGAAATCCAAATCCCACAAGTTGAGGGGCAAACCGTTCTATTCAGGAGACTAGACATTCTGACTTTAAAGGGCTGGACAAGCCTACTCTCTGAGATCATTGTGAATAAGACCCTCCACTCAAAGGATGGCGGGGGGGTCTTAGTCTGATTGCTGCATCAGTCCATTCAAAAAGTTGGAAGGCCAAGCACGGTGGCTCATACCTTTAATCCCAGAACTTTGGGAGGCTGAGGCAGACAGATCACTTGAAGTCAGGAGTTCAAGACCAGCCTGGTTAACATGTCGAAACCCTGCCTCTACTAATAACACAAAAATTAGCTGAGCATGGTGGCACACACCTGTAATCCCAGCTACTTAGGAGGCTGAGGCAGGAGAATTGCTTGAACCTGGGAGTTGGAGGTTGCAGTGAACTGAGATCATGCAACTACACGCTGCACTCCACCCTGGGTGACAGAGTGAAACCGTGTCTAAAAAAAAAAAGAAGAAGAAGAAAAGAAAAGAAAAAGAAGAAGAAGTTGGAGTGTAGACACTCTGAAGGTTAACCACTTCATTTACAGGAGGAAGACTCCAAAGGCCATATGAAGTCCACTTAGAGGTCAGAATCTCAGAACTACAGGGCCACATCAGTCTATCTGAGAGATACAGCCACTCAACAGAGAAAGGGCCAGGCAAGCTCATGAAGGGGACTCGGATACTCAGGGGGCTTATCAGTCTTTTCTAGGAATGGGGAGCTCAGATCAACTAGAGAAGTTCATTGGTTCAAAAGTAAATATTGTCTGCTGAAAATTTCTCAGCTAGGGTCACTAATCTAAGAAGGAAAATTAAGGCTGAAAGGAATTATTAAGCATGCATTGCAGGCTTATTTCTAGATGGGAAAACCATTTCCAGCCCAGGCTGAAGACAAAAACAGAAGACGATATTTGAGACATATTGAGAAGAGGAGTGGGAATATGGATACCCAAGAAGTTTGACACCCTAAGAAAAAAAGACTGACCTACCCACCTTTGTCAGCATGCCACCACTGCTTCTTCTGACCTTGCCTTAACCTTTGTCCACTCAATTTTCAAATAATCACTGAACATACATACCCTGACATGTTCCCACATTTTCCTATATACTGCCCTTTTTGCTTAGCCCTGGTTTCTGTTGCTTACAGCCAAAAACCTTTAACAGACACAATTTCAAGATCCTAAAAAAAATTCCCTAGCCTTCATTATCTCATCCTCTTCCTCATTGCTTTAAAATGCCCACAAACATGCGCAACTCCATTCAAAGAAATAAAAATTCTCTAATTGCATTTTTGCACCCAGACATCTGCATGGTATTTCACAGTTCACATAGTATTTTCATAGTTTCACTAATTGGTGATCCTTAAATACTTGTGAGGTTAAAAATAAGGAGGATTATTGGTGTCATTATCTCAATTTTACAGATAAAACAGAAAGTCTGTGAGATTAATTAGCTTGTCCCAGGATCTCATGGCTCACGTGCTGTGCGACCACATTTAGAGCCAGGTGTACCTGAGTCTGCTCCAAGAGTCCTAGATTCGCCATTCATCTTTGGAATCTCTTTCTTTGGTGTCTCAAAACCTTAATTTTTTTTCCCCCAACATTGTATATCCAGGAATCCAACTAACTGGATTCTGGCCCGTGAAAAGACTTGGACTTGAGTTGAGTGTGATCTTAAATAAGTTATTATTTCTGTTCTGAATTAGATTCTGCACCCATTTTTTAAAGAAGCTTCGCAGAACAGACTTTTTGTTGTTGCCTTTTAATTTTATTTATTTATTTTTATTTTTTTGAGATGATGTCTCGCTATGTTGCCCAGGCTGGGGTGCAATGGCATGATCTCAGCTCACTGCAACTTCCACCTCCCAGGTTCAAGCGATTCTCTTGCCTCAGCCTCCCAAGTAGCTGGGATTATAGGTGCTCACCACCACACTAGGATACTTTTTTGTATTTTCAGTAGAGACAGGGTTTCACCATGTTGGACAGGGTGGTCTCAAACTCCTGACCTCAGGTGATCCACCCACCTCAGCCTCCCAGAGTGCTGGGATTACAGGCGTGAGCCACCATACCTGGCCATAAAACAGGTTTTCTATGCAGTCCAAATGCAATTATGTGCAAGGATTTGTACTGCACAACAAAGCAGCCCACAATGGAAGGTCATTCATTGGTCACCATCCCTCCAATGGGCCAAGTAGATTGAGTTTTCATAAAAGGACATACTTACTGCTTAAATGTCCCTATTATGTATGTCCTTTCCCTCAAAAGAGCAAAGTGAAAGATTCTAATATTCCTGATGTGGCTTAGAGAAGTCTTAATCAAATTCTCTAACCCAGATCTGTACTGGCCATGCTGTCAAGACCATCTTCCTCCTTGAGTAAGAGTAAAACTTAATACCTGGAGTCACTTAGGTTTGAAGGATGAGCAAACGTCATTATAAAAATGTTATCTACAGAAGGTAATGAGTGCATGGAACCATGGTCAGTTTATCCTCATTGAATTACCACATTAACAAATTCAAAAAAGATTCTTAGAGAATGGGACATAGGATACCCAAGCTTTGATGGAAACTAGCTAAAAGAATACTGTCTGTGTATTACTACCTGAGAGAGAGGAGAATTCCTTACAATGGAGTTCCTTACACTGGACCATTGATTAAAGCCCATATATGCCTCATGTTCCATTATTGGAACGCTAAGCATGTAGGAGTTATTTATATCCTACTGCTCAAGGTCACCGCCGAGGTCTGATTTTTCACACATGTCTGCAGTTCAAAAAATTGCAATCTCTGCCATAAATGGGTTAAACACACCTGACACCTAACCTGAGTTTCTTCCATTCAAAAAAGGAAACAAAAATCCTGTTTCACTCACATCTCAAGGCTTTTGTGGGGACCTGGGAGGACAGAGTAACCATGAGGTCCCAGGAAGATTTATTGGGCACAAAGTAAGAGAAGTGAGACATAAAGAAGAAAACTAGTTTCTCTTTCAAGACGGTATACTGGGAAAAACACTGGACCATTGATTAAAAATACTGAAAGTCGGCCGGGTGCAGTGGCTCACGCCTGTAATCCCAGCACTTTGGGAGGCCGAGGCGGGTGGATCACAGGTCAGGAGATCGAGACCATCCTGGCTAACATGGTGAAACCCCGTCTCTACTAAAAAGACACAAAAATTAGCTGGGCGTGGTGGCAGACACCTGTAGTCCCAGCTACTCAGGAGGCTGAGGCAGAAGAATGGCGTGAATCTGGGAGGCGGAGCTTGCAGTGAGCTGAGATCGCACCACTGCACTCCAGCCTGGGCAACAAAGCCAGACTCCATCTCAAAAAAAAAAAAAAAAAAAAAAAAAGATACTGAAAGTCATTCATTATCAGTGTGGTTATGGGTAAGCTCCTAAGTTTCTTCCATTGAAAAAAAGGAAATAAAAATTCTGCTTCTCCTGTGTCTCAAGGCTTTTGTGGGGACCTGGTAAGCTAATGGAAGAGGGAATGCTTTGAAAAGAATTGTGATTATTTGCATGTAGAAGGCAAGATGCAGGAGGTGTCACTGGTTGACCCCCAAGTTCCTGATGTGACAAAGCAGGTAGATAAGAAAAGATACCTTGGAAGAAAAACACATATGAGAACAAAGAGATTGGCGGGAGTTCAGTGTTCTGTGTTAGTGGGATACCCAAATGGAGATGTACAATAGGCAGCTGGATATTCAGAATACTTGGGCCAGGTGTTCTCCAGAACTGGTCCAATAACCAGAAAGTCCATCCCTCTCTCAGCTAGAGTTACTCTGACTCTGACAGCTGCTGCTCCAGGTACTCTATTTATTATTACTAATCCCCCAGGGCCCCAAGACCCTTCCACAGGACTCTCTCTCTCATTCCATTCCATATAAATCAGCAGAAGAACTACACTAAGTCCCAGGTGATAAATGAAGCCCTTCCCCAAAGAGTTTGGCTTAAGCCCAAATCAGCAGCTTGCCTGTCGATTTATTGTTCATTTAAATCATTCTTGCCTCTTATGGCAAAATGTTAATGACAAAATATAGGTGATCCTCCAATGGAGGGAAAAGCTGTATTTTTGCAACTGGAAATTAGAAATGTATTATTAACAATGAGCATTAATTATATATTTTAATGCTCACGGGGGAGAGGTGATGGGGGGATAATTTGCAGAAGGGCGTAGGGGGCTCTGAAACCTAGCGCAATCATTTTATTAAGCACAGATCCTATTTCCTGCGCCCATGAATATTTCATTTGGAATATTTACTCCATCTTATTATTCAGCCATTCTTCCTTGGCTAAGCCCCAGGTTTAGACAAGTCTTCTCTCTTTCCTGATCTGTTCTTGGGAGAGCGACACTTATCCAGAGATGATGTATGATTCTGAGAAAGAATATCCTGAAAACCAAATTACAGTTTGCTCTGTCCCCAGGAAAATCCATATTAGCAATGGAGGCCCTGTGATTACTTAGGGCTGTGCACACTCAATGGGAAAAGGATATGAGGTATCTTAAGTGTTGATATTACTTGCTCTGGAAAGTCTTCCTATTACTAATAATCTAATTCTCCAGTCCAAGACCAGATCCACCGTGCATTGTCCTGCCCCATCAAAGCCCCCAACTAGGTTGTCCTAATTACCTGTGACCAAGACACACGTCCCTCTGCAAATGTGCCAAGCATAGATTTCAACAAGTATTCAGCTCATCAGAACTGAACATTTTAACAAATATTCAGATACATAAACACATACAACGTATACCCTTGCAAATATGATAAATTTCATGGAAGTAGATGTACTTGCACCATTTGCAGTTGTATCCCTAGCATGTGTGTAAGTTTACCCCTACTTCAATGTATTTCATTAAGTGAAGTATCTTTCCTCCTTTTACTTACAGAATATTATCTTATTCCTTCCTCGCAACCTCATGGCAACATACGCTTCATTCTGTATACTTTTGGTAGGAGTCAACTGAGCTTCAGAGAGAAAATAGAAGCTTAAGAAATAAACTCTTAGCCGAGGACAGGGGCTCCTGCCTGTAATCCCAGGACTTTGGGAGGCTGAGGCAGGTGGATCACTTGAGGACAGGAGTTCGAGACCAGCCTGGCCAATATGGTGAAACCCCGTCTCTACTAAAAATACAAAAATTAGCAGGGCATGATGACACACACCTGTAATCCCAGTCACTCGGGAGGCTGAGGCTGAGGCAGGGAGAATCGCTTGAACCCGGGAGGCATAGATTGCAGTGAACCTAGATTATGCCTTCCAGCCTGGGCAACAGAGACAGACTCTGTCTCTAAATAAATAATTAAATAATTAATTAAATAAATAAAATAAATGAGCCCTTAAGGGCACATGCTGGTACATGCTAGAACTGGGTTTAAACTAAAGACTCATTCTCAAGTTTATGTATGTAAGACCATCCAACCCACCACTGAGTGAATTTGAGAAAGTTCAAGAAAAATAAATAACAAAAAATAATAATAACCCTAATTGTAAACAACAGCAAGTGCTATTTTTTGATGACATATTAAAAGCTTTGCACACATTATTTCCTCTCGTTCTCACAACAATCATATCAAGTACATATAGTCATCTTCCTTATTTTATTGATGAAGAAAGAGTCTCAGAGAGGTTAAGCAACTTGCCCAGGCACATACAGCTTCTAAGTGTGGGATCAGAAGTCACATCTTTCTGACTCCAAAGCAGGCAGATTTTCACCTTGCCATTAAAGCAGTTTTACAGACCTATGTTGACTTTTTTTTTCCCCCCACCAATTGACCAGGGAACTTCTAACTACTGTGCATTAAATTTCCTAAATTATTCCCTTTCTGCTCTGTCAGACTATGGGCTCAAAGCCTTAGTCCTGGAATCCAGTTTTCTGCCCCAGGGTCCTCTGGGCCTATGGGTCCAGAGAAGCTACCTCTTCTCCAGTCCGAAAGAGTTCCCTGACTTCGGAGTCCAGTTCTGCCTGGGTAAAACAGAAGAAGGGTCTGTTGAAGAAGGGTCTATCAGAGATTTTACTGTGGCTATCTTTTTGGACATATGAAGGGACAAGCTCTCTAATGACTCATAAAGGCCATGAACATGGGTTTTGCAGTGAGTACTAAGACCTTCCCATATGAGTATAACAGAAACCCTACACAAATAATGTGATGTTTAATTGCATGTGCAAATAAAATTATGCAAAACTCTCTAAGAGTATAAAGTTCAAAAGACTGTATTTTATAAAGAATTTTTTAATGATATGGGAACATCCTTATGCAAATCTGTTAAGGAAAAAACAGCAGGGTGTGAAACTGTACATAGTGTATGATCATCATTATGTAAATTATCTAAAAGCAAGAGGTGGGAGCGGGGGAAGTATTTGCAGATAAATACACAAAAGTGCTAACAATGGTTGCTGATAGATGGCGTTATGGAGACTTTTAATTTTCCTTTTTAATACATTATGGAATTTTCCAAATTCTCCTTGGTGAAAATATTTGCCTTTGGCCTAGGGGGAAATAAAGATTTATGAACTACAACATGTTAGGTTATAATATTCAAATTTACATAGAGGTCTAATATTGTAGATTTGATAGCAAACTTGAAAGGAGAATAAAGTTTTCACATTTTCCTTCCGCATCTATTTACCCCATTAGACAACATTTTGTTGACATAATATTTTCTCTTTGTTCCTTTCCTTCAGAGCTGATGCAGTTAGAATATCTGTGTTAAAAAAGCCTACCTGAGGCCAATTACAGCTCTCCTTCCAACCCTGGAAGATGGGAGAAGAGAAGCATCTCATTTCTCTCTCACCCATCTGATACATATATTCAGGCTGGGCGCAGATGACATCTGTCCAGACAACGGATAATATTGCAATCACTTCTGATTAGTTTCCTGTTACCACCACACTGTTCACCTGTGTTATAGGGGTGGCTACTGGGGTGTGCTGGAAGGAGGGAAGAGGAGGAGATGAAGGCAGTTATTGTAATTTGAGAATCTGTACTATCATCACCAAAGCCTTTTCTTCAGAATCCAGATCCACGCAGCCTCCCTTCCTCACATACAGACATTTTGGGTGTGGGATATGCTAGGCAACCAGTCAAATTTCCTACAATTCTGTGGGACGGACTGTTTGTCTTAATTTACATTTCTCCAGGTCCTTAGGAGCCATCACATCAGTGACGAATAAATAGGTCTCAGCAATTGTAACATGATGCATATAATTTGCCACTGACACTTTTTCCCCCGAAAATAGCAATGAGGAAAACTAGTTACTTCTTTCAAGCCAGAAAGTTTCAAAACTTTCTATTCGTTTTCCGAGCAACTCAGTTTTTTGAGAGTCACTCTTAATTTTGCATTAATAAAAACTTGACTTAAAAAATCAGAAAGATGTGTTAGGAAGGCTGTCAGTCCATTTTCTAATGATCCACATTTCCTTCTTCAAGGCCAAAGCTATAACTTTAATATTAAAATACATGTTCACTCTAGGCCTTACCAATGTTGATTAAGCCAGGGATAAGGCAAGAAGCAGAAAAGATCGACAGTATATTTTCATTCAATCTCTCTTAAAATAATGATGCATGCAACTTCATGTCATTACTTTTTAATGATCTTAGCCTAGTTAATAGCACAGTAATATTCCAAAAAGGAGCAGGAAATTATTTCCACATTTAATTTTCATTGCAAAAGTGAAAGGAACTCTTGATTTTTTTTTTTCTGCCAGAGAAGCTGTCTGCTGCCTATGACTGCATTAGCTCTGCTACATTACAGCTGAGCTAATGGATCAAAGCCAAGTGATTAGTTTCCTAGTCTTTTGAGCATTTCCAAGTACCAACTGACTGGCTCTCAAAGACTTGGCTTTTCAATGTCTCCATGAAGTCTTGGTTTCCTATCAAGGCAGGGCCTTTTGACCTTGCAACTGACCTGAGATGGGATTCATTACATGTATTCCTTTGGATATCTGGGTTGCACAGAATAATTAGAAAAGGGGGCTCTAGGAAGTGTAATAGAATATTATACATTATGATCCTAGGCCTTTGGTATACAGTAGTTAACATCACAGAGATGGTTCCTTATGTTGGAGCCCATGGCAGCAAGATTTAGGGTATTACATTTTCTCAATTCCAAAATGCTCTTCATTATAGGAAATACGATTGATATAACAGGGCCTTCTTTTTTGGGGAAAGGAGAAAAGTAAAAAACAACAAACTAACTTAAACATTGACATAACTTGTAAAATGCATCCCAGATAACATCAAATGTGAAAAAAATAAAAGTATGTCTTTGAACCACAATGAGAGGCCACCGTATACCCAACAGAATGGCTAAAATTAAAAAGACTGACAACACCAAACATTGGCAAGGACATAGAGCAAACATATTCGCATACATTGCTGATGGAAGGGTAAAACTGGCCAACCACTCTGGAAAAAGTTCTGACAGTTTCTTATAAAATGAAACCCACAACAATCCTATGACTCAGCAGTTCCAGTCCTAGACACTTATCCAAGAGAAATGAAACCATATGTCCACAGAAGACTTGTACCTAAGGAAAAGTTGTCGGTAGCAACTACATTCATAACCACCAAAGGCTAAAACAGTTGTGCATCAACTGAGGAACAATAAACAAACTGCAATGTCTTCATTCAATGAAGCACTTTTTTTTTCTTTTTTTTTTTTTTTTTTTTTTGAGACGAAGTCTTGCTCTGTCACCTAGGCTGGAGTGCGGTGGAACGATCTCAGCTCACTGCAATCTCCGGCTTCTGAGTTCAAGTGATTCTCCTGCCTCAGCCTCCCAGGTAGCTGGGATTACAGGAGCTTGCCACAACACCCAGCTGATTTTTTATTTTTAGTAGAGATGGGGTTTCACCATGTTGGCCAGGCTGGTCTCAAATTCCTGATCTCAGGTGATGCACCTGCCCTCGGTCCCCCAAAGTGCTGAGATTACAGGTGTGAGCCACCGTGCCTGGCCTAATGAAGCACTATTCTATAAGCTAAAGGAACAAACTACTGACAGACACAGCATACAAATGGATCTCAGAGACATTATGCTAAGTGAAAGAATTCTAACACAAGAGTGTATATTGTATGATTCCACTTATAGAAAACTAGAAAAGGCAAAACTAACCTCTGGTGGGAGAAAAGAAGAGTTGTTGGTTCTAGAGGACAAATGATCAGGGCTTGACATGGAAGGGTTTCAAGGAAACTTTAATTAATAACATACACGTTGATGCCTGCAACTTACTTTGAAATACATTAAAAATATAAGCTGGATGGATGGATAGATGGATGAGCGGATGGATGGAGATAGATGGGTGGATATGTGATAAAGCAGGTACAGTAAAATATAATTATAATTATAGAAACTAGATGGTTGGTATATAGGTGTTCACTGTTAAACTCAACCTTTCTACATGGTAATAATTATGGTAATAAAGTGCTGGGAAAGTATATCTTTGAATCAAGTAAGTATGGAAGATGAAATGTTTCACCTACATCCTTCTCTCTCCCCATCGTGTGGATTTAAAGAATCCATAATCCCTATGGTGCGCCTTCTGAAAGTTCACGATTCTTCTCTGTATCTTGTTCCATTCAAAACTGAAAAATTAACATGGGAGCTCGTTCCAGTTTTATAGTAGGTAGATGTGTGTCACCAGTCTCACTGTGGGATATTTCTATGTTAATCCAACAAAGCATTTAGCACTCACTAATTAAGGGGTGTTTTTGGTTTGGTTATGTTTTCCGAGGTGGAGTCTCGCTATATCACCCAGGCTGGAGTGCAGTGGTGCCATCTTGGCTCACTGCAACTTTCGCCTCCCAGGTTCAAGTGATTCTTCTGCCTCAGCCTCCTAAGTAGCTAGGACTACAGGTGCCCGCCACCACGCCTGGATAATTTTTGTATTTTTAGTAGAGACGGGGTTTTACTATGTTGGCCAGGCTGGTCTTGAACTCCTGACCTCATGATCCATCCACCTTGGCCTCCCAAAGTGCTGGGATTACAGGTGTGAGCCACCGTGCCCAGCCTGAAATATATATATATATATATATATATATATATATATATATATATATATATATATATATATATATATATATATATATTTAGAGACAGTGTCTCACTATGTTGCCCAGGCTGAAGTACAGTGGCACCTGTATTCAGAGGCAATATCATAGCATACTATAGCCTTGAACTCCTGGACTTAACTCATCCTCCCACCTCAGCCTCCTGAGTAGCTGGGGAAGTATCTATTTAATTCCTCCAGTGCCTCATCTATTTCCTCACTTTTAAATATAGTAACCACCATGTTTTGGGCAACTTCTGTGTGCCAGATACTATGCTAAGTGCTTTCATAAATTATTGTTATTATTGTAAACTGTCTTGTGGGTTAGGAGTCATTACCACTGCTTTACAGATGAGAAAACTAAGGTCCAGGCAGTTTGGAAAATTTTCCTAAGATTAGACAGCTATTCTGTGGCACAGCCAGCATTCAAAATCTGATGTGTCTGATTTTGAAACCCTTGTCCTGCAACATACAATAAAACGAAGACTTGGACTAAGGTCCTTTTTTGTTCTAAAATCTCTAACTCTGGGAGAAGAGGAAAATCACTATACTAGACACTGTTGAGAGCAATCATTAAGTTGAAGAGTCTTCGTACAATTTTATGTAAATAAATAAATGAATATATCCCAACCGATTTATAGCATGACCTCCAGCGACTCCTGCAGGCTGGTTAGTTTCTTGTTCCCCCAGCATACCTTGTGTTTTTAAGCATAACAAAATGCAAAGAGAAAAGACAATCAGAGCTCAATCTGGAAAAGAGCACGCTGCTGTCACCAGCTACCTAAGATCACCTGATTGCTATAGCTCTGGGTTGAATTTGTTGTTTCCCGGAAGCCACAGTGAACGGGAAACATCTTGTATTCTGTAGCATCTGCTTTCAGATACAAGATAGCATACAAATACAACTGCAGGGGTGAACATTTTTTTTTTCCCTGGACAACTTGGTAGGAATCTACATTCTTATTTTAAAAATGTTAGTGAACAGGGAACAGTATCTTTGGCTTTCTTTTTTTAAAACAGAAATATAAGAAAGCATTCTTCAAATGGACAGACCTTCTGGGATACTCCCTAAAGGCAGCGTATACCCTTAAATAGAAACTCGGCTAAGGCCCTGCTATGTGGCTGAGAATTAGTTTCACATACTTGGTTTTGTGAGAATCTCATAAAATATTGATTGAGAGTCAAGATAAATGACTAAGTTAACTGGTCTTTTGGTTGGATATTGGCCTGCAACTGATTCATGACTGGTTTCTCTAACAGAAATTCATGGGACAGAAATACTAAGTTTTGGGTTACAGTGCACACATTTCTTCTTTTGCCATTAAATGTTGCACATGTTTTCACCTAAATGATCAATTAAATTGTTACAATAACCCCTTGTTTTATACAGCATTATGTAGTTTTCAAAGACCTGTAACACTTTCTATCTCCTCTCTCTCTCTCCAAACTCCCTCCCCTCTGTAGGAGAAACACTAGGTCCTACTATTTTATTTTGTAGATTAGTAAATAGAAGAAGAGAGATAATAGTCGCTATTATTTCATTTTACAGTTGAGAAAGTTGAAGGAAAGAAATTTGCCAAAAATTACATACTTGATAGTTGGGGCAGCCAGGACTGACCCTGCCTTACCTCTCTTTGAATAGCAATAACAATAGTCATAAAACATCACAGCTTTTATTTAGCAAGATGCTTTGCATCCATAGGTCAGTGATTCTCCAGCCCACTAAGAGACTAGAAGACTCCCTAGCTGAGCAGTTCCCTCTACTGGAGGATTCAGGGAACCAAAGCCTGTCCCAAGTTGGCCGCCATCTTGACATTTTCTCACCGCGGCCCACTGCCATCATGGCAGCACACGATGAACCAGAGAAGCTTCTACCTGGATTGGTTAAATTCTGGGCTTCCTAAAATGTTCCAGAGGCTGCTTGCAATGGGGGAGTCACAGAGGAGTAACTGAGCCTATCATTCTTGGCCAAGTCCTGCAATTATGGCTCACAATTATTTAGGCTCACCATTTTCTGATACCTGCTTGGTCCTTCCTTCCTTAGGATGCACACCTGGGGTTCCCAGATGGTCTGGGGAACACTCATTATTTATCCTCTTCCTTTGCCTTATAAGTAAAGGAAAGTTGAGATTATAATAAATGCTCAATAAACATTATACCCGTTCTGGGTTATCAGAACAAGAACAACAACCCTAATATGCCCCATATTAGGGTTTATGAGCTGTAGACATGTTCTCGCCAAAACCAAATGAGACCTGGTTCACTGCAATGCTCCCATCCAGCAAAAGCCACCACACACACCCAAGCTCCCTAATCCAGCTTGGAGAGTCTCCCAAATGGCTACAAACTAATCAAAAAATATAATGACTTTGTATGTAATCACACAGTACAAGAACACTTCTTTTGTTGAATGGCACACAATTCCACCAACTTCCATGTGTTCATATATGACCGAGGGCTAAATAGCTACAGGCTACCACAGGTGTAATGAAGGATAATAGACACTGGTACTCATGAACTAAAATCACTGCATTCCTAAAGTTTACTGAAGATTCTAATTCAATGTTTTCCAAACAATAATTGAACTATGCAGGATCCTTTATGCTCCTTCTCAAATGCAGTTTAGGAGTCTGTAGTGCTGAGAGGGTCATGCTCAAAAATGTTTAAGATACCACAAATGAGTCATAAAAAAAGAACAAAATAGGATGTTGAGACTGACCACCAGAATCTTCACCTTGGCCATTATCACATGACCTGTTTCTCTCCTGAGTTCTTTATTTTCTGATTGTTACCAACTAACCTTCCTAGTAGACAGGTAAAAATAATGTCCTTCCAAAGATGTTGCATTATAGTCCTCAGACTCTTTACCAGAGTGTTGTTAATTAGACATAACCCCGTGAAGACCTGGGATGGAGGAGGGAGGAGTTCTTTCAGCCTGTGGAAGGGGAGCCTACAGCGCATCAATTACCAACCTTAAGGACTGTTCATTAAGTGAGATGATTTATCTAAAACACCTAGCACATAATAAATGCTCAATAAACATTATACCTGTTCAGTCCCTCTTTCTGGGGAACATAATCCATTTTCTACTTGCTGATTAATTATCGAGAGTGCTGCATATCTGAGTGATGTGCCATACAGAGCGTGGACAGTTGATTCATCATGAATAATGTAATGTCACAATCTGGACTATTTATATTCAGATGAATTGTACATAATATGCCATACATGCTAAAGAGGAACATTAATATTTAGCATTCCAAGCTAAGCCAGGATGATTAATTTGGCTTTAACTTAGTATCTTCTTTGCAGAATTTTCAATCTTCTTTCTCCTTTTAAAGGGACATTATAAGAAATATTTTCTACAACATAATCGGTCCTTGCTTATGCACTGCTAAAAAGAGTTGTGTGGGATGTTTCAAGAGCCTTAAAAAATCTCCAGCTAGCTTTTTATCCAGATGTTTTAGTTCTGAGACTTTATGCTAAGGAGACATTTGAAAGTATATGGGGAAAAAGCCTTTATGCAAGAATGTGTAAGAATAGGTAATTGCTTCAGTAAATTCATTCATTATATGGAACATTATGCAGTCATTAAAAAATGACTTACACAAAGCATTATCAACAACACAGGAAAAGGAATATACTTAGGTTAGAGATTTAAGTAAAAATAATTAGCATAGAATAAGGAACTGAAGAAAATACAGCAAAATGTTTACAGTGGCTGTTATTGAAGAAGTGAGTCTACTGATAATACTTTTTGCTACTTCAAAAAAATTTCCCCGTTTGCTTTTTTAATTGGAAAAATTCTTTTATACATAAGTTAAATATTACTGGCTCCAAGCTCCTTGAGGCCAGAGTCTTTGTTCCTCATTCACTATTATGGTTCCAAGTCTTAACACAGGGCTTGTAGGAATTTTCATCAACCTTATTTTCTGCAATAATAACGTCTTCTCTGTTTTTTTTTTTTTTTTTTTAATTTTGCTGAGTTCCTGAAGCCAAGGAAATTAATAATGTGGAAGAAAGGGATAATGGTCACCAGTCACCATTTATTGAGCACCTACTATGTGCTTGCCCCTGTGCTATCTACCCTACACGTGCTATTTCTAATCCTTGTCACAGCCTTGTAAGTAAATAAGATCTGTATGTTTCAGATATGGAAACAGAGGCACACAGAGAAAGCTAAGGAGCTTCTCCAAGTTCTACTTAGTCAGTACGAATAAAACTCAACTGTGTGATTCTAGTGTTTTCACTGTTTCTGCTAGAGTTCACCTGGCCATTTAGATCTTTCTAGAATTCCATAAGCAGATGCTGTCTCAACGCAAAGATAACTACCTTTTCAGTTTTCAGTGCAGATGTTCCTGAGTGATTACTACTTCTATTGGTTTACACATGACAAGGGTCTATGCATTTAAAATTGTGCACTTAATGACCCAGGATGCCTTCCTATCGTCCATCCTGCTCTCCAACTCCACTTGGAATCCTTTACTGAAGCACCAGCACTTGGCCTTCTTGAGTCCCTTGACCTCTTAGCAAGGTCAGAGTGGGTAGCCATGTGCTTGACCGTCTTGGGCACACGAACCCAGCACCAAGAAGGCAGATGTTGACGTTTACTACAGGATCTGTGATGAGCATTGCTGGGCCTTTGGATTTGTGGAGTGTGCAGGTTTAAATCACACTCACCTTCAAGGAGCCTTCCTTCTTTCTGCAAATAACTTGTGGAGGGCTCACTCTGCACAGCACAGCATAGCGCTGAGTGCTGCAGTCTAAGATGGATAAAAATATTTAAGATCCCTGTCTGTCTGGAGCTCACACCCCACTGGGAGAGGAAGAATCACACATTCAAGTACATAAACAGCTATGTGCTATAATAAGGAAGCTGGGTGTTACGATGGGGCCCCTTCCGTGGTCTGGAGGCCACCGAGGATGTACCAGTGCTCTGAAATATAAACAATGGGGAGAGATGAACTTAGCCAAGAGGGTGGGGAGGGAAGCAACACGACTCATTTCCAAAATAAAAATGGTTAGAATTTCCCAGAACACAGAGGAGCTAGAGAGAGAAAAGACCCACCAAAGGAGAAGCCTGATGCAGAATCCTAAAGACTGTGTTAAGAATGTTCACATTTACGGCAAATGCCATGGGAGGCTATTAAGACTATGAGGAGGCTCAAATTACATTTTTAAAAGATCCCTCTGATGGTGTGGAAAATGAGCTGCAGAGTGACAAGAGTGGATGTAAGCTACTCCTCTCTTCCCTGGTCCAAAGCAGCATCTCTCGATTCATCACACCTACCTTGGATATAGCCTCTGCGATGGAGTCTTCTCTGCACCTCTGCAAACCTATCTTAGGTACCCCTCATAGGCTCCATAGCTCTGTGTACTTTTCCCATCTTCACACATGTCACAGTATATTGGAATTGCCCGTTTACTTCTCTGTAACATCACTAGTCTGAAGCTTTGAAGGCAAGGATCACATTTATCTTGTTTACACTTATATCCCCAATGCCACCAACCATGTTGGTTCACAGTAGGCATTCAACCAACCTTTATAAAATCGTCATTTCATTGTGCACCTACTGTGTGCAAGGTACCCTTCTAGTCCTTTCGTAGGCATGAACTCGTCCAATTCAGCCAATACCCTTTTGCAGCAGGTTCTATTATTGTCCCCAAAGTAACCGATGAGTAAACTGAGGCACAGAGGAGGTTAGGCAATGTGTCTAAAGTTATAGGCTAGTATGCAGTACCACTGGGGTTCATAGCGCATGCTCACAACCACACGCTCTAATGATTAACAAAAGAGCGGAATTCTCATCTGTTAGAGCCAGCATTTAATTATCTGTGTTAATGACTCAAGGCAGTGTCCTGCATCATCCAAAACAGTGAGTAACTTCCAAATAATCCCCAGTGGACTCTATGATACATATGGGTTTTTCTTCAGTAGACTGACCTTCATAAATTACCACTTAAAATAGCCAATAACAAAACCTATTCCTGTTCCCTAAGTAGCAATCAAACTAATGGACAGGAAGTAACTAAGAACTAAACTGGCTAAGCCAAAAAAAGCACTCAATCAACAAATTTAATTAAGCACTTACTTCTTCAAGCCCCTGCCATGGTTCCTGTTTCTCATTGCTGCCAAGTTTCTTAAAAGCATATGCTACACCCACCGTCTCTATCTACTTCCTTACCTCTTGTTTCTGCATCCTTAAATCAGGTCTTTGCACAACTGCACTGAAGTGGCTCTGGCAAAAGTCACCGATAGCCACTGTATTGCCACATTCAGTGGATCCCTTCATCTCCACAGTTGTCCACGGCGTTTGATCCTCTGCAACATCTTTCACTCCTTAACATTTTTTCTTTAGCACCTTGGACACCAATGCCCATTCCAGGAGAAACAGACTAAAGGACAGGGATCCAGAGCACCATATTTTATTTCTCATCCCTCTATGACTGGAAAAAATCACGAACTCTTCCTCTGCCCTGAGTTTTAACCCACTGTGTGCTGCTATGAGATTAAGACATCCAAGCTGTGTGGCTTTTTTTCTCCCCTAATCTTACAGGACAGCACAAAGAATTTTCATAAGGCAGTATTTCATGTCAATTAAGAAATATATGAATCAACACCTCCATAATATAGTATACTGAATATAGTACAATACATGAATTCACCAAGGAAATTGAGTTTGTTTTGTTTTGTGTTCTAGCAAGAGATTTCATTTAAGGACATGAGAGGTACAGAGTTTCAGAGAAGGGGGGGGTCCCAGGATCATCCAGGCTAGGAGGGCCCTACAAATACATTTAAATATTGTGGAAAGGTACAAAGGGCTTGGGCTTTGAGATCAGCACGTTAGGCTAAAACTCCAGGTCAGCAAATTGCTAAGAGTATAAATTTCTGCACTTACACTTAAGCTCTTGAGACTTGATGTCTTTATGTGGAAAACAAGGAGGATAGAAGGGATAGAGAAGAACAAATGGAATATATATAAATATATATATATATTCATGTCTTAGTATAGAGAAAGCTCTTAGTGCTCATTTTATCTCTTTCCCTGGTAGAGATGTAGCTTCCCCACATTTGCCAGCTGCTTTCAAGGTGAGTGAGGCCGTGTGACTAGTACCATCCAATCAATTGAGAGTATATAGGAAGCTCTTAGTAAGTGCTAATTTTCTCTCTTTCCCTGGTAGAGTGGTACCTTCCCCACATTTCCCAATTCCTTTCAAGGTTGGGTGGGGCCGTGTGACTAGTACCATCCAATCAATTGTGAGTCAAAGTCTTACGTATCACTTCTGGCTAATGCATTCATAACCCGCTGCAAGACCCTCCGACAGTCCCTTTTGTTGTGCCAGCAACCTGAAAGCCATGTGATCAAAGCAGCTTACATTTGTGAGTCATCACCTAAAAGACAGCCCTATAGAGTTGCCTAACCAGCTTGGGAATTTGCGTGAGTGATACATAAGGCTTTGTCATGCTAAACCACCAACATTTCTGGGTTAGTCTGTTCTTACAGCACAGCCTAGATTACCCTGATTAAACGCATCCCCACTGGGGAGTCCTTGTGTTCCCAGGGGTGGGAAACAAGGATGAATCAGCTTCATTTCTTTTTTTAGCCAAGGTCTTTACTGTTAGCATCTCCTGTTTTCTTCCTTCTCTTCCCTTCACATACCGGAATCTGATCTCTTCATTTTACCCCCTAAGAAACTGAAGTCCAAAGAGGCAAAGTGACTTGTCCAAGCTCACACAGCACATAAGTGGCACAGCCAGGCCAAGAACCCAGGGCCTCCGATTCCCCTCCAGCCCTTGTAGTGTCCACACTACACTACCTCCCAGCAGCTTCCAGCTTCAAATGTGAATCATGTTCTGAGCTTGCCATACCTTTCAATCACCGTAAGCGATACAATCCATGCTACATTAATGCACTCATTACCAAGGGAGCACATTACCATGCCCTAATTACTAACAAGAAGTGTTGTCAATTCACCATCCTGTTTGCCAGTGCCTGCAAAATGTTTCCAGACTTGTTCTCAAGGTTTGGCTGGAGGAGGGAAGACAAAATACAAAGAACAATTGATTCATTTCATATTGACAACCAGTCAGGTGACCCTTCTATTATTATTCTTTGTTAGCTAAACAAAATCCAACAAAGCCCCAGAAGAAAGGTAGCTAGCTGATAGAACGGGACGAGTGGGATAGGCAGTGTGAATGAGCTCCAGAAATCTAACTGTCCACCTGGTTTAGATGCCCATCTTTTCCCTTTTTGCCTCTAGGGTTTTTCAAAGCCTCTGTTTTTTCAGTCATAAAATGGGGATAAAAGTAGTGCCAACCTCACTGGGCTGTCCTGGGAATTCAGTAGCATCACGCACATAAAGTCCTATGCAAGAAGGGACTAAGATGCTTAACTGTTATTGCCTATGATGATGATTGCTATTTAGAGGTAGTTTCTTAATCAGTCATTCCAAGAAGATTAAAACCAGGCAACAAGGCCAGGCACATGCCTGTAATGCCAGCACTTTGGAAGGCCGAAGTGAGCAGATCACTTGAGGTCAGGAGTTTGAGACCAGCCTGACCAACATGGCGAAACCCCATCTCTACTAAAAATACAAAAGTTAGCCGGGCATGCTGGTGGGCACCTGTAATCACAGCTACGTGGGAGGCTGAGGCAGGAGAATCACCTGAGCCCGGGAGGCAGAGGTTGTGTGAGCCAAGATCATGCCACTGCACTCCAGTCTTGGCAAAAATGTGGCAAAAAGAAAACAAAGAAAGTGGGCAACGAAGTAAGGAGAGAGACCCTAATTTATCTTTTATTAAGCACTTGCCCATTCTATGATGTGACTTCTTGGTAGGGAGATTGCTAACATTCTGTCTTCTAATCTTTATTACACTCCTATAAGTTAGATATGATTGTCAATTTTACAGATGAGGAAACTCTGGCTCAGAGATGTTAAGTAACTTGTCTGAGGCCACACAGTTAGTAAATAGTAGAGCCAGGATTTCAATCCAGGGCTACCTACTTTTTTTTTTTTTTTTTCCATTTCACAATACTGTAATTCGATTTCACTTTTCATGGACTGTCTGCCTCCACGCATCTTTATGGAACTGTATTTTGGAAACTTTAAAGGGAATCTTACTTGAGGGCAAAGGAATGAGCACATCTTCTGGGACTGCCATTTGGGACATAATTGTATGCATTTATAGAGCCTTTGCTGTGTACATAGCACAGTGTTTAGTGCTGGGGTTATAGGGCTCGATAAGATGTGGCCCTGGCCTTCAAGGCCTTCAAGGTTTAACAAGAAAACTGATACAAATTTGAGTCAATTACAATAACCTGTGGCCAATACGCAACAAAAGTATAAGAGCACAGAGAAGAGATGGGAACTCAAGAGGGACTTAGAAGAAGCAAAATCTAAAGCAGGTTTTGAAAAATTCATCACCACTTGCATGCAGATTCAGGGAGAAAGGGCATTGCAGGTTCAAAGCAGCCATGTGCAAAGGCATGAGGCGTGAACAGGTAGGCTGTCGTCAAGAGAGACAAGCGGCCATTCTGCTGGACCATGCTAATGCATGAGAAGGAAGAGGAGCAATAGGACTCCAGGGGCCAGCTAGTGTCAGGTCACTAGGGACCTTGCACTCCACGCCGAAGGCACCCAGAAGCAGTCTTGGTTTCTAAGCCGGGGTTGGCACAGTCAGGCGGGCTTTATCATAGACCCTTCTGTCTGTTACACAAAGCCAGTGCTGGCTCCCAACACTGGCTGTGCGGGAGACTCACCAGGGAGCAATGTTTAAAAATCCAATGCCAGGACCTCACCCTGGACCAATTACATCAGGCACTCTGGAAGTGCAGTCCGGGCACTGGTATATTTTAAAAGCTCATTGGACAATCCTAATGTACTGCCAGGAATCAGGCTACTGGTGTAGGGGCAGGAATAGCATCCAGGAGGCTCATGCTGAGGAAGTGAATTCGGGATGAAGAGAAAGGACAAGATTCAAAACAACAATATTTTAGGAGCTAAAATCGACAATCGTGTTTGATGAGATGTGAGAGCTGAGAAAGAAGAGGAGGGAGGGCGGGTAGGAAGTGACGCTCCATTTTTTAAATCTTGATACATAAATATATTATGTGTATATACACCTCACATAATATTATTGCCAGAAAGTCTAACAAGCCCATCAGCCATTATTGATGTCTCCCCATCCCCGTAGTGGTTATCTATGAGAGTCCAAAAATACCACAATAATTCAAGAATGCGTATCACATCCTACAAGCACCATCTTCAATACTCGGGTCCACCTTCATTCCAGTCACCCTGCACGGTCCAGAGGGATTTGCCCTGAACCCATCCTGGCCTCTTGAAGGAGAAATACCGGGGAATTCCACAGGAGGAATGAAATTGCTGTCTCGTTAGCGCATTATTTACTTTGACGCACAATTCTAGCAGTTGCAGTTCAGGCTCTATTGTTCACACGGTTGAGCAGGGAGTGTAATGGGAATACCATTAATTTGATGCTTTTAAAGGAGGTGATTTCCAATTTGAATTATTCTCAAGTTGTAAAATGAGTCTGAGCTGGTTTGTAAAACAGCAAGTAATCAATGCGCTGTATAACCTTGATTTTTTAGAGTCCCAACGCTATGCAGGAAAGTGTCCTCCGAACCCATTATAAGAGGGTAAAAAAAAAAAATGCCATCATCCTCCTGCCCCCCAGACAAATTAGCAAGACAAATGTTAGCAAAAAGCTCTGCAGACACACCATTATTTACAAAAGGGAGAGAGAAGAAGATGCTCTGAAATAAATCATGCTGACAGTTCAATCAAAAAAAAATCAGAATATATTATTCATGCTGTGTTTCATGAGTTGGAAAGCAACTGGACAGGGAGAGCCAAATATGTATTTGTGTGCTTTATGCATAATAATGTGAATTCCTAAGTTACCTCTGTTTAATGAAATCTGCATGCTAAACTGACGTGACAGGCCCATTCAACATGTATTTTTGAACTTGACTCTTAACTACTGCTGGTCTAGATACTGGGGATGCACAGGTGAGCAAGCCAGCTAAGACTTCTGCTCCTGGTAAGGTTAGTTCTGCTTGTCAGTGGGTGGATGGGCAGACAATAAACACGCCAGCAAGAGGACAGTGGTTCATAATCGGTGCCCAAGAAAAAAGCAAGCGGGTGGTGCAGTAGAGACCTGCCAAGGGCTACTTTGTACTGGTGATTGGGTGAGGCCTCTCAATAGAGATGACATTTAATTGTGTGACATGCAGGAGCCATTAAAAGGGAATCTAGAGAAAATGTGCTCTGGGGAGGGGTCCTACCAAGGCCAAGATGCGGGAGTAAGAACAGGCTGGGTGTGTCCAGTCAACATGCGGTAGGTGCATGAACCGTGATACAATGAGCTAGCAGGGGCAGGTGGGAGATGAGGTCTGAGAAGTAGGCAGAGCTTTGCCCAGGCAGAACTTTGCAGGCTTCAGGAAGGAGTTTAGATTTTATTCTAACTGCAACAGAAGCCTACCAGAGCATTTTAAGGGCAGGGGTGATAGGATCTGACTTGAACACTTTAAAGACTCCTGTGGCTAGGTCGATGATTCCACACTGTGTTGGACTCCATGAGGGATGAGAGGGAGAGAGCTGTAGTAACCAATGGGTGGGGAGGTGTGGAAACTTGAGTGGGCTTGGGAGTGACAGTAGGGTTATAAGCTAAGGAATCAAATTGAAGATAAGGAAATCTTCCAGAAGGATGAGCTATTTGAAGACATCCATGGTGAGAGGCAGGAGCAAACAGTGGGAAGTTTGCTGAGTATATTTAAGTCATCAACACTAACACATTTGAAGAAAGATGGTATTATGTGGGTTGCCTTACCCAGAGAACAGGATGTGGAAGGGCAAATGTGGGCAGGAGAGGGTGTGATAAATCTCAGAACCATGAGAAACCTAGTTACTAGAGATGAGACAGAAGAGGGTCGGTGGGATCAATTCTGGAGTGACGATTCTCAACTAGGGGCAATTCTGCATCCCAACGGACATTAAGAAGCACCTGGAGACATTTCTGTTGTCACAACTTGAGAGGCAGTGCTACTGGCATTTAGTGGATAGAGGCCAGGGATGCTGCTAAACACCCTGCAAGGCATAGGACACCCCTCACAACAGAGAATTCTCCAGTTCAAAATGTCCATAGTGCCGAGGCTGAGAAACTGTGGATAGACAGGAGAGTAGAACAACCCTGGATTTCAGTCCCCAATGTGTGAACTTGAGTCAAGTCCTTAACCTCCCTGAGCCTCACTGACTCCATCTGTAAAATGGAGATGGCAATCATGCCTGCCTCCCATGGGGGTGTGGACAGAGCTGAGGCCATTGGGGTAATTACCACACTTGCAGGTACAGCAGGACTGAGAAGAAAGCAGAGGCTATGCCGTATGCCTTGAAATGAGGTCTCAAAATGCCTGGGTAAGTGTGAGAGGCAGGGCCATGCTCTGGATGGGGTATCAGAGGATTGGGGTTTGAGTTCTCTCGCACACAGTGGGTGGATTTTGGGGAAGTGACTCAGCCTTCCTATGCCTTCCCTATTCTGGTGATAGATATAGTTATAGATATAGATATGGATATATAGACATACCTGCTCTCAATATACAAGCATAAAAATCATGTTTATGTGGCCCATCCCACAAAGGATAGTCTTAGTCTGTTCAGGCTGTTTTAACAAAATACCATAGACCAGATAATTTACAAACAACAGATGGCCAGGTGTTGTGGCTCATGACTGTGGTCACAACAATTTGAGAGGCTGAAACAAGAGGAGTGCTTGAACCTAGGAATTCAAGACCAGCCTGGGCAACATAGCGAGACCCCATCTCTTCAACAAATAAAAAAATTAGCTGAGCATGGTGGTGTATGTCTGTAGTTCCAAGTACTCTGGAGGCTAAGGCAGGAGAATTGCTTGAGCCCGGGAGATTGAGGCTGTGGTGAGCCATGATTGCACCCCTGCACTCCGGCCTGGGCGACAGAGTGAGAGACCCTGTCTCAAAAACAAATAAATACGAAAACAACACAAATGTAGTTCTCACCATTCTGGATACTGGGAAGTACAAGATCAAGTCACCAGCAGATTTGGCCTCAGCTGGACGGTCCAGCTTCTGGGTCATAGACGGCCGTCTTCTTGACGTTTTTTTCACATGGTGGAAGGGGCAAGGGAGCTCTCTGGGGCCTCTTTTATAAGGGCACCAATATGATTCATGGAGGCTCCACCCTCATGACCTCATCACCTCCTCAAAGCCCTTCCCTCTAATACCGTCACACTGGGGATTAGGTTTTAGCATATGAATTTCAGGGGAGCACACATGTAATCCCAGCACTTTGGGAGGCAGAGGCAGATGGACCACTTGAGGTCAGGAGTTGGAGAACAGCCTGACCAACATGGTGAAACCCCTGTCTCTACTAAAAATAGAAAAATTAGCTCGATGTGGTGGAGGGCGCCAGTAATCCCAGTCACTCGGGAGGCTGAGGCAGGAGAATTGCTTAAACCTGGGAGGCAGAGGTTGCAGTGAGCCGAGATCATACCACTGCACTCCAACCTGGGCAACAGAGCAAGACTCTGTCAAAAAAAAAAAGAATGTCAGGGAGACATAAACTTTCAGACCACAGCACAGCCTTTTCCAGGTTCCATCCTGGAAGGTGGGACAGGGCAGAGTGCAGGCACAACAAACAGCGTGCCCAGTCTGAGCAGAACTGCCTTTCTTGCACACAGCACGTGGGCCCACTTGTCCCAGATGGCTCTCCTTAGTACCACCTGAACACAGCTTTATTTAACTCAACACTAGAGAGATGGTCAAAAAGAATTAGCTGTGAGTGTCTCACCTGGCGCAGAGTCTCTCAGCCTCAGCATGGTTGACTCCTGGGACTAGACAATCTGTTACAGGGGTCTGTCCTCTGCATTCCAGGATACGTAGCATCCCTTGCCTCTACCCACTAGATTTAAGTAACGCCAAGTTAAGAACCACTGAACTAGCATGGCGTAGTAATAACTCATCATCATCATCTGTGTAGATGGATAGAAGTCATACTCAAATCCCACCTCTTCCCCTTACTAGCTGTGTGGCCTTAAGTAAGCCACAGTGTTGCTCTAGGACTCTGTTTTCTCATCTGTAGTATGGGTATAACACTTCTCCATGCCGAGAATGAAGTAATGTATAAAATTCTTAGCACAGTGTCCAGCACGTAATTGTTCTCCAAAAAGTCCTTATCCTTCTTTACTGTACATGATTGAAAGTTATGCAGAGTTACCCGGGCTCAGTGGCTCACACCTATAATCCCAGCACTTTGGTAGGCCAAGGTGGGTGGACCACTTAGGCCAGGAGTTCAAGACCAGCCTGACCAACAGAGTGAAACCCCATCTCTCCTAAAAATACAAAAATTAGCTGGGTGTGGTAGCGTGCACCTGTAGTCCCAGCTACTTGGGAGGCTGAAGTACGAGAATTACTTGAACCTAGGAGGCAGAGGTTGCAGTGAGCTGAAATTGTGCCACTGCACTCCAGCCTGGGTGACAGAGTGAGACTCCATCTCAAAAAAATAAAAAAATAAAAAATGAAAAGCGTTACACAGCGTCAAGACACATCTCTGTGGCTGGGTCCCCAGAACAAAGTCCTCCTATCCCCTTAAACGGGGCCACAGATGGATAGTCAGTATATGGTCCAATGCTTCTTTAAACCCGTACTGTGAACACTTGCTCCCTCATCTATCTAGAGAGTGGCTCTTATTATTTATGAACACCACCGTCATCATCATTAGCAAAAGAAGAAACTGTTGGATTTTCCCCCGTATCTAGAAGTTGTCTTGATCCTATCCAGACTCCAAGGACCCCCGAACTTGCTGATCTTCCCCCTCAGAGGGAGGGAGGCCACTAAAATGAAGTTTTTATAAGGTCGACCAATGCACACCAAGAAAAATCAGCATTGCGGCAGGCCGGGGTAGGGCGTGGGTGGTCTCCCTGACAGCTTGTTTTTAAATACTTCCAAACGAAAATGAGTTTGCCTCCAAGGAACTGTCTGTGTGCTGGCAGATCCGAAAGCGGAAGCAAAGCTCTCATGGCTGGCTGCATGCAGCATCCCGATGCACAAGTGCTGCTAATTTAAACCCATTTTCCAAGGTGCCCACAGACTCCATGGGAAATCACCGACACTCTCCGGAGAAGATGCTTAATCACCTGAAGAAGTCATGGGAACAGAGAAAACAAGAGCTGAAAAGCCTCTCCGAAAGGGAGGCCCCCAAGTGACATTTTCAGCAGAATATTATTCTCTAAGCATTGTCTTTTCATCCTGTGCTCTCCTGAACCAAATAGATTATTAGGATTTAAGATGCATTTGATGATATTTTCCTGGTAGGGAGCCAGTTGTACCCCCAGTTCTGGCCCGCCTTTTAATCTTCCTCTTGGTGGAGTTCCTGAAGGAAACGGAAGCAAAGAACTTCGGCCAAATGAAAGCAAACACCACTTCGCTATTAGCTGGGCCAATGCCCAATAGCCCAATGTTGGACAATTTGTAAAAAGCTGGTCTATGCAGCAGAGACTTGATAGGTACCTTCTTCTTAACCTAGATCAGAATCTTGAGTGGGTGCAGTGATAAAGGAACTTTTGACAATAGAGGCACAGCTGATGCAACTCAGAAGATAGATCACCGGGTGCATCTTGGGAAAGGAGGACAGGCAGGGAGGGAGAGGATATGGCTGGTCTAGCTCACCTCATCTACAGGTGCACAGACAGAACAGGACAGAGGGATATTAGCTTGGTACATGTCTCTTAAAACACAGTGACCCTGGCCCCCAGTCAGTGTGGCTCAATCCAGGGTTTATACTGTGACTATTCACATTAGCCTCTTCTCCCTTGGACGTGGGAACTAGGGTGAGGATGCATTGAGCAACCTTGCAGGCATGGGAGATCAAGGCTAATGAGAGACACCACACTGCTATACGTAGAGCTCTTTTTTTTTTTTTTTTTTTTTTTTCTGAGATGGAGTCTTGCTCTGTCGCCCAGGCTGGAGTGCAGTGGCGCGATCTCGGCTCACTGCAACCTCCACCTCCCGGGCTCAAGTGATTTTCCTATCTCAGACTCCTGAGTAGTTGGGACTACTGGTGTGCACCACCATGCCTGGCTAATTTTTGTATTTTTAGTAAAGATTTCACCATGTTGGCCAGGCTGGTCTCAAACTCCTGACCTCAGGTGATCCACCCACCTTGGCCTCTCAAAGTGCTGGGATTACAGGCGTGAGCCACCGCACCTGGCTCATGGAACTCTATTTATCAAGGATTTTTAATTGTGATACAAAATAAAATTGGTCTTCCTATCCTCACTGCCAACACTGGGAATGGGTATAGAGGAAGTAAATTCCTGACTTAGCAAATATTTCTTCATTCCCTTGTTCTTTTATCCAGTGTAGCACAAAATAGCTTCCTTGGCCACCCGTGTGAGTCAACTCTTGTCCTAGGACCAGGTGCGTGTATGAACTAAGGTCAGATCTGGGTGGGCAAAAACCATCCCAGCCTCCTTCCCTTCTGCCCAGTGACCCTTCTCCAGCCTTTTCTGGCAGGCTCCGTCAATTGTTGATTCATCTCCTGTCATCTTCTCCATGCAACTTAGCAAAATATTCATTCGTTCAGTGAATATTTATTATATGCCTTCATCTTAGGTTGGATTTCTCCAAGCAGTGACTGAATGATGTGGGGGAAGGTGATCTATCAAGAAACCACCACGGGCGGGGCATGGTGGCACACGCCTGCAATCCCAACCACTTTGGGAGGCCAAGGTGAACGAATCACTGAGGTCAGAAGCTCGAGACCAGCCTGGCCAACATGGCGAAACCCCATTTCTTTTTTTTTTTTTTTGAGACGGAGTCTCGCTCTGTCTCCCGGGCTGGAGTTGCAGTGGCCGGATCTCAGCTCACTGCAAGCTCCGCCTCCCGTCCCATTTCTAATAAAAATACAAAAATTAGCTGGGGGTGGTGGCACATGCCTGTAATCTCAGCTACTTGGGAGGCTGAGGCAGGAGAATCGCTTGCACCTGAGAGGCAGAGGATGTAGTGAGCTGAGATTGTGCCACTGTACTCCAGCCTGGGCAACAGAGTGAGACTCCATCTAAAAAAAAAAGAGAGAGATAGTGAAACTGGCCTAGTTTCCCCATAGAACTGATATTTATGGGGTTTTGAAAATAAACATTGAAATTGACCCTCTCAGTCTTAAAGCTTGAAACTTAACATTTGTCTTATCTGACTTCCCTTGTTAGGAAGCAACCTTCAGGCTCTCAGGATAATATCAAGAAACTGCAACTAGGAGGCCAAGGCAGGAGGATTGTTTGAGACAAGAAGTTTGAGGCCAGCCCTGGCAACATGGTGAGACCCCTCTATCCCTACCAAAAAAAAAAAAAAAAAAGTAGAAAATTAGCTGGGCTTGATGGTGCACACCTATAGTCCCAGTCACTCGAGAGGATAAGGCAAGTATCTCTTGAGCCTAGGAGTTTGAGGCTGCAGTAAGCTATGATTATACCACTGCACTCCAGCCTGGGTGACAAAGTGAGACCCTGCTTTGAAGAATCTGAAACTCCACTTCTTTGCCCCTTCCTAAGTTCCGTTTTCCAGTGTGTAGCTGCATTCCTTCCCAGCTATATAAATCCCCAATTTTAGTCAGGTGGGGAGACAGATTTGAGACTTACCTCCCATCTCCTCCGCTGCACACCTGAATAAGGCCTTTTTTTCTTGGCAACACTTGCTGTCTGAGTGATTGGCTTTCTCTGCAACGGGAAGTGGGACCTACACTGAACCCTTGGCATTTCAGTAACAACAGCTCTTCTAGAAAAACCTCTCAAGGAAGGACAGTGGAATAAGGAGAAGGAAAGACCAGAGAACAAGAACATGGTCC
This sequence comes from Macaca mulatta, assembly GCF_049350105.2. NCBI lineage: Eukaryota > Metazoa > Chordata > Mammalia > Primates > Cercopithecidae > Macaca > Macaca mulatta. The sequence goes on along the minus strand of NC_133425.1, from coordinate 17,568,068 downwards.
AGGTAGAGTCTAGCCTTGGCCAGATCCCCACGCGCAGGGCTCCAGCACAGGGGTTGACAGGTGTTTTTCTGTAAAGGGATAAATAATAACTATTTGAGCCTCTGCAGCCATATGATCTCTGCCACAACTACTCAGCTCTGCCACTGCAGTGCTTAAGCAGCCACAGATGATACATAAATGAGTGAGCATGGCCATGAGGCTAAGGAACTTGTCTGTCTCCGCCCATCAGTGTGCCCCATGTCTGGAACATGGTAGGCAGGAATAAATGATGTTACTGCACATCCAGGCGCCTCTACTGGGCTGCTGCACCCATGATCCAGCTGCCATAAATGTTGGCTGATAGGGCTTGGAGACGTCCTTCTGATACAGAAAATTGCCCACAACTGACAGAAACCGCCTTGCAAAAAAGATTAGCTCTGCCCTCCAACCTTCCCAGAAGCAGCACACAGTCAATGGCTGATGGATATATAAGGGCACAAGAGACTAACCGTCCCGCTTCATCGAGGGACACTTCAGTAGTATGGTACCTTCTCTAAAGTCGAGGTCAGCAAATTATGGACTGTAGGCCAAATATGACCCACCGGCCATTCAACTCTGAATTCTCTCTGCCGAGCACAGACCCTGGAAGACAGCAGTCAGAGAGTAAATGTTTATCGAATACAATGGAATAAAACTGAACCTTGAAAGATGGGTCCAATTTGGGCAGGGTTGGGAGAGAAAAGCATTCTTTCAGGTCCTCGAACATGTTATACACATTGTTCCATCTGCCACCAGCACTAGCCTGCCTCCCCCACACCACTTTGCCTAGCCAACAAGCATTGTCTCTCTTCTTTCAAGTCTCAAGTTAGATAGATCTGCCCCCGGCATGAATCCACTGCTCCCCATCTGTTCTCCTACAGTACCTTTGCTTGCTACTCATGGAATAATTTTCCCATCGTGTATGAGGTCCTTAAGTTAACTTCTCTGTCTCCCACATTAGAATGCTGGCTTCTTGGAGTCGGAGACCTCACCTGTCTCAGACTCTTCCACGATCTTAGCATCTCACACAGTGCCTGGCACGTGGTAAGCCTTCGATATAATATTTCAGCAATTCCACTTCTGGGTATATAGCCAATAGACATAAAATCAGTTTGTTGAACAGATATCTGTACCCCCATGTTCAATAACCAAAATATGAAATTAACCTAAGTGTCCCCTAATGGGTGAATGAATAATTCATTGTGTGGTACATACACAAAATGAAATACTATTCAGCCTTAAAAAGAAGGAAATGTTGTCATTTGTGACATGGATGTACTTGGAGGAAATTATGTTAAATGAAATAATCCAAGCATAGAAAGACAGATATCTCATGATCCCACTTATATGTGCAATCTTAAAAAGTTGAACTTGTAGAAGCAGAGGGTAGGAGACTGTTTAACAGGAGCTGTGAAGGGGGTGGTATGGGATTGGGGAAATGTTGGTTAAAGATATAATATTTCAGTTAGACAGGATGAATACATTCAGGACATCTACTGTACAGCAAGGTGACTATAGTTAATGACAATGTACTGAATACTTGAAAATTGCTAAGAGAGCCGATTTTAAGTGTTATCACCATAAAAAAATATACAAGGTGATACATGTTAATTAGCTTGATTTAGCCATTCCTCAATGTATTCATATATATAAACATCCTGTTGTATACCATAAATACATACACTTTTTATTTGTCAACTAAAAACAGAGATTATCGTTTTGACTTTAGATTTCTTTTCATCCAATTTTTATTACAAAATTTTCCAAATGTGCAAAAAAGTTGAAAGGTTTAGTACAATGAACACCACTTAGATTCAATAACTGTTCATATTTTATAGCCTACGTATTTTAAATAACAGCCATATTCTTGGGCATTTACTATAGGTCAAGCACCTGCTAGGTGATTTGCAAATATTATTTTTAAAATCCTGAAAAATAGCATAGAAGATGAGCACTATTATTCCCCCCATTTTGCTGATGGGTACACTGAGACTTAGAGAAGTTACATCACTAAAATCAAACAGGTACTAAGTGTTAGATTTAAACCGGAGCTGGAGTACTGTAGCTCAATTCCTGACTACTAGGTTATAGCATTCTGTAACCCCACAACGGTATGATGTGCTAGGGGATCCTAGAATTGTGAGGCTGGGTTATTTCTGAAGAGTCTGAGGCAGCTCCTGGGGGGAGATGACTCCAGAGAGCAGCTGAAAGGGAGATGGAGCTGAGACAAGAAATCCACGGCTGAAGTTTGGTGGCCAATCATCAAAGAGATGAACTCCAACAGCATCTACCCCAATCCCTTTCTTCCTTGCCATACATCTCTGACACGATCATTATTAGTGACTGGGCTCAGAAGCTTGCCACCTTGTATGATCTGAATTGATCCAGTAAAGAATTCTCTGAAAAGCACCATTAAGATGATTTATAGTCTAATTTTGGTTGCTATAGATTCCAAGTCAGATTTATGACTGGGAAGAGAGGGGGGAAAGAAATCCCCTACTCGCTTGGAATTCAGGCAAAGGTTTCAGTATTGATAGAGAAGCATGACTGGCTGGAAAAAAAAAAAAAAAAGTCATATTTTTTTAAAGTTTACAGCTACCACTCCTGGTTTGGGGTTGCTATAGCAACGAAGGGCCTTGGGGGGCGGGGCACAGTGTCTGCAGATCTCACTCTACGGAGAGCTGATTGATAGGTTTCCTGAATGCTGTTTAGACACTTCTGTGCTAGGAACCAGATAACATTGGTTTATTAAAACACATGTTAAAACACCAGTCATGTCTCTTGCCCCAGCATTTTATTCCAATCATTGTTGTTAAGGAATTGTTAACAGGCTACTGATAGGAATGGAAGGCAAATCCCATTAGGGAGCTAAACGCCATTTTGCTGGGATCGCGTGCACAGGCCGGGCGGCAGGCCCATGCAGGGTGCATAATTACGATAATTTGGCATGATTGATTGTCCCCCTCTCCCCCTAACCCAACCCACCCTGGCTTTCCAGGGAGTCAGAGGCGTGGCTAATCCTCATAAAGACTTCTGTTCTTGGCTGTGGAGGGGCTCTGGCTGGGACTGTGCCTAGCTAAGGTCTCCAAATTTCTGTCTTCTCTGTCACTGTGTGACAGCCTGCGTGAATGGCAGTTGGTGCCCCAAGAAGTGTCATCAGGGCCAATGTATATGGCCTGTCCAAGGTATCATTGCTTGGGAGACGTGGTCAAGACAAGCTGGGCATGAACCCTGGTCCTGCTACTTGCTAGCTTTGTGACTGAGGAAACCTCTTAAGCCTCAGTTTACCTAGCTGGAAATGGGGGTACTGATATTACTTCCATTTTTTTGGAGTATAAATAAGACATTCCCTTTAGCCTTCTACCTGGAAGAACTCATACCTCACAAAACCTGGTAAGACAGGTACTTCAACTCCATTTTGCAGATGAGGAAACGGAGGGTTAGGGAAGCTCAGGAAGGAGACGGAAGGTGAGGGAGGGAGGCGGAACTTCCTATTGAACTTTGAACTATTTTTTTTTAAATTTTAGATTCAGGGGGTACATGTGCTTGTTTGTATCATGAGTATTACATGCATAATGCGGAGGGCAAGGCTCCTAGTGCACCCACCACCCAAATATTAGATATGGTACCCAATAGGTAATTTTTCAACACTCACTCCCTCCTACCCTCTCCCTTTTTAAAGTCCCTAGAGTCTGTTTTCTCCACCTTTATGTTCATGTATTCCCTTTGTTTAGCAGCCGCTTGTGAGTGACAACATGTGATATTTGATTTTCTGCTTCTGTATTAGTTTACTTAGGATAATGTCCCACAGCTCCATCCATCTGGCTGCAAAGGACATGATTTCATTATTTGTTATGGCTGTATAGTATTCCATGGTGTGTGTATGTGTGTATGTATGTATGTATGTATGTGTATGTATAATATATCACTATTTTTTGAGACAGAGTCTCACTCTATCGCCAGGCTGGAGTGCAGTGGCGTGATCTTGGCTCACTGCAAACTCCACTTCCCGGGTTCAAGCCATTCTCCTGCCTCAGCCTTCCGAGTGGCTGGGACTACAGGCACGTGCCACCATGCACAGCTAATTTTTATATTTTTAGTAGAAACAGGGTTTCACCATGTTGGCCAGGCTGGTCTTGATCTCTTGACCTAGTAATCTACCCACCTCGGCCTCCCAAAGTGCTGGGATTACAGGTGTTAGCCACCATGCCTGGCCTATATATCACTTTTTTAATACAATCAACTATTGGTGGATGCTTAGGTTAGTTCCATGACACTGCTATTGTAAATAGCACTGCAATTAACGTATGAGTACAGATGTCTCTTTATAGAATGCTTTATTTTCCTTTGGGTAGAAACAGTAGTGAGGTTTCTGGGTCAAATGGTATGAACTTTCAACTGGTCTACTGAGGTTATCTTTAACTTTCAATTGTCTTGAGGGACACAAGACATTTTTTCTTGGGAGCAAGTCACCTTTGCTGGCGGATGGCCTTCATTTGATAATTGAGGTAAAGAAGATTCCACAATGAGAAGTGAGAATAAAATTCCAGTGTTTCCTGTTCTTACTTCTGCATTTTCATTTCACACAAGTCCACCCTGTTGGGACAGCCCATTCCAGGGCTCTACTCCATCACTCAAGGATCAAGACTTACTATGGTACCTGGGTTCAACTACTGGCTCTGCTACTTTCTCAGTGTAAACCCTGGTCAAGTTACCTCACCTCTTACGTCCTCCTATGAAAACAGAAATCATAATAGTGGTACCTGGAAATGTTCAATGATGCTGTGGATAGAAAGTTCTCAGCATGGCCGGGCATGGTGGCTCATGCCTGTAATCCCAGCATTTTGGGAGGTCAAGGTGGGCGGATCACTTGAGGCCAGCAGTTCAAGACCAGCCTGGCTGACATGGTGAAACCCCATCTCTACTAAAAATACAAAAATTAGCCAGGCGTGGTGGCGCATCACACCAGCCTGGGTGCGACAGAGCAAGACTCTGTCTCAAAAAAGAAAAAGAAAAGGAAAGAAAGTTCTCAGCATAGTGCTTAGCATTTAGTAAGTGTTACTGTTATTCTTCTTGTTGTTCAAGTAAGTCCAAATTTCTCTACCTGGCTTTTTATCTCTGAGTCAAGTAAAATATGCAAAAGTTAGTCATGGATTTTTTTTTTTTTTTTTGAGACGGAGTTTCACTCTTGTTGCCCAAGTTGGAGTGCAATGGTACGATCTCGGCTCACTGCAACCTCTGCCTCCCAGGTTCAAGCAATTCTCCTGCCTCAGCCTCCCAAGTAGCTGGGATTACAGGTGCCCACCACCACGCCTGGCTAATTTTTGTATTTTTAGTAGAAACGGGGTTTCACCATGTTAGCCAGGCTGATCTCAAACTCCTGACCTCGGGTGATCTGCCCACCTCGGCCTCTGAAAGTGTTGGGATTACAGGCCTGAGCCATCTCACCCAGCCTAGTCATGGTTTTGTCCAACGTTTCCCCAGAGCAGCATGTCCTGGCTGCTTTCTATGAGTGCTTCACTGCCCTTTTACTTGCATCCTTTTCCTGGATCCTTAAACTGCCAGTGAGGTAGGCACGGCCAGTGGTCTTGTTTGGCTATCCCAAAAGCCATTCTCAACCTGTTTTCCTCTACTTACCTCCTACTATGGAGAGAATAAAGTCAGGCTAGATAGCTGCAGATAGATTCTCCCTGCAGCTCAGAGTGAAGATGAGACCCAGTTTTGTTCCATGAAATAAAAGGGGAGAAATTCCTAAAGAAGAGTGTTTGGGAAGGTTTTAGTTTCCTGATAAAAAGGACAAGTTGTGCTAGCACTTCCCGTCCTCCTCCTTTCTGCCTTGGAATGTGATTGCAATGGCTGGTTCTGTGGCAGCCATGATTCACACATAAGGATGAGGAGTTAACAGCTGGGCATGGGAGAGCGCATGTACAAAAAGAGCCTGAGTTCTTGATAACACCACTGAATTGCTGAACAAACCCTGAGATACGTATGTGTCCTTACGTTTTATACCATTTTTCAATATTTCTTTTACTTGCATATGAAAACATCCTTAACTGATACCAGGGGTCTTACTATGCCTATTTTACGTATGGTGGTGGAGAGGCTCAAAAGGGTGGGCAAATTGCCAGAGTTCTCACAGCTTTAAAACAGCAGTTTTGAATTCAGTGCCAGGTTCTGCCAGTTTCAAAACCCAATCTCTTTACCAAGACCAATGTTCTGTACTCAATGAACGTAAGTTTCTCTACCTTACCTTCTCTTCTCCGTATATTTAAATTCCATTCCGATTTTAGTTCAAGTTCTAGACCCTCCATGAATCTTTCTTTGATTCATCCAGTACACAGGGAGCTCCTGCTTCATTGATCCCTGTTTCTCCACGAAGGCACCACCCTACCGTATGACACTTAATAGTTTTCCAGCGTTTCAAATGCATTGTACTTTTGACACCACTCCACCAAACCCCCATTATATCACATGTTCCTTAAGGTCAGAGAAGCAAACTCCTACAGGGTAATAGATCAGAGGATTTGGAGACTGGTTCAAATCCTGGTTCTTCCTCTTGCCTATTATGTGGCTTTGGGGGAAAGTCAGTTCATCTCTTATAGTCCCAGTCTGATGTGTGAAATGAAGGTCATAGTTGCTGTGAGATATTCACATGAAACCCATTTGTAAGGCAATTAGCAGAGTACCTGACTCAGAATAGATATTCCAAAAGGATAGCAACCACTGTTATCACATGTTATATTTCTTGTATACAGGCTTAGTGTGTGGCAGAGTGACAACAAATAGCATGAGTTCAATAGGCAACTGTTAATAGAATGGTCCATTGACTATTTCATTAAGAACTTACTGAGATGTCATTTTATTCCAGACAATGTGCTAAGTATTTGACTTTAATGATTTTTTTTAAAGTCAATAAAATACCCTTGTCTTTGATGCATGAATAGATAAGTGTAATACAATGTGACAAATTCAATAATAAAGAAATCCATAGGGTTTTATGGGGACACAGAGGAAGGGCACTTATCAAATCCAGGAGGACTTCCAGGAGGAGGTCCCAAGTTGACTCCTCAAGAGGAGAGGAATCTGGATGATGAGTCCTTTTCCAGTCCCCAGAACTCTGTCATCCTTGCCAGGAGTAAGTTACAGAAACAGCAGATGAAGAAGTGGCATTTGTGCATCTGTGAGTAGGGACACAGATTCATGTATATGATAATTGCTTCTGCAACTTAGGACTTCTATCTAGAGGCTGGATTAGTTAGAAACAAGCTTCCTTTTCAACTTTGCTTTCATTTCAGCTTTTCCTCCTGCGTGATAAACACAAAACCCATTCTGTAAGGGCTCTCCTATTTCCTTTTAGGCACGAAGCATATTCTTAGAAGCAGCCTGCCAGGAAACAAAGGTTAATTCTGTAGGGAACGAATTGCTAAAGCTGCATTCTTATTTGAAGTTTTGACTTAGGGAAGCGACCGTGGGTTTTTCTTTGCTTTGCAAAGTTCTTTCATGTCTCCGTTTCAGGCAGATCCGTCGGCGTCACTCCACGCGTGGGCCAAAGTCACTGGCAAGATTTTATTTGACTCCACCATTCTTAAAAGGCAGGAGATAGGCTTTGTCAGGACTCACAGGACCTCTCGCAAGGGATGCTCAGTTGGAAGGCTTCCATCCCACTAGCCCAGCCGTGTACAGGAAACAGTAAAGTCAGTGGGCAAGAAGAAGGCTAACAGGGGTACTTAAATAAGAGTTCCTGCGGTTGGTGCATTTATGAAATATCAGAAGGTCACAAAAGTCATCCTCAATTGGTTACTGTGCTATTGAAGGCTGTTGTGTTCCAGCTGTGAGCCTCTCACTGGCTCTAGCTGGTCTGTAAGGGAATCAAGGTTGGTCTCGGAGGGCTTTCCAAGGTTTGTTATTGTTGTCCTTATATAAGATATTGCTGTATAACATGGATTGTTTGGTAGGTCTAAGAGGGTATTATGATCTCCTCTTATTCAATTACAGTATCATATTGATTCATTCACTATGTGCCAGGGGTGATCCCAAATAGCAGTAGACAAGCAGGGTTGCAACATATATTTCTGAAGTTCTTGTACCGCAGGCAGAAGAAGAGCGAGGGGTTGAAATCCACTCGCCAGAGCCATAAACCCATGCAATTGGCATCTACCAAGAAGATGTGACTTTTTCTAATCCATCTTTTTGGAGAGGGTGTTTTTTTCCAATTCACGCAAAGGTGCACATGAATCTGGTTTAGGCTAGCCTCTACCCTGTCTATAAGACAATCATAGTTCTTGCACTCATGAGGCTTTTATTCTAGAAGAGAATGAGGAACAAGCCAGAGGTAAAAAGGCAAACTTAAAATATTCAAGATGACTTCAGATTATGTGAAGTGCAAAAAGATAGATTATTAGTGTGGTGTTAGCACAGTGATGGGGCAAGGATGTTGCCTTAAATACGTCAATGAAGACATTCTTAATTATTAGCCTTTGTGTTCAGACTGAAGGTGCAAAAGACGAAGCTAGTGAAAAGCTAAAGGTCCAGGAGTATTCAAAGAGTCCAACAGTCTAACTACAGGAAGTTGAATGTGGATTTCCCAGGACATGTATTTGAGAGAAGGAGTGCTTCCCAGTAATAGCAATTGCACTGCATTTCCCTCTAGCTTCTGACATTGTTTTTGTGCTCAGAATCAATCGATTCCTTGCTATTCTTGGTGGGCAGAAAGTCTTTGCAAAACCTGACCTTTCCGAAGTGTTATCAATAGAGCTAATAGTGATGCTGTCAGAAATGTCCAACAATCATTACACGTCAAGGGGCTTTCTGAGTTCAGCGTTCTTGGTTCAGAGTTTCGGCTGTCCTTGGAATGTGTCAATGTTTGTCGAAGATGCTTTACTGAAGTTCAATTATGGTATCATATTGATTCATTTTATGTCTCATATTTTCACATGTTTCTGTGTCTGTTTTCACCAATAGGCTATGAGTTCCCAAGGGGCAGGGGCTCTGTGTCATTTTCATTTTGTGCTCCCCGACAATAAAACAGTGCAGACTTCAAACAGATAGGCAGTCAATACCTTCATGTCCTGTGATGGTCACATAGTCACACGGGGTGTTGTTTCAATACTTCGCTTAACTGACTGGCAGACTGATAGATGATTAGGAATTTCAAAGTCGCTGTCCTAGGGTGATGACATTCACCTACATATTATAAACATCTTGAGAATGAGTCCATGCATTTTTCCCCTACTTGGGTAGTTTGTATATGTGCTACCCTAACCTGTCTTCTCAAAGGACCCCCCAAAATGGACTCTGATAAATAAATCAGTGAATAATGTAATATCTACTGAAAATTGCATGGGGAAAATATGAGTTTACGTTGTGCACCAAAGGTAACAACCTAAAATCTCTTTGAGATTTCTTTTAAGGAAAGCCCTCTCTTCTGTACTGTCTAGAGACTGTTTTACTCTCCCTAATGTCCTAAACAGCCCCCAACTTCATGGACATCTCTTTTTCCCGACTACATGAAACCTTTTTTTTTTTGTTCCCAAATCATTTGTCAAAGCTTATCTTCTAAACAACCACTGCACTCTGTTCAAGTGGAGTTTGCATAACAGCTTCTTAGAGAAGAGTCCCCATGTTGATTGGCCTCTAGTCCCCAAAGTCTTTTGAGCATAATAGATGCTCAATTAACAGCTAACTGAATCAACTATAACCCAGTGCAATTATGATATACTGTGCTATAAAACAAAAAGAGAGAGATTCTAATCTTTCTCCGATTCCTCAAGATCTGCTTCATATTTCTGTTGTAAAGGGAGCTATTGCTGAGCCCTGCCATCAGCCAAAAGGCAAACAGAGTTTCTTCAGTCCTAATCTTGCCAGAATGGGGGTCACTCCAGACTGTTCACCGGTTAATAATTCTAAGGGTGCACAACTGTATGTACATGGGATAAACCACTTCCTACTCAGACACTTCATGGTTTAGGAACTTGTCTAGTGCCAAAAAGCCAGTGCCATTGGGACCCCAGTTACTGACTCTCCCTCAACTCCTTCTTCCTTACATGGCTTTTACAAAATTGACCTTGCTGGAGTTTGAGACTGGCCCGGCCAACATGGTGAAACCCCATCTCTACTAAAAATACAAAAATCAGCTGGGCATGGTGGTGTGAGCCTGTAATCTCAGCTACTCTGGAGGCCAAGATAGGAGAATCGCTTGAACCTGGGAAGAGGAAGTTGCAGTGAGTTGAGATTGTGCCACTGCACTCCAGCCTGGGTGAAAGAGTAAAATTCCGTCTCAAAAATAAAATAAAATAATATAAATATAAATAAATACATAAAAATAAATAAATAAATAAAAAACTTTGCCAAAAGCCTACAGTACCTGTCTTATGACACTTTTCCCAGGCCTCAGATGATCAGTCCAGAGTGGTACATGACTCTAGTTAAGAGTCAATCACATTCTCTTTCTCTCTCAGATGTCTGGAATTGAGGCATGGAGATAGAATTAGGTGCTGAACTGGAAGGTTCTGTAGACCTCTGTATCAGCAGATAATAGAGCAGAGAAGTTGGACTAAAGAGAAAGGACATGACATGAGCAGAGACATAGTAAGAGTTCCTGATGATTTTACAGTTCCCGTGATGTCCTCTTACATTTGCATTTGTTTCAATGAAATTCCCTCTGAATCTTTTTTTTTTTTTTTTTTTTTTTTTGAGACAGAGTCTCTCTCTGTCACCTGGGCTGAAGTGCAATGGCGTGATCTTAGTTCACCCCAATCTCCACCTCCCGGGTTCAAGTGATTCTCCTGCCTCAGCCTCCTGAGTAGCTGGGATGACAGGCATGTGCCACCATGCCCGGCTAATTTTGTATTTTTAGTAGAGACAGGGTTTCTCCATGTTGGTCAGGCTGGTCTCGAACTTCCGACCTCAGGTGATCCACCTGCCTCGGCCTCTCAAAGTGCTGGGATTACAGGCATGAGCCACCACGTCTAGCCCCTCTGAATCTTTATAACTGCTTCACTTTTCATTTGTCCTCCTTTGCATGTGCCTCTGGCACATAAACCAAACTATCCTGAACTAACCATACCTTCTCACCAAAATAGAGGCAACCGACCCTCCCATGCACCTTGCACCAGGGGCACCTCTTAACACATTGAATTGGAATTCATCATTTACAGAGTTCTCTCTTACCAGACTGTGAGCAAATTAAAGTGAGGTCTATGATTTTGTCCGTATATCCCTACTATCTAACTCAGCACCAGGGACATAGTAAATGCCTAATAAATGTTTGTTGAATCAAATTAAAAACAACATCATCTGCAGAATAAAATTAGGTACCTATCGATTTGTTCTAAGCCCTATTTACCACAGGAGGCCAGGATTCTACAATCGGCTTACAGCCATGCATTTACATCTTGCACCAATCACAAGCCACTATGGGGGCTCTTTTCTAAAAATAATCCCATTCCCTTAATTATATCACTGCCTCTGCAGAACCAGATTGCCCTCTGTGGGGGTTTTGAATGCAAACGTATGTGTAAGCCTGCATGCGCAATACTGAAGGTTGGTACTAGAGCCATTTTCATTATTCAATAAGCCCTTGACCCACCTCTTCAGACTAATGGAATTACACAATTAGTTGTGCTGGCCAGTCCTTTGTTTTCTTCTGATTACAAGGGTAATGCAATTGGAGATAATTCTACAGTGATGTCACAAGTAGCCTTGGTATCCACCTCCCTACCACCGAGAATCAAAATCCATTTACCTACAATATCATCATCTTGCTCTGCCCCAATCTGTCTTCAGCATCCTTTAAGCCAACGCTGGTAGCAAGTTCTGCAGGAAATGTAGTGAAGCCTGTCAGGGTTGCCTCTTCTGCCATTACAAAATGTTATTTGTGGCAAAAGCAAGGGATTTTTTTTTTCTTATATGCTGTGTTGTTCACCGAAATGATGCTGATGGGATTTAAAAAAAAAAAAGTGAAGGCAGAGCATGGTATCTTACGCCTGTAATCCCGCATTTTGGGAGGCCATGGTGGGAGGACTGCTTGAGACCAGCCTGGACAATATAGCAACACTCTGTCTCTAGAAAAGAAAAACAAATTGATAGGGTTAATAAATAACAAAAATCCATATTTTAAAACCATAAAGAAACAGTTACGCAAAAATATGGTTTAAAAAGCTTTGACTAGAACTGAATTAACTCTGTAAATAATTAGAAGCAATACTGAAAGGTGATCATTTATGTCCACTTACCCTCAATGTTGCCTGGGTATTTCAAAATGAGCTAATAAAAAATAGTAAAGCATGTTTTACACTGTATTTCTTCTTTGCAGTTCTCCACAAAACTTTAATCTTAATACATGGTACGATCAAATATTTAAAACATTACATGTATATTATTTTTACAAAAATACATAGACGTTTGATTCTGTCTTAAATTGTGTCATTCAGAATTAGATATCTTACCTACTATGCCATTTGATCTACATGTACCTTTTCCTAGAATGGTAGTTCTTAAACCCCTATTCGTGTTAGAATATCCAGTGAAGCTTTTTAAATGTTTGCCCTACTCAATTCAATTACATTAGAATCTCTAGGTGTGAGATTCTAATGGCATTTCTTAAAGTTCCTCAGATGATTCTAATACACAATCCAGACAGAGAACCACTGTCCTCAGAAATATTTGGGAGAGCATGGCTGGTTGCAGGCCAGATGTGGTTGCTTATGCCTATAAACCCAGCACTGTAAGAGGCCGAGGCACGTGGATCACTGGAGGTCAGGAGTTTGAGACCAACTTGGCCAACATGGTGAAACATCATCTCTACTAAAAATCAAAAAAAAAAAAAATTAGCTGGGCATGGTGGCAGGCACCTGTAATCCCAGCTACTCAAGAGGCTGAGGCAGGAGAATCGCTTGAACCCAGGAGGCAGAGGGTGCAATGAGCCCAGATCGTGCCATTGCACTCCAGCCTGGGTGACAGAGTGAGACTCCATCTCAAAAAAATAAGAAGAAGAAGAAGAAGAAGAAGAAGAAGAAAGAAGGAAATATTTGGGAGTGCAAATCACCTATCTCTGTTAAACAGCAAACTTCTCGCTTTCCAAAACATGCCTTAAACCACCGGGTCCAGACAAATAGAACATAGGCATGATAATAAGGACCAGGTTTGGGGAAAGGGCTGTGTGTAGACGGGTAAGCATCTCTGGAAGTAATTTGGGTCACATCTGTACAAGTTAGATACCTCAGCCAGCACATCCTCTATTGCAAATTTGCAGAGCACACTTCTAATCAGCCAGTGTTAATTTGGTCAGGGGTCAGAATAAAGGGTGCAGCCCTCCTATGGGGAAGCCTCATTAGTTGCCATTAGGAATATCCATTCTACTTGGTTGTCTTAGAGTCTTTGTCTTTCTTATTACAAAGTGTTGGCTAGAACACGAGAGGATGCCAACAGCGCTGCAGATCGAACAAGCAAGAGGTCTTAGAGGTGTGGATAGGACTTTACACTCTCCCAATATAAAATATTTGAATTAAATATTAAATCATTATTATTCAGTTGGTCAACGTTATGATATGGTCACTATAAAGAAAAATGGGTACAGTCCAACCAGAGTACAGGACATGTATCCTCAGAACTCTGAAAAGAACGTTCAGGTTTGGGAGGTACGTTAGAAGTCAACCAATCCAACTTCTATATTTTACGTATGGAAATTCTGAGGCCAAAAGAGGACTGCAACTGGGGTTTCTAATTCTCAGACTGCCCATCTTCCATCCTAATCCTGGAAGTCTGTTTCCTTGATCTCATCAGCAGTTGACTTTTTAAAGGCACTGCCTCCTCATCCCATAGAATGGATTATTGTAGCATTGCAGGATCAACATGGTGGCAGGGGAGTAGGTTTCCATGGTTAAACTGGGGTATAACCAGGACTAGAACACTAGCCTCCTCCCTCCAAGTCTAGAATGACCACATGACTGTTGGCCCCAGACAAACCAAACATGTTCTAATCTGCACCTCCAGCTCAGAAAATGTTAGTTGAATCATCTTGGACAAGATAATTCACCTCTATGAATATCAGTTTTCTCATAAGTAAAATAGACGTAATTTTTTTTTAAAAAAAAAATCTGTCTTGAAGGATAATTGTATAGACAAAGTTAGGTCTTTAGAGGACAGCAGACTTTTTCTGTAAAGGGCTAGGTAGTAAATATTCTAGGTTTTGCAGGCTACACAAGGTCTCTGTTGCGTATTCTCTCTCTCTCTCTCTCTCTCTCTCACACACACACACACACACACACACACACACTTTAAACATGTTTAAAAATAAACATTCTGAGCTTATGGACCATACAGAAGCAGGCATAGGCCACGGTTTTCTACAGCTGATCAAGACCACACGCTGCAAGCCTGCAGCAACCAGGCATGTTTTCGTGATGTTATTCAGCACCCAGCACCCACAACAGTACCAGATGCTTGGATATTTACTCAACAAAACCCTGAATAAATAATATGTAAAGAGGCTGGGTGCAGTGGCTCATGCCTGTAATCCCAGTACTTTGGGAGGCCGAGGCAGGTGAATCACCTAAGGTCAGGAGTTCAAGACCACCCTGGCCAACATGGTGAAACCCCATCTCTACTAAAAATACACACACACAAAAATTAGCCTGGCATGCTAGCAGGTGCCTGTAATCCCAGCTACTGGGAAGGCTGAGGCAGGAGAATCACTTGAACCCAAGAGCCAGAGATTCCAGGGAGCCAAGATGGCGCCACTGTACTCCAGCATGGGTGAAAAGAGCGAAATTCTGTCTCAAAAATAATAATAAAAAAAATAGTAAGTAAAGAGCCTGATCCAAAGTCTAAGATGGAAAAGGTACTGTGTGTTTATTTAGTATTGTTACTGTCTTTGTGGCTTGTAAACTCCAGAGCTATGATATAATATGAGAGACAGGATGAGTTCACTCATTAAAGTATTTGCAGGAAAAAGAGACGAGTAGGAGTGTTACAGAGGAGGAGGCACTGGCCTGAGCTTGGAAGGATGGGTAAGTTTTTGAATCAACGGATCAGTGAAGAAGGTACCAGGGTATTAAAAGGGAAATAAGAAGGAGATTATGCATCTGCCACTGTACCATGGTGTAAATATGCTATCAGGACAAGGTTATGGCTTCACAAAGACCACCTCCTTATGTGATTTCTTGGAATGTGGAACTCAGTGGCTGCTGAAGTGAGATACAGGTACATTCCCACAGGGAGAACTGACCTCTGATCATTTTGAGGTTCAATGAGAGTAGAGTATCTCTGAGACAAATATTAACTAGTGAACATGAAAAGATACTGAAGGCCTCCCATGCCTCACCATGAAATAGAGAGGAAACGTGCCCAGCTATCTTGGCACAATGCCAATATCTCAACACTTACAGGAGCTGATTCTGCACTCAAATTGTGCTTAAGCCTGGAAACTTCAGGGGACCTAGATACCTGAGCAGCATAGTCACATTCTGAGTTACTGACTTTACATATGAGTGTAAATTGAAGACCTGTAATTGAGAACCTGGGCCTAGGTGGCTGGGCACAGTGACTTACACCTGTAGTCCCACTACCTTGGGAGGCCATGGCAGGTGGATCGCTTGAACTCAGGAATTTGCGACTAGCCTGGGCAACATGGTGAAACTCTGTCTCTACACAAAATGTAAAAATTACCCAGGCGTGGTGGTGTGCACCTGTAGTTCCAGCTACTTGGGAGGCTGAGGTGGGAGGATCATTTGAGCCTGGGAAGCAGAGGTTGCAGTGAGCTGAGATTGTGCCACTGTACTCCAGCCTGGGTGAGAGAGCAAGACCCTGTCTCAAAAATAAAAAATAAAAAAGAGAAACTGGGCCTAGGATAATAGCAATTGTGGCTGAGTATCAACACTTTCTCCTTCTTCCCTCTCCCACTACACATTCCCTCCAACACACATGCTCAGAGGAGGTTTTGCCAGGCCCGCATTAAGGCTTAGGGTTGTGTTAATCTAATCACCAAAGGAAATGTGACTTAATTAATACCTCCAAGCTTGTGAATGGTAACACACCACTGTGTAAACATCATCACACTATTCCTCCCATCTTCATTAACAGATGAGAAAATAGCCTCAAAAGGTGAACCAACTTGCTCAAGGTCACAAGCTAAGCTGGGGAGTAGGTCTTTCTGTCTTTTCACTAAACCCTGTGGCTTACCTAAAGAATGAATTATAAATGCCTAGCATCAGGTCATCTCTCAGAAACGGGTTTTGGAGGGCAGAAGACTTTCTCTGAGCAAGAGTTTGAATGACAGACAGGGGAGGCAGATAGAGTGAAGATAAACATCAAAGTTGTTTTCCTTGGGTAGAGAAACCCCAGATTCCATCAATCAAGTTAGCAGGGTTCTCTGGCCTTCCTTGAGTACTGGAGCTTGGATGATGATGACACCCAGCTGATTGTCAGGCCACTGTTGCAGTCAAAATGTACACAAAGATCGAGCCCAGGGTTGCAACGCAGGCTGCACAAGCTGCTGGTACGAGGAGTCGAGAAGAAACAGACATGGGCCAAGGACACAAATCATGTGCCGCTCCCTTATTCGGAATAACTGGCCATGTCTATTAAATGCAACCTCTAGATTCATCATGCCGGATAGGCTATTTCAAGTACAGATGCTAGTATTTGTTCTATTTCATTCAACTCTTTGAGATTGATCAATAAAAAGATGTATATGGTACCTGTGTGTCTGGCATTAAAAAAGGAAAGAAATGACCTCAGTGAATATGAACAGTGCTTGGATTTCTTAGAGTGCCTAGGAAACCCTGAGTAAACTGGGCAGATTCAAGCATGTGATGAATCTCTGCTGTCGGATTTAATATTTAATATTTTAATATTTAATCCTAAAACTGTGCATTCCATTTCTTCAGTTACAGAATATTAAAAAGTGAAGCTATTAAAAACACTAAGTGTTTTAGTTCAGGAAGAGAGCACAACCTTCCCTAAGTGACAGGTGATGCTGGGTGTCTTGGTTTATTTGTTTTTGAAAACATGGGCTTTATTTCTTAAATATTTATTATTAATGCAACAATCAGGCTACCCAGGATTTATATGGTATCTTGTCTTCCAAGGAACACTCTGGTTGAATAACATCATCTGTCTTTATGAACTTCACCGTCAGGAAGAAGGCGAGACTAACTTTTGTCTTCTTACAGATGGGAAAACAGAGACCCTGAGAGACCAAACAAGTTTTCCCAAGTCACAGAATATATCTACTGAATTTCCTCACACTTAAGCCTGCTCAAACCAGCTTGTGTCGGCTGTGACAGGAAAATCTCTGCTTCAGACTTTCAGAGAAATGGCTCTTTCACCTTTCATTTGATGCCCCCTCATAAACCTTGACTTACAAGAAGATGTACGTGAAATGGAGACACAAACGTTGCACTGCAAATGGCTCATATATTCATTTTTGGAAGAAATACTTAAGTTCCTACTGTGTGCCTAGCTCTATCTAAGCACTACAGCTGTGTTTTCACGTCTTATTGCGGCTGTAACAAATTACCACAAAGGTCAGAAGTCCTAAAATCAAGTTGTCAGCAGGGCTACCTTCCTTCTGCATGTTTTAGGGCAGAATCCATATCCCTGCCTTTTCCAGGTTCTAATACATATATTATAATATTATTATAATATATACTATATATAATACATACTATATATAATATATAGTACATATATTATATATAACTATTATTATATATGCTATATAATTATATATAAAATGTATGTGATATATGATATATTATAGCCCATATATCACATATATAATAGATCATATAGCATACATTATATATTATATAATTATATATTTTTTATATATAATATAAATATATTATAAATATATACTTATATATAGTATATATAATTATATACAACATATAATATTATATGTATATATAATATATACACATTATATGTTATATATAATTATATATTATATAATTATATATTATATGTCATGTATGATATATAATATATGAGAGATATATTATATGATGTATGATATATATGATTATATATTATTTTATATATATAGTTGATTGATTGATTTAATTTTTGAGACAGGGTCTTGAAATGTTGCCCAGGCTGGAATGCAGTGTTGCAGTCAAGTCTCACTGCAGCCTTGACCTCCTCAGCTCAAGCCATCCTCCCACCTCAGCCTCCCTTGTAGCTGGGACCATAGGCATGCACTATGTCCAGCTAATTTTTCTTTCTTGGTAGAGACAGAGTCCACGTTTCCCAGGCTTGTCTCGAACTCCTGGGCTATAGCAATCCTCCCAGCTGAGCCTTCCAAAACACTGAGATCACAGGCCCCAGCCTTTCCAGCTTTTAGAGGCCACCTGTATTCTTTGACTCATGGAACCTTCCTCCATCTTCAAAGTGCATCGCTCCAACCTTTGTTTTCACCCTCTTATCTCCTTTTTCTGACTTTGACTCTCCTGCCTTCGTTTTATAAGGACCCTTGTGATTCTATCAGGCCCATCTGGGTAATCCAGGATAATCTCCTCATCTCAAATCCTTAACCAAATCACATCTACGAAGTGGCTTTTGCCGTCAGGTAACATAGTCACAGGTTGAGTGGATTGGGATGTGAATCTATCTTCGAGGAGAGACATTATTCAGCCTGGCACAGACTGTCAAGAGGTTTAAGATGTGTTCTAGCCCTTGCAGCAATCTTCATTTGGTGGGGAGGAGGTGCACAAGCAATTGATGACAAACATCGTGGTAAGTGACAAGCGGCAATGGGTACAATGATGGGCCTCTATCCCAGGCTAATGGGTGTGAGGAAGACTTCCAGACAGAATGATGCCTCACGCTAGTCTTAAGAGCAAGGTAGCGTGTTGGAAGTTGGGTGGTCCAGAAAATGAGGATACAGCAGGCAAGCAGCACACCAGAAGCTGAGGAGAGTCCAGTTGTACAGTTCATTTGCCTACAGTGTTTGCTTCCCATTGGTCAGCTTTGTTTTAGAACCACCTTGAGTGAGAGACAAAAAACTAGGCTGTATAGCATAACAATTAAGAGTAAGAGCAGGCCGGGTGCGGTGGCTCATGCCTGTAATCCCAGCACTTTGGGAGGCCGAGACGGGTGGATCATCTGAAGTCAGGAGTTCAAGACCAGTCTGACCAACATGGCGAAACCCCCGTCTCTACTAAAAATACAAAAATTAGCCGGGTGTGGTGGTGCACACCTGTAGTCCTAGCTGCTCAGGAGGCCGAGGCAGAAGAATTGCTTGAACCCGGGAGGCAAAGGATGCAGTGAGCTGAGATTGCGCCATTGCACTCCAGCCTGGGCAACACAGTGAGATTCTGTCTCAAAAAAGAAAAAAAGAGTAAGAGCAGGAGGCTGGGCATGGTGACTCATGCCTTTAATCCCATCACTTTGAAAGGCTAAGACAGGTAGATTACTTGAGTTCAAGAGTTCTAGACCAGTTGGGGCAACATAGTGAGACCTTGTCCCTACAAAAAAAAATAAAAATTTAAAAGTTAGCCAGGCATGATTGTGTCATTGTGTCACTCCCACCTGGGTGACAGAGTATAACCCTATCTCAAAAGGAAAAAAAAAAAACAGTAAGAGAAGGTAATCTGGCTTTCATTCAAGCCCTGACCCTTCTTAAAAGTTTGTTTAACTTCTCTGCTCCTCATTTTTTTTAATCTGTCAAACAGGAGTAATAAGAGTACCGATCTTAAAGAATTGTTCCAAACATAAAATAATTAACATTAAGTCCTTAGCACAATTTTTGGTACATAGTAGGTGTTCAATAAATGTTAGATTTTTCTCTCTTAGTTCCCTGCCTTTCAGCCTCTTCGGCACCAGGACACTGTCATGCAGTATCTTAGTCTGTTCAGGCTGCTATAAAAAAATACCACAGACTGGGTAATTTATAAACAATAGAAACGTATCACTCACAGTTCTGGAGGCTGAAAAGTCCAGTATCAAGGTGCCAGCAGATCTGGTGTCTGGTGAGATCTCACTTTCTGCTTCAAAGATGACACCTTCTAGTTGTGTCCTCACATGAAAGAAGGGGAGAAAAAGCTCCCTCGGGCTCCTCTCACAAGGTCACTAATCCCATTTATAAAGGCTCCGTTCTCATGACCTAATCATCCCCTAAAGACTCTACCTCTTAATACTATTGCACTGGAGATGAGGTTTCAACATATGAATTTGGGGGAGATGCAAACATTCTGACAACAGCACACAGTTCATGTTTTGACCCATGCCAGGAAATTCCTACAGGAAGAGCAGGTGACTTTCCCCCAGAAGCCTAGCTCCCAGGGAGCCATCACCACATGTCCCATCACAGAGATGACGAGGACTTTTATAGGATGTGATGTGCTGCATTAAATACGGTTCAGACAAAACAAGACCATGCCTGGCACACCCAGACCGTCAGGTCCTCCAGATTTTCCATGGTTGGAATTTCACTTTTCTCTGTTATTAAAACAGCCAGATGGGGGGTGGTTATTCTCAGGGATAAACAAACAGCTGTGATTTCTGTTTCTGGGAGGAGCCCTAACTTTCTGGGTTTTCCCCCACAACATCGACAGTGTCGGACAGATTAAAAGATGTGGAGCTCGAGCCAGATCAACTGCTAGGAACGGCGTCTCTTTAGTCAAGTGCTATAATCTCAGTTTACTCACCAGCAAAATGAAAAGTTTGGATGAGAAGATTTGTAAGAGGCCCTCCTAGATCTAAAATTATCTTCTTCTATGGCAAGTTTAGAGCATAAATAGACCCAAACTACAAGAAGGTAACCTGAACTGATGGGAAAAACAAAACTCTGGGGTCAGACAAATGTGTGCTGAAATCCTTGTGAGATTCACCCACAGAGACACTTAACTTCCCTGAGTCTCGGCCTCTGTAAAATGAGGATGAAAGTTCTTGCCTCAAATGGATACTCCATTTACCCTGACATAATTATTACATATGCTTTGTATGCCTGTATTTAAATAGCCCTTATATCCCATAAACATATATACCTACTGATATGGTCTGGCTGTGTCCCCATCCAAATCTCATCTTGAATCGTAGCTCCCACAATTCCCATATGTCATGGGAGGAACCTGGTGGGAGGTAATTGAATTATGGGATGTGGGGGGGATTCTCCCATACTGTTCTCATGGCAGTGAATAAGTATCACGAGATCTGATGGTTTTATACGGGATTTCCCTTTTCACTTGGCTCCTATTCTCTTTTCCTGCCTCCACGTAAAGCCCTTTGTTC
The DNA here is from genome assembly GCF_049350105.2 of Macaca mulatta. Lineage (NCBI taxonomy): Eukaryota > Metazoa > Chordata > Mammalia > Primates > Cercopithecidae > Macaca > Macaca mulatta. The sequence goes on along the minus strand of NC_133425.1, from coordinate 17,546,816 downwards.
TTCCTTTGTCTTCCGCCAGGATTGTGGGGGCCTCCCCAGCTATGTAAACTGAGTCTATTACACCTTTTTCCTTTATAAATTACCCAGTTTCAGGTATGTCTTTATCAGCAACATGAAAACAAACGAATACACCTACTCTGTACCCACAAAAAGTAAATTTTTAAAAAAATGTGCTTCCCTCAAAGCGTTGATCAGTAAATGAGATGTCATATGTAATGGAAAGTCAGGCACAAAATCAGCATTCAATGATTATTGAATACGAAAGTGGAAAGGTGCTATGTCTCATCAATGTTCTGTCTTCACATTCCAGTGGCCACCCCTGTTCTGAGAGGTTTCCTCTTTAAAATGTTAATGTGGTTTTCAAAACAATAAAAACATCAGTCCTCTTCCCCACCCCTCTCTACCATTAATCACAGCTCTTAAGGGGAAATAACTTTTAATTTTTAGCCATTCCTCATGGTAGTTTCCCTCCATATGCCTAAATAACATGGTTATGCAGCTATTTCTCAATTGATCAATTTTAACTTTTTGTTAATGGTATTGAAAGATTTAGTGCCTCCTCCTGCTCCTTCCTCTCCCCATGCACTCACACCCTAGTTTAGTGATATCCCATTGTTTTTGTTAAATCAATAATCAGTATACATGCTACTATGGCTATTATCACATCCTGCTACTTTAGTGATATCCCATTGTTTTTGTTAAATCAGTAATCAGTATATGTGTTACTATAGCTATTAATCCAAGTAGAATACAATGATTAAGTTTCTTCTTCATATAGATTTAGTTTTTCCTCATGTTAATGCTTTTTTTTTTTTTTTTTTTGCCCTTTGACTTATTTTTTATGTACTTAACATGAATTCTTCCCAGAAATCTCCAAAAGAACACTAAACAAATTTTAATGGAATAAAACTCCCAGGCGTGCTGGCTCGCGCCTGTAATCCCAACACTTTGGGAGGCCGAGGCGGGTGGATCACGAGGTCAGGAGATCAAGACCAACCTGGCTGACACAGTGAAACCCCGTCTCTACTATCAGTACAAAAAATTAGCCAGGTGTAGTGATGGATGCCTGTAGTCCCAGCTACTCGGGAGGCTGAAGCAGGAGAATGGTGTGAACCCGGGAAGCGGAGCTTGCAGTGAACCGAGATTGTGCCACTGCACTCCAGCCTGGGCAACCGAGCAAGACTCTGTCTCATAAATAAATAAATAAATAAATAAATAAATAAATAAATAAATAATAAAATAAATAAAAAATAAAACTCATCAGTAAGCTATCAGTCCTTTTATAAGAAGTACCTCTTTGGGACACGTGTGCCATCTTCCCCCATGTAAATGCGTTTCACTCTCGACCTGCTACCTCACCTACCTCCTTCCACCCTTCATCCTTTCCCATCCTCTATTTAACTTCTCTCCTCTATTGAATCCTATTTCTCTGATTTCCTATCTTATTTCTCTTGATTTTCTTTTTTCTCTTGAGAGGAAGTCTTGCTATGGCCCTTAGGCTGGAGTGCAGCCGTGCGATCATGGCTCCCTGCAGCCTCGACCTTCTGGGCTCAAACAATTCTCCCACCTCAGCCTTCCGAATAGCTGAGACTACAGGCGCATGCCCTCATGCCCTGCCTTGATTTTCTTTCTTTTATTTTTGGAGAGGAATATCCTCCCAAAGCCTTTTCAGGTACAATTTTGAGTCCTCGCATGTCTGAAAATTGTTATTATATCCTCATACTTGATTAATCATTTGATTGGATATAGAATTCTAGGTTATAAATTTGTGAGCGTGGATCTATTGTCTTCCAGCTTCTAGTATTTCTATTAAGACATTCAATATAAATTCTTATGCTTAATCCTTTTAATGTGCCCTGTTATTATTCCTTTGAAGCATTTAGGATTTTCTCTGCATCCCCAGCATTCGTGACTTAAGAATGATGTACCTTATTACAAGTTTTTAAATTTATTTTACTGGGTACTCAGTGATTCCCTATAGTCTGGATTTTCATATCTTTTACTTCTGGTAATTTCGCTTCATATGTCTGAATAACATGGTTATGTGCCTGTTTCTTAATTCATCAATTTTAACTTCTTGTAAAAGGTATTGGAAGATTTAATACCCCTCCTGTCTCCCCCACACACTCCCAAACACTTTTACGGCATTTATTCTTTGATAATCTTCTCCCTGCAATTTTGTGTTTCCTCTCTTTGCAATTTCTGGGAGTCCCACATACAACTTCTGAATTGTTCTTCTACTTTTCTTCTATCTGCTCTATGCTTTTAGTCTTTGAATCGTGTTTTTGCCTTCTTGCAAATTTCCTTTTTCAACTATGCTTTTAAATGTCTTATCTTTCTGATTTTTAATTTCCAAGAGTTGCTTCTTATTCTCTTATGGTTCATTTTTTTAAATAGCATCCTTCTCTTGTGGCATGGACGGAATATCTTCTTTAATCTCTGTGAGGCTCTTAATTATCCTTTATTTGAAGTTTTCTTCTGCTGACTGTATTGTCTGCTTTTCACAAGTTGCATTAGTTATATCGTTTGTATGTTTTAGTTTGTTCCTCACCCCATGTTGAAGGCTTTGCTTAAGTGCCTGATTACTCTTTATTTTGTATTAATAGCTGAGTGAGATAAATCTCTCTCTCTCTCTGTCTCTCTCTCTCTCTCTCTCTCTCACACACACACACACACACACACACACACACACCCCTCACACTAATCAGAGGCTCTATGGATAGGATTCACCAATTCAATAATTTTATGGACCAAGCCATTCTGTTGAGATTATCCCAAATGTCAGTATCTGTATTTACTTTTTTCTGGGTCCTTTCTGTTACTTTCAGAAAAATTCTTCTAAGCCGGGTACAATGGCTCAAGCTTGTAATCTCAACACTTTTGGAGGCTGAGGCAGGAGTTCAAGATCAATTGGGCAATATAGCGAGACCCTATTTCTACAACAAATTTAAAAAATATTTGAACCCAGGAGTTCAAGATCAGTTTGGGCAACACAGTAAGTCCCCATTTCTACAAGATGTTTAAATGCTGGCTTCCAGTATTCCAGAAGCTCAGAGAAAAATGGACTGGGTAGCCACACCATTCAGTGTACTGATTTTCATTCAATCTTCCCATTGTCAAACCTCACATGCCTATTACCCACTGTGTCTGATATTTGTGAATAAAGAACCCACCCTGGTTCAGTTTTTCCAAATCTTCACCTCCACTTCCCTGCCTGGGTTCACAGGGTAGGGCTGGGAGTCTAGGAGTCTATCTATCAACCGGCTCTCTTGTCACGAGCACCTCCTTTGCTCATGCTATTGGAGGTACCTGAAGCCTCCAACTGCTGAAACTTTCTGAGGTTCTGTGACCCAATTCCCTTTGATTTTGGTTTATAATCTGCCCTCAGTGGGGCATTAGATTTCAGTTTTCTTCAACTGGTTACTTTGGTTACCATTCATCGATCCACATACTACTGCTCAAAACGCAGTTGACATCTGTTGTCCACTATTGTCTTGTCTCTTATTCTAGATTCCCTCTCTCGTTCTAGTTTATCTTTCTATTCATACCAGTTTATCTCTTCTGTGCCATTTAAGTGGGAGTCTCCAGGGAGGAATGGAGATAAATGGGTGTGTTCCATCTGTAATGTTTAACTGTAATGTTTAATGTTCTACTGAGGGTTTCTTTCAGTGAAAGATTGTGCATGTGGGTGACACGAGGAAAAATACAGAGAATGTGCTTCCCTGATAAAGTCTCTCCCTGGGCTGCTCATTCACAATGGCCTCATTTTCTAGAGTAACAGAAAGTATCTAGGGCCACTCTGTCTCCCTAAAGAACTGGATGACATTATCTTGAATTCCAACCTCACCTCTAGTTCACCTAAGATTCTCATCATTCTCAAGATTTATACTTTTCCTAGAAATCTTTTTTCTCTGCGCAGATGGACTGTTTTTCTTTATATCTGCCCCAGCATCATCTCAAATCTGAGACACAAGACTTTTTTTTTTTTTTGTCATTTCAGTATACCATCTCCCAATGCCCCAGACACAAAGGAGACACCCTTCTGAAAAGAATCTGCCTGTAGAAGACATTTACCGAACACTGGAAAGTAATAGTTTCTTCTCCAGACTGAATGCTGATACCAGACGGCGAGATTTTAATTTTTCTAATCCTGCTACTGTGTCTGTGTGTACGTTTATTTCTAAAATGAACATAAAAATCCAAATAGCATGGGCCTTCTATGTACTCTGATAGAAGAAATGAGAAAATCATGGGTTTCAACTGAAGAAGGCCTGTTATTATAAGTCAAGAATCCTTATAAAATAAACATTTAATAGGATATCCTATATCTGCTTTTGGTTTCCATATCCTAAGAAACAAAGAAGATATTTAGAACAAAGTCAGGAGGTGACAAAGAACATCTGCCTGTGTTATTTCATTTAATCTTCTCAATAAGTTTGTGAGATATTATTTCTTTCTATTTTCCAGATGAGGCAATAGAGGCTACGTAACTTCCCTGAAACACATAGCTAGAAAATGACATCACCAATAATTGTAATAGTACCTGTTTCTGCCCCCACTGTGCTTGCAATACACAGTGATAGATAGATAGATAGATAGATAGATAACATAGATTACATAGATACGTAGATGAGCTATAGATAAATAGATTAGATACATCGATTAGACACATGGATTAGTTAGATTACATAGATACGTAGATTAGATAGATAGACTGCATAGATAGGACAGATTAGATAGATTGGATTATAGTTGTATATATCCATATACATATACACATGTATGTGTGTGCATATGTGTGTGTGTGTGTGTTTTCACTCTCATGATCACAAACAGATGATATTCTTCTTTCTCATCTTTGGAAACTAAGACTCAGAGAAGTTATGTAACATGCTCAAAGTAACACAGTCACAAAGTGCCCATCTCTCCCCATCTCTTCTTCCATCTCCTCACACTGTCTTTAACTAGTGTCCAAAGATGGCGCCCAGTAATCCCTCCCCATCCTGTGGGCACATGCCACTCCTGACATGAAGAGGAGAGGTATATTTTCCCAACCCTTGAATCTTGGTTGGCTTTGTGACTAACTTTGACCAAGAGAATGTGGCACAAGTGAGATTCTGAGCTTCCAAACTCAAGCCTTAAGATAACTGGCCATTCCTATTCCCTGCTTCGTGGAATTCAGCGGCCATATTGTAAGAAACTCAAGTTACAAGGAGAAACCACGTGGAAGAGAATGGAGATGATCTGGTCAGTAGCCTCAGGTAAACTCCTGGCTGAAAGCCAGCACCAACTACTAGCTTTATGAGGGAGCCATCTTGGTTGTTCCAGCCCTATCAAACCCTCAGATGATTTCAATCTCAGTCAACAGCATGTGGAGCAGAGGAACTACCCAAGTGAGCTCAGTCAACCCACAGAAACACAAGATAGAATACAACAGTCACTATTTTAAGTTACTAAGTGTTGACGTGTTTTGTTGTGAAGCGAGAGACAACCAAAACACTGCCTGTCTTTAAAAGCATGATTTCAAAACCTGATGTCTTTCTATTAGAGCAATTTCACTGACACAGTCTCTTCCACTAAGAATAAAAATGGCACGAATCATTGAGCACCTAGAAATGACAACATTTGAAAACAAGACACGCAAGGATAACTTAGAGACGGCAAATTAAAAGCTCATATAGTTTTGGTAAGAGTGTAGAGAAACAGGAACTGTTACTCATTTACTGTTTGTGGTAGTATAAAATAATGAAGTGTTCCTGGAGGGTGTTTTGGCAATGTCTTGTAAATACTCAGGCCCCTTGACCCAGATTTGTCACTTGCAAGACGTTTATCCTTGGGAACCATAGAGACATATGCAACTATTTTTTCCTGTAAAAGTGTTTATTATAACGTTTGGTAGGATACTCTTTATAATAGTGCAGAGAAAGAAAGAGAAACGCCTAAATACCCAACAATAAGGGATTTAAGTCAATAAAGATATTTTCACATAGCGGAGAGTTACCACGTTGCCACTGAGAATAAGACAAGGAAAGTTTTTAATGGCACAAATGTGCATTCAATATTCAGAAGAATGTACGAAACAATGTAAACGGTTTCCATTGGCTGTTGTAAGCAACGACCACAACAATTATAACTAACACCAAGATAGGATTATCTTCCAAGCACTCTTGAAGGACATGACATCAAATAAATGGCGATTGTCTTTCAGTGGTCTCATTACTTCTGCTTTATGCCTTTTAATATTCACTAGGTATTTTTTCAATAAACATATGATAAGAATATAAAAACAACCCATTATTATGAGCTCAGATATAATTTTTTAAAGTAACTTTGAGATTTCTGGGATGATAAAAAAAAAAAAAGTTCTGCCATTCTGAAATTGTCATATGTACAAGCATACATTCTCATGGGGCATTTTTGGGACAGTAGCTTCGGCCAAATTCCTGAGCTTGAAAGAGCCACTGATCTCATGCCTATTTTTAGTGCACAGTTTTAGGCCAATTCTGAGCCATCTCCTGGGACTTTCTGTACCAGGCCAGTTCCCAGTTTTGTTTCTGCCATGTGCATTAGGCAAGAGATTTCAAGGCATTCTTTGCAGGGGTCGGATCAGGTACACATTCAGTTTCATTGCATCCCAGAAGTTTTAAACTCTCTGGGGATTCAGAACACACTGCTACCATACGCTCTATAAGCCTGGGAAACAGGCGTCTCCCTGCATTCTCAAATGACCCTCCTGCAATTAGAAATGAGATTTCTAGTAGGCCTTCTATTTCAGTGTTAACAGCAGACAATAGCCTTTGGCTCTCTCTAACAAGACCAGCAAGCCAGGCTCTGCAAATTGGCTAAATTTATATTGCACACTAGACCCCGTGAATAAATAACAAGGAAATTCTTTTGTTGGCCGGAAAATAATCTATACAAACTCTATTTTAATAATGATCTCTCAACAGGCCACGCAAGTGCCGGCAGGCAGGAGCCAGATCAGAGGATGGGGACGGGATCTCGGAGTTTGGAGTGTCTGTAATGAAACGCTACACCTGCTGCCTCTCAAAGTGGAATTGATTGGATAAAAATTTAGTACACAAGTGTCATCCTGTGCTTGCTTCCCAGACATTCAGAATCGAAAGTTTAAGGTGCTATTTCCCTAGAGCATTGAATATGCTCTGAATTCTTAGTGAGATAAACAGTGACCTGGCATACTGAAGATATCCTATGTGGGAAAATAAGCAAACTGGGTGGGACATTAACTCTGGTACACTCTGTCATCTAATATTCATTTGATGTAACACAGACCTCTTTCCATACTGACCAGAGCACAAGAGGAATTTATTCACCCACTGAGGGAAAAGCTGAGGGCCTGGTTTACCTGTAGGCATGGCTTGATCAGGGGTTAAAATGATATTAACAAGATTTAATTCTTCTCTTCCTTTGTCTTTAAATTGGGACTTGACTCACCTTGTATTGGATTATATTGGACTCTTTTCTTTCTTTTTGTCTTTTTCTTTTTTTTTTTAATACAATTTCTTCCATCATGGTCAAAAGACAGATGCAGTGTTTTCAGAACTTATATCCTCCTGGTTTCAAATTTCTTGTGAAAAGAGGGAGAATCTCTTCTCCTGAAGGTGAAGCAAAAAACATATTGTGCCTCTTTGTATCTGTTTGGGCCACATACCCAATCCCTGAACTAACCAGTGAGGCAAATGCATAGATCTAAGTATCAACTTGCTTAGCCCTGGTTCACACCTCTTCCCTTATAATTAGGGAAGCTGGGAGAAGGATATCATCTCCACCCAAAACCATGGATTGAATTCAAGGAGAACTGATTGACCCAAAGCTCCATCAAGGTATATGTACAAGCGGGAGCATGTTTGCACCCAGTGGCAAAGAGTTCAAATTTAACAGATATTAAAGAAAAATGTTAAATGCCCCCTTTAAGGAAGCCACTTAAAATTCCTCCTGCACAGAGCATCATAAACTGTCTTCTCTTTCTGCAAGCATGGTCTATAGGATGAAGGTGCCTGCACCTTCCACTTCATCTTGCAGTCCCTGCTCTTCATGGAAAGATCTATCCATGCCTCCTACCTACATTCTTTGTCTCTACATCTACTCTTAAACATGCCCTGTTGAAGGTAGGAAAATTCCTCTTTATTACAGTAATAGCTATTACTTATTGCTCTCTTAGGATGTAGCTGGTATGATGCAAAATCCTTTATGCAAAAAATAAAAAATCATTTGATCTTCACAGAAACTCTAGGAGGTCACATCTACTGTGCATACAGTGAGAAAAATGAAGGTCGGGAGGAGGAGGAAGCTCGGGCACGAACAGGGAGCTACTAAGTGGAAGAAAAGGTTTCCATTATATGATTCTTGCACCAGTGTTCACAACTGTGCAATGATTCCATTCAGTTCCGTTCTTCACTCTGTTGAACCAGTTCCACACGGAAAGGCTTCTACTTGCTCACTGATATGGTTTGGCTGTGTCCCCACCCAAATCTCATCTTGAATTGTAGTCCCATAATCCCCATGTGTCATGGGAGGGAGCCAGTGGGAGGTAATTGAACCATGGGGGCAGGCTTTTCCAGTGCTGTTCTCGTGATAGTAAATAAGTCTCATGAGATCTGATGGTTGCATAAAGGGCAGTTCTGCTGCACACTCTCTTGTCTGCCTCCATGTAAGATGTGCTTTTGCTCCTCCTTCACCTTCTGCCGTGATTGTGAGCCATGTGGAACTGTGAGTCCATTAAACCTTTTTTTCTTTATAAATAACCCAGTCTTGGATATGTCCTTTTAACAGTGGGAGAACAGAGTAACACACTCACTTTTCCTTAGATCTGAGGTTTCCCTGTCTAGCCTTCATTGCCGTATTCCTCCCTCAAACTGTAAGTATGCCTTAAGCTCCAGAGCACTGGCTCAGAGTCCAATGCCTTCTTTCACACTATTCCTCCTCCCTATGATAGGAAGCTTGTCTTCTGGATATGACTATGTTTTCTACTTGAAAACTGCCACTCACTTGGCCCCAGGGACCCTACCCACTGCTTATGTTCTTCATCTCTCTGCCTACTGACTGGGGAATCCTACATGGGCAGTATTCTACATTCGTTCTTATCTTCCCTGCCAATTAGAAGCTGCCTCCCACAAGATAGGTGAACTAAAAATTTGCATAAAATAAATGTAAATGCTCCATGGCACTATGCGTAGAGGCTCAACATCACTGAGAATAAAAGGGATGCCAATTAAAATGACACCATGATAACCATTTACTACCTATTAGATTGGCAAATATTCACAAGCTGAATGACGTATTCTGTTGGTGAGGCTGTGGGGAAACACACTCATTCGTCCTGGTGCGAATGCAAAAATGGTACAATCCTTATGAAGAGAAAATTGGCAATGCTTACCAAAAAAAAAAAAAAAAAAAAAAAACAACTATGTATGCATTGATCCTTTGACTCAGGATTTCCACATGAAGAACTCTATTACAGGGAGAGGTTGTCAAAACATGAACACGCAAGTGCACAAGCCTAGTCATTGTAGTACTATTTGTAATATTTGCAAAGGACGAGAGAATACCTAAATTTCCATCAATGGACCTTATTTATTTATTTAGACAGTGTCTTGCTCCGTAGCCCAGGCTGGAGTGCAGCGGTGTGATCTCATCTCACTGCACATCCTAGGTTCAAGCCATTCTTGTACCTCAGCCTCCCGGGTAGCTGGGATTACTGCCACCGCACCTGGCTAATTTTTGTAGTTTTTTTTTTCTTGAAGAGATGGGGTTTCACCATGTTGGCCAGGCTGGTTTCAAACTCCTAGCCTCAAATGATCCACCCGCCTCGGCCTCCCAAAGTGCTGGGATTACAGGCATGAGACACCACATTGGATTAGTATAATAAACTATGGTACATCCACACAATGGAGTACTGTGCAAATATCAAAAAAGAAATGAGGAATATAATCAATCCTTGTTATTGGTGGATTCTACAGTTGCAAATTCACATACTAGCTACAATTTATTTGCAATTCCAAAGTCAATACTGAGGTCACTTTCACAGTCAATTGAGGACATGCATGTGCACAGAATGGCAAAAATTTGAGCTGCCTATGTGTACGTTTCCTGGTGAGGTCACACAAGGTGACACTCTGTCTTCTTACTTAATCTCTCGTATTATAAATGTAAATATCATTTACACAGTCTACGGACTGCCACACTGTTTGCATTTTGTGCTTTTTGATGGTGATTTAACTGTCTCAAATGACCCCCAAGTGAAGTACAGAAGTACTGTCCAATGTTTGTAAGCTTGAGAAGGCTGTGAAGGGGCCGAGTGCAGTAGCTCACGCCTGTAATCCCAGCACTTTGGGAGGCCGAGGCGGGTGGATCACCTGAGGTCAGGAGTTCGAGACCAGCCTGACCAACATGGAGAAACCCCATCTCTACTAAAAATACAAAATTAGCCAGGCATGGTGGCGCATGCCTGTAATCCCAGCTACTCAGCAGGCTAAGGCAAGAGAATTGCTTGAACCTGGGGAGCAGAGGTTGGCGTGAGCTAACACCACTGCACTCCAGTCTGGGGGAAAAAAAGTGTGAAACTCCGTCTCAAAAAAAAAAAAAAAAAAAAAAAAAAAGGGTTGTGTGTGAAGTACCTTCTAGAGAAAAAAATATTATATTAGCTTTGTTCAGGCATGAGTTATAGTCCCTTAGTTCACTCTTAATAAATTAACATTATATATTAAATCAGGTGTCTTTAGACAGAAACACACATAAAACAAGGTTATATGTTGATTGGTTGGTGAAAATGTTGTGACACAAGGCTCCCAGGAACCTAACTATGTATTTTCCCTAGGAGCAATAATTCAGGATTTACTAATCTAATATTCATGGATACTTTACAGAACAAAACTACTATGAACAATGTGAATTACCTGTACCTCTATATATCACTAAGATGTGATCTCGAGGATATATTAAATAAAAATAAGGTGCAAAATAATGGATATAGCATGCTACTTTTTCCCTAAAAAATGAAGCAGATATGAAGAGATACTCAGTTTTGTGCGTATGTGTATATAAACAAAAATAGAATGCACAAAAACTAAAAAAGAAGTTACCTAATACAAATGGTATGAAATAGGTGAAGGGGAGGTGGATATAAACTATATTTCTCTGAATGTAATGTGTTCCAAAGATTTTACTTTATAAGCACGTAAATAGTCTACAAAATTATAAAATAAAATTATATAAAATGATCTAAAACAATTCCTTCAAACATAAAGCCAAACGAAGTAAATGAACTAAACTATATCAAGTTCGTGGCTTAACAGTGAGAAATTATGTTACACTACTTTAAAATACATTAATTTGCCTGTATCTGCCTGCTGGGATACAGCTTAAGGTTAAAAATAACTAAAGAAATGGCAAGTTATTTTCAGTTCACATATTGTTAGTTGTGATATTGCTGCTATTACTCTGGAATTGTTGTACGAATGTGGTAGGATAAAGAAGTGAGTAATTACATTGATGCTACTTAGGCCAAGGATTTTGTCATAAGGAAGCAAGACCCAAGTGTAGAATCAGAAAACTTCAGCATAAACCTTTTGACCTAAAATGTGAGTTGAAGGTATCAGCATGAATACCTGATGCATTCTCTCTTTTTAATAAAAGAAAAAAGTGCATTTCCTACCTCAGTCTATTTAAAAGACCTATCAGGTTGGTACAAAAGTAACTGCAGTTTTTGCTATTACTTTTTTTTTTTTTTGATGGAGTTTTGCTGTTGTCACCCAGGCTGGAGTACACTGGCACAAACTCGGCTCACTCCAAACCCTGCCTCCTGGGTTCCAGCGATTCTCCCGCCTTGGCTTCCTGAGTAGCTGGGATTACAAGCGCGTGCCACCATGCCTGGATAATTTGTGTATTTTTAGTAGAGACAGGGTTTCACCATGTTGGCCAGGCTGGTCTTGAACTCCTGACCTCAGGTGATCCGCCCTCCTCAGCCTCCCAAAATGTTGAGATTACCTGTCTGAGCCACTGAGCCCACCCACCATTACTTTTAACAGAAACAATGACATAGCCCAGACTGCAGTTTCTAAATACTATTTGCCACTTCAAGGAACTAGGGATCCTTGGATACAAGTAGTCAATTCCTGGTCTGGGGCAGGAAATACAAAAGGTGTGCCCAGAACATCTTATTGTAGCAGAAGGCAAGAGAATTATCAAAGATCACTGGGGTCACATCAAAAGAGTTCAAGAGAGGTTCCCAAGAAGATATTTCCGCTAGCCCAAGGTTGCTTAATATTAGCTTCAAAAATGCAATAAATGTAAACAACTAAATATGTTAAAAATTAATGAGTTCAAACTAACACTTTACAAGAAAAGAAACCTCAATGGTCATCTGTGGAGGTGTTAGGATACCAACTTATTTTTCTGAAAACTGATGATAAAGGGAAAAGATAAAAAGTTTAACCTGCAGGGTACAGTGGCTCATGCCTGTAATCCTAGCACTTTGGGAGGCTGAGGCAGGTGGATCACCTGATGACAGGCAAGACCAGTCTGATCAGCATGGTGAAACCCTGTCTCTACTAAACCCTGTCTCTACTAAAAATACAGAAAAAAGGCCGGGTGCTGTGGCTCATACCTGTAATCCCAGCACTTTGGGAGGCCAAGGCAGGTGGATCACGAGGTCAGGAGATCAAGACCATCCCAACTAACACGGTGAAACCCCGTCTCTACTAAAAATACCAAAAAAAATAGCCAGGCGTGGTGGCGGGTGCCTGTGGTCCCAGCTACTCAGGAGGCTGAGACAGGATAATGGCGTGAACCTGGGAGGTGGAGCTTGCAGTGAGCCAAGATCACACCACTGCACTCCAGCCTGGACGACAGAGCGAGACTCCGTCTCAAAAAAAAAAAAAAAAAAAAAAAGTTTAACCTGATTTTCCTATATAAACTCTACTTTGAGGTAATCAAAGAGTTGATAGTGCAGAGTTCTTTTAGAAAAATCTCAGCTACTAATCAAATGATAGAGTTATGCTATCATGACTTTGTACCCATAAAAAAATGGGTCCAAGAAATGGTCATCAGTAGTAGCTAAAATAATTAGGTGAAAAGCTAAAGAAGAACTTTGGAATGGGTGGATCAGGCTGTTACCACTTATACCCATGCGTAAATCTTAAAGAGAGTTAACCAGATTTAACCCGTTAACCAGACAAGCTCTTACTGTGTTTCCCAGGCTGATCTCAAACTTCTGGCCTCAAGTGATCCCCCCACCTTGGCCTCCCAAAGTGCTGGGATTACAGGTGTGAGTTGCTGCACCCAGCCCAGAACTCTTTAAAATCAAAGTTGTACAGTCAGGGTTCTCAGATGTAGACAATAGTGTAATAACCACATTTTCTGGTTTCTGTATTTGATGCTTTGACATCTTAGGGCCTTGCTGACCTCAGAAGGATAGACCCTTTCAGGTCGAGCCAATGCTTAGAAATAGTAAATTACTCACCTGCGAGCATGCTTTTCATATGCAAACCAACCAACCCGGAGCCCATATCCCCAGCTGTCTCTTTAATGGGACTCTCACACTCTGGGCCACTGTCCATCTGCACATATTACCCCAGGACAGGGTACCGTACAACTAGAGACAGCCCCTACACCCCAGGGTTTGCTGAAATTATGCAAACCAGCCAGTCCTCAAGCAGCTTATCCTGTCTAACTCATTTCTTCCAGCAGAAACCACAATCAAGTCTCTGGCCCAGGTTCTTCCCTCTCCCCCTTGCCTCCTGCCCACCCCTGGGGCTTCCCCTTGAAGCCCTCTGTGGCATGGAGTGCCTCCTGTTTCTAGAGAACTGTCAGTAAAAACTTCTTTCTTAATGACAATCACTTCTACGTCTGTTTCTTTCTGTACCTGATGAAGACAAATCTCACACACTCTTAAAGCAAATAGAAATCAGCTCTGGCCTACTTAGGTAGCAAAAGATCATGAGAAGCTCATGGATCTTTTTTTTTTTTTTTTTTGAGACAGAGTCTTGCTCTGTCACCCAGGCTGGAGTGCAGTGGCCGGATCTCAGCTCACTGCAAGCTCCGCCTCCCGGGTTCACGCCATTCTCCTGCCTCAGCCTCCCGAGTAGCTGGGACTACAGGCGCCCGCCACCTCGCCCGGCTAGTTTTTTGTATTTTTTAGTAGAGACGGGGTTTCACCGTGTTAGCCAGGATGGTCTCGATCTCCTGACCTTGTGATCCACCCGCCTCGGCCTCCCAAAGTGCTGGGATTACAGGCTTGAGCCACCGCGCCCGGCCAAGCTCATGGATCTTAAGAGCAAAGCAGGTAATCATTTTTGGGGCTCAGAAAAACATTACCCCAACATGAAGTCCTCAGAAGCAGCCTTCGTTTTCTCTGAACTTCTCCTGCCCACCTGTCTCTCTGTCTCATTCTCCCCTAAGGCTAGCCATAGAAACCAGATCCCTTTTCCCAAGGTGGGTCAAAGAAACTAGAATCCCCTTTCCCCAAAGCGAACCATAAAACCTAAAAATATTCTGTGTAAAAACTGGCCATGCTGGGCGCGATGGCTCACACCTGTGATCGCAGCACTTTGGGAGGTCAAGGCAGGTGGATCATCTGAGGTCAGGAGTTCGAGACCAGCCTGGCCAACATGGTGAAACCCCATCTCTACTAAAAATACAAAAAAAAAAAAAAAAAAAAAAAAGCCAGGCATGGTGGTGTGCACCTGTAATCCCAACTACTCAGGATGCTGAGGCAGGAGAATTGCTTGAACCCAGGAGACGGAGGTTGCAGTGAGCCGAGATCCCACCATGGCCCTCTAGCCTGGGCAATGGAGTGCGACTCTATCTCAAAACAAACAAACAAACAAAAAAACTAGCCATTAACAAATTACGTTACCTACCTTGTTTGACTGTGGGCCATAGGACCCCCTGCTTCCAGAGAGGACCCTGCCCCACATGTAGAAGAAGGAATACATGCTCAGACCACGAAGAATCTAGACAGACAGGCCTTGCTGAGTTTCCCCACTGTGTCTGTTAGCATTTCATCAGACCCTTTCTGTCCCATTCTATTTCTACGTGCCTGTCCATACTTTGTTGGACATAAGCATAAAAGTGGACAATTTCCCTTGACTCTTTGGGTCTTCATTCTTAGGGCTCCTATATCTACACATTAAGTGTATTTGTATGCCTTTTCTCCTATTTATCAATCTGCTTCATAGCAATGATTTTTCATTGCACCCAGACTTAGTAAATAAGAAAAACTCAGAGAGGTTTAGCCACGCAATGCCCAGCCAAGGCCACTTTGCAGGATCATTCTGTCAAGGGTACAATCACTGACAAAGCCACTACTGGGCTCTCACCACCACCAGTGCCACCGGATGCTTGATGCTTTCATAACTAAATCCTCAAGATGCAAAGTCCTAGGCATGAGCTTCTGATTGACCGAGACTATATCATGTAATTACTCTCCAGGTGCCAGGAGGTAGCAAAAAAGGAATATTTGCTCTTTGGCTTCTGTCAATCAAGAAAGTACTTCCTACTAGAGGCACAAAGGATGCAGAGAAATGCAAAGAAGGTAAGTTTTACCTTATTACTTGCAGAGCATGTGCTAACATCACCAAATATCTCAGCCTAATAAATCATGAAATTTTTTAAGCCAGGAGAGATTGGTGTTAATTGATTCACAGGCCATGAAGGACTAGTCTGGGAGTGCACATCTATTCATCATGAGGCTTCCGGTGACTTTTCAGAGAAGCCCTTTAACTTCTCTGGCATCTCATTCAATTAACGGATTGCAAGTTTCACTGAATAGAAACTGCAGATGAAAACCCAATATTCTTTCATTTGACTCAAAATTATATTATCCATACTAAGAACATGAGAGAGGTCAGGGAGCATGAGTCATGATAAAGAGCAGTGCATCAAAATGACTCTGCAGGAACGTCTGCAGCCCGACGCCATTCAGAAGAGCCTTAACTCAGAATTGATTGTGACTTTGAGAGAGAGAGAAAAAAAAACAGAGTCAAGGCCAGGTGTGTGGTTCATGCCTGTAATCTTGGCACTTTGGGAGGCTGAGGCAGGAGAACTGCTTGAGGCCAGGAATTTTTTTTTTTTTTTTTTTTTTTTTTTTTTTTTTTTTTTGAGACAGAGTCTCGCTCTTTCACCCAGGCTGGAGTGCAGTGGTGCAATCTTGGCTCACTGCAACCTCTGTCTCCCAGGTCCAAGCAATTCTCCTGCCTCAGCCTCCCAAGTAGCTGAGATTATAGGCACGTGCCACCACACCCAGCTAATTTTTTGTATTTAGTAGAGACGAGGTTTCACCATGTTGGTCAGGCTGGTCTCGAACTCCTGACCTCAGGTGATCCACCCGCCTTGGCCTCCCAAGTGCTGGGATTACAGGCGTGAGCCACCATGCCCAGCCAAGGCCAGGAATTTGAGACCAGCCTAGGCAACAGAGCAAGACCCTGCCTCTACAAAAACAATTTTCAAATTAGCTGAGTGTGGTGGCATGCACCTGTAGTCCTAGCTACTCAGAAGGCTGAGGCAGGAGGATTGCTTGAGCCCCAGAGTTCCAGGCTGCAGCGAGCTATGATGGCACCATTACACCCCAGCCAGGGCTGCAGAGCAAGACCCTGCCTCAAAAAAGAAAAGAAAAGAATTCAATTTTAAAGACAAACTGAAGTTATTTTTGATGAGTAAAATAAAATTATTCATATTTAATAGTATCTCTCTTTCTACACCATGCCCTCCCCCAAAAGTTGCCATTAAATTAGCAGCAATTTTAGAATCAGTAAGAGAACAATAGTAAATGTCAAGTCAATATCGGTGTACACGTATGGGCTTGGGGGTGGAACCATCCAGACTAGATGGCCTTTCTTCTCCTTTGCCTTTTTTGACCTTGCACTTGCCAGAACTTCCTCATCTCTGCGGAGTCCACAGTTCCAGGTCTAAGCTGTGTCTGGTCTGAGTGGTGCATAGGACCCAGGGGATGTGAAGTCTCTGATTTTCCCCCAGTGAGCTGTGCAAGGAAGCTGTCTTTGCTATGAAGTGAGAGAGACTCCTGAGAAGAAAGGGCAGGAAGACAGACCCGCGGCTATGGATTCACTTCTTGGACTCAGCCCTACAACCAGTGACCAGATTTCCCCACAATGCTCAAGGAATTTGTCCTTCCTTCCTGTTGATCCTATTATGACTTTGTCTGCACAAAGAGAAACAGGGGCTGGGGATCAGCAGGAGGAAGCAGCTGCCCCCTTGGCCCTGTCCATTGTAACATACTCAAGGCCAGGAGCCACCTATCACCCAAAACACTCAGTGTCTCCCCAGATCACATTTCTAAAATTGGTGAACCTTTATCAAAATTATGAATCCTGCCTTGCTTCATTGTTAGATTCAATTTTTGAGTCACTTGTTATGTTCCGGGAACTATATATATGCCATCTCATTTAATCATCACAAATACTCTATGGGTGTTGATATTTACCCTCCCTCCTCCCATTTTGCAGATGATATAATTGAGCCTCAGAAAGAGAGACAGGATTTGACTCCAAGGTCTTGTAACTTGTTTTAACTAATCAGCACTGAACTAATCAGCACTGAACTAATCAGATTCTCCTCTAAACATGCCTTTTTTTGTATAACAGCTTTATTAAAGTTTAATTCACATACTACTCTTTTTTTTTTTTTTTTTTTTTTTTAGACAGAGTTTCACTCTCATGGCCCAGTCTGGAGTGCAGTTGCGTGATCTTGGCTCACTGCAACCTCCAATTCAAGTGATTCTCCAGCCTCAGCCTCCTGGTTAGCTGGGACTACAGGCATCCACCACCACGCCCAGCTAATTTTTATATTTTTAGTAGAGATAGGGTTTCACCATGTTGGTCAGGCTGGTCTCAAATTCCTGACCTCAGGTGATCCACCCACCTTGGCCTCCTTAAGTATGGGATTACAGGCGTGAGCCATCGCACCCGGCCCTCATTCTTTTGAAGTATGCAATTCAATGGTTTTTACTATAGTCATAGAATTATGTAATCATCCCCAGTATCTAATTCCAGAATGTTGTCATCACCTCTCAAAGAAACCCTGTGTCCATTAGCAGTCACTTCCCATTCCTCTAACCCCGCCGCTGGCAAGCACTAATCGGTTTTTTGTCTCTACAGATTTCATATTCTAAATATTTCACGTGATTCCATTTATATGAAATATCTGTGTCTGACTGCTTCTTTCTTTTGTGCCTGGCTTCTTTTACTTATGCTTTCAAGGTCCATCTATATTGTAGCATAAATCAATAGTTAAATCCTTTTTAGGACTAAATAATATTCCAATGTATGAATATACCACATTTTGTTTATTCATTCATCAATGGATAAACACTTGAGTTGCTTCCACTTTTTTTTTGCTTTCATGGGTAATGTGCCATGAACATTCATGTACATGTTTTTACATGAACACGTTTTCAATTTTTGTGGGTATATATCTATGAGCGGAATTTCTAGGTTATACGGTAACTCTATGTTTAACTTTTAAGGAACTGCCAAAGTGCTTTTTTCACAATGTCTGCATCATTTTATGTTCTCACCAGCAACGTATGAGGGTTCTAAGTTTCCCACATCCTTTCCCATATTACCATTTTCCACCACTGTCTTCTTTATCATAGCCATCTGGGCAGGCATGAAATGGTATCTTATTGTGATTTTGAATTGCATTTCCCCAGTGACTTAAGATATTGAGCATATTTTCATGTGCTTACTGGCCATTTGTATATCTTCTTTGGAGAAATGTCTATTCAAATTATTTGCCCATCTTCAATTGGGTTATTTGTCTTTTACTGTTGAGTTACAGGAGTTTTTAATTCCAAACACAAATCCCTTATCATGTATATTACTTGCAAATATATTCTTCCATCTTGCGAGCTGTCTTTTAACTTTTTTGATAGTTTAACTTTCAAACATATACATTTGTAATTTTAATGAAGTCAAATTCATCTGGATTTTTGTTGTTTTTCATACTTTTGCTGTCATATCTAAGAAACTGTTGCCTTATTCAAGGTCCTAAAGATTTATTCGCATATTTTCTTCTAAGAGCTTCGTAATTTAACTATTAGGTTTAGGTCTATAATTTATTTTGAGTTAGTTTTTGCACATAATGTTAGGGAAGAGTCTAACTTCTTTCTTTCGCATATGGATATCCAGTTGTCCCAGCACTATTTGTTGAAAAAATTTCTTTTTTTTCTTTAAATTATCTTGGTACTCTTGTAGAAAATGTAAGGGTTCATTTCTAGACTCTCAATTTTCTTCCATGGATCTATATATCGATCCTTATACCAATACCACACTGCCTTGATTACTGTAGCTTTGTAATAAATTTTAAAATGAGGAAGCGTGAGTCTTCCAAGTCTTTTTTCCTCAAGAACTTTTTTGGCTATTCTGGGTCCCTTGCAGTTTCCTATCAATTTTAGGAGTTTGTCAAATTATGCTGGGATTTTAGGATTGCTCAGAGCATGTAGATCAGTTAGGAAATACTGTCATCTTAATATTAAGTCTCCCAGTCCTTGAACATGAGATATATTTCTATTTATTTAGGTCTCTTTTATTTCAATGATGTTTTGTAGTTTTCACAGTATAAGTTTTGTACATCCCTTATTAAATTTAACCCTGAGTTTTTTTATATATATATTCTTTTTGATGCTTTTGTAAATGGAATTGTTTTATTCCTTTCCTTTTGGATTGTTCATTGCTAGTATATGGAAACACAATTGGTTTTTGTATATTGTTCTTATATCCTACAACCTTGCTGAACTCATTGATTAGTTCTAATAGATTTTCATACATGAATTATTCAGGATTCCCTGTCTACATACATGAGACATTCCTGGGTGGAGGCCAAAATTCCTGGATGATCTCTTCAGATCCAAACCTCCCATTATTTCTAAGCATATCCCTCTCTTACCCTGTTCGAATGGACTTTTTTGTTGATGTTTTATTCATTTTTACCACGTAGTATTCACTTCCTCTCTTCTGGAAATAGTACTTTATTTTTTTTTTCCAGGCATACACTCTCCCCCCTCACTCTGTCCATAGTCTTCAGAGAACGCAGCTCCAGGAGTGAGCATGTGATACAGGCCTGGCCATCATGTCTATCTGGCTACTATTAGTTCAGGTCTGGGAACATGGTACAATTAGGACCAAAGGGTTTCAATCTCAGGACTTTGAAAAGCATACCACAAGATCTCATAGTTGTCTTTTCTGGCAGACTTCTTAGAGCCAACACAGAGAAACACAGAGAAGAGAGATGGAGAGAGATTGGGTCTGATCACTTCAGCCCAGAATCACATTACACTGGGAACTCAATCTACCCTTGACTGTTTCAGTGTGTGAACCAATAAATTCTCTTTATGCATTAGGCAGTTATCTGTCACCCACGTTGATGTTATTTCAGACCATGTGCGAGGCATTGCTACTCATAAGAGACCAGTATTTTCCCTTTGCAACTCCTAAAGGCTTTACATTTAAGTAAATTGTCTAGTGATTAAAGAACAGCAAATACTTTTAAAAAGTATGTTTTATGTTTTCATTCTATGAAGGAAGCCCAAGTTAAGAAAACTGATTTTCATTAAGGGCGTACATATTTGAATTATTTAGCTCTACATTTGGCAATGCACTTGGCTTGAATTTCATGCGCAGTCCCTCCGGTGGCTAATTTAACATAAAACACAGTCCAGCCTTCCTTTTCCCCCAGCAGTTTTAGCTAATGGTCAGTTTGTCATCAGAGGGTCTAGGACCACGCAGACTCAGCTCGATAGTATTTTTAAAATGAATCCCCTTAGATGGAAAGAACCAGCTTATATTTACCGAGAGACTCTTTTAGAGAGAGTTTTGCGTTATATCCAACAGTGTTAAGAAGAAGAAGAAGAAGAAAAAACTTCCAATAATCAGTTCCACAAGAGAGGCTGTTGACTTTTACTCATTCCTATAGCTCATGAACCCAACCTTGAATTCCAGAGAGAGAAAGCTACCCTCAGCTTGTGATTTAACAAGTTCTGCAGTTCACGAGGAACTGAAGAGGTTTTTAGCTCCGGGTACCATCCCTCTGGCTCCATTCTTTTAGCGAATAGACAACAGGATATTACTCTAGGGAAGGAGGTTCTTTTATCTCCCAGCTGTAGCTTTCTTTAGAGAAAGCGGATTGCGGAGGTCAGAACATGGTCCTTCCCTAAATAGACGAGATTGATTTATTAGTTGGCACCTTTATAATTCTTTCCTAAGTAAAGGCAAGCAACAGTGCTTACAAGCGTGGATTTAAAGCTCCTCATACATGGATCAAAAAGTTGCCACTCCCGCTCACTAGAATGTGTCCATGGAAAAGGTCCTGAACCAGTCTGAGCCTCAGACTCCTGTTCTGTAAAACGCAGTTGATAATAAAGCCTACCTCATGGGACCGATCTGAGAACTGCAGGTGATAATGATGTAAAATGCACTTAGCTCATGGTGTCTAATAAGTGTTCCTTAAATATGTTATTTTTGTGACTTTTTAAATAAGTGTTCCTTAAATATGTTATTTTTGTGACTGTTTAATCCTCAGTAAGAAGCGTAAATATCAGATATCCCTGCCTCCCTCTAAGAAGGCACATTCCCAGTTCATTTTCAAAACTCCAGTGGCCAAGACGAGCAAACTTTCTAGATGTGACTGAGGCTGAACAAAGCTGGCATTATCTACTCCTGGTGCTCTCTTTGAAGGCTAGGTATTCCAGTACCTTATGGCACCACAGTCCTCTAACTATCAGGGATTTAAAAATACATATAGCTTGCTATTTTTTTTCTTCTGTCTTCCTTTCTTATTCCTGAGTTTTACAAGCATTGAGGGGTTCTGCCATTCAGCTTTCCAGATCTGTCTGTTTTTATCCCACCAGGTCCACTTGAAGCCTCTCTTCTGAAATTTGACCAGAAATGACAGAGAATTGTGAGTTGGTTCCACTGAGCATCCACCCAGAATGATGACCCCCAAGTTAAAGGCATTTTTCAACCATCACAATGGAGTGAATGATGTAGACATTAGCACCCCTACTTATAGTCATTGATGAATCTGCTCTTGGCAGTCAGAGCACCGAAGTGTGACTGCAACAATGGTGAGGGGGAGAGTTGGAAGGGGAGATAAATGAGCTCATTGTGCCTATGTATTCTGGAGGCCAAGGCTACTACCAGGTGTTTCAAGAATTGGGATACAAAAGAAATGAATTTTGTCACCTAAAAAGAGGAAAGGATTCAACAAAGGCAAACTCTGGAAAGAAAGAACAGCCAGTGACACCCAATTTCTACCTCTTCCGATCATGGCATTCGTCTATTTTATGTCTCTAGCCAAGGAAAAATGCAATGCCTCCTTTACAGGTTTGTTCTGCTGGAGATGGCGATTATTAAAGCAATTTGTTAGAGGCAGATTGCGAACATATTAAAGCAAGATAATCGTATTGGAGAAGCTTGCCTGAAGCAGGGTTTCAGCTGGAATGGCCAATGCACACAGTCTGTTTTTGAAAACTGGGTAATGATGAGCACATTTAGTGACCAAGATGCATGGCATGATTTAATGGGATTTCCCCCAAAATATATATGGAAATGGGATTAAGCCTGCTTAAATAGTGGGTACTTTTGGAATCCTGCTTTAAGAGAATACAGCTTAGATCACAGCCTCTTGTAGGGGAGAAAAATTAAATCTGCCCCTGAAGTTTATGTATTCATTCAATAAATATTTATCTAACGCCTACTCTGCACAAGAGGCTGGAAATTAACATGTGAAGAACAAGAAGGACATAGTGTCTGGTTTTATAAGGTTTCCATGCTGGTGAAGGAGATCAAACATAGTATTATACAGTTAGCTACTCAATTACAATCATGACAAACGCTTCAAAGGATAACTACAGGGCACTTTGCATGTGAGTATCAGGGGAACTCACTCTAATCCAGACACTCAGAGGTTTTCTTGAGGAAGTAGTATTTAAGCTAAACACTAATAGATGAGAACCAGTTAACAAGTGGGGTGGAGAATGAAAATGTGTTCCAGGCAAAGACTATCGCATATGCCAAGGCTGTAAGTCAGGAGCAACAGCGTAACCTGGTGTGGTTGGAGGTAGGAGAGAAGAGGAGAAGCGAATGAAGGTCCTGGGAAGGTTGTTAGAAGCCTTTGCACATGCTGCACTCTTGCCTGGAGCACAACATAGTGCTGGAACATGCATTTAGGGCCATGGTTGGGGTCTGACTCTGGCCTAAGAACAATGGGGAGCCACTGAGGGACCCTAAGCGAGTGGCCTGGCAGTAGCTTAGCATTTTGGAAAAATCACTCTGGGCCAGGGGTGGTGGCTCACCCCTGTAATCCTAGCACTTTGGGAGGCCAAGGTGGGCCGAGGTGGGCAGATCATGAGGTCAGGAGTTTGAGACCATCCTAGACAACACGGTGAAACCCCATCTCTACTAAAAAAAAAAATACAAAAATTAGCCGGGTGTGGTGGTGCGCAACTGTAATCCCAGCTACTTGAGAGGCTGAGGTAGGAGAATTGCTTGAACCTGGGAGACGGAGGTAGCAGTGAGCCAAGATCGTGCCACTACACTCCAGCCTGGGCAACAGAGCAAGACTCCATCTCAAAAAAAAAAAAAAGTGCCTATATTTATTAATTCATTTAGTCCTACAAACAACCTCTGCAACAGATACTATCATTATACTCATTTTATAGATAAGAAAATTGAGATTCACAGAGCCAGGGCCACCCCAGCAAATAGCATAGCTGGGATTCAAAACCAAGCAGTTTGAGTGGGTATCAAAGAAAAACAAGTTTCCATACAACTTACGAGGCAACAACAGGCAGAAATAGAGGTTGAAATTTATGTGAATCACCTTCCGTGATTCTACACTCTCAATAAATTCAGATAGAAAAATCCACGTTGAGTGCACAGAGGCACAACACTCTGAAAAATTTAACCCTGTGCCACGCTTATGAAGAATGAAACAGGCTGGATGTCATTTCCACAGCATCCCGCATGTTCCCACCCTTCGCCTCATGA
The DNA here is from genome assembly GCF_049350105.2 of Macaca mulatta. Taxonomy (NCBI): domain Eukaryota; kingdom Metazoa; phylum Chordata; class Mammalia; order Primates; family Cercopithecidae; genus Macaca; species Macaca mulatta. The sequence goes on along the minus strand of NC_133425.1, from coordinate 17,522,796 downwards.
CAAAGGAAAGGCGACCTCAATTTATGTGCCAATGGATCATGTCCCAGCATTCCAAGGGACTTCTGTGAATTGTCACTGAATTCTCACGAGAATCCTACAAGATGGATTTTATTACTGTTACAGTTTACACATGAGGAAACTGAGGCATAGGGAACTGCATTAACAGGCTGACTCTGCTACTAAGTGGTAGAGACAGGATTCGAACCCATACACTGACATCAGCGTCTATGTTCCTAACCGCTATACAGTGGTGCCCATTGTAAAGTGAGGAGATCGGTCAGTACTTGTGGAATAAATAAATAAGTGTTTCAGAAACGCTCACAGCAGTAGAGGACGTAGTCAGGAAGTAAATGAGTACCTTCCTAGGAGGATATATTGGAATCCCTAGGGAGTTTTTATTTTCAAACTACCTACCTGTTTCTTAGCTACTCCCATCTGCTACTTGTGGATGAAAAGCCTTACTGTGGCCAGTCACCTTTAGTGATCGGAAGTGTATTTTCTCACTCAAGCATATAGGGAAGAAAAAGAAAAACAACTTTGGAAATTATTGTTCTAGACCAGTAGTTCCCAAACCTGCCTGCACACTAGACTAAACCAGGGAATTTACAAAAATACTAACACCTGTGCCCCACCTTCAATGGATTAAATTAGAACTGCTGGGGGTGGGGCCTGGACATTGGTATTTCTTCTTTTTTTTTGAGACCGTGTCTTGTTCCGTTGCCAGGCTAGAATGCAGTGATGTGACCTCAGCTTACTGCAACCTCCACCTCCCGGGTTCAAGCGATTGTCCTGCCTTAGCCTCCCGAGTAGCTGGGATTACAGGCGCGCAGCACCACACGCAACTACTTTTTGTATTTTTAGTAGAGACAAGTTTCACCATGTTGGCCAGGATGGTCTCGATCTCTTGACCTCATGATCCACCCGCCTCGGCCTCCCAAAGTGCTGGGATTATAGGCGTGAGCCACCACGGCCGGCTGACATTGGTATTTCTGAAAAGCCACCAAGGGAATTCAATATATGGTCAAGACTAAGAAGCACTAATCCACTCTCCTCATCAAAAAGCAACCAAGGGATGCTCCAGGCCCACCTCATTCCCCTTCCTTAGATATTAGCTTAGAGGTACAGACATCATGGGTGTTTGGTATTTAAAAGTTTAATTCAATTCAACTGATATTTCATTAGCACCTCCTTTTTTGGGTTTATTTTTAATTTGGGGGGGTACATACTTATGGGGTATAGGAGAGATTGTGATACAAGCATACAATGTATAATAATCGCATCCTCAAGCATTTATCATTTCTGTTACAAACAATCCAATTAGGTTCTTTATTTTTATTTGTATTGAGACAGAGTCTCACTGTGTTGCCAGGCTGGAACGCAGTGGTGTGATCTCAGCTCACTGCAACCTCTGCCTCCCGGGTTCAAGCGATTCTTCTGCCTCAGCCTCCTGAGTAGCTGGGACTGCAGGCGCATGTCACCACACCCAGCTATTTTGTGTGTGTGTGTGTGTGTGTATTTTTTGTAGAGACAGGGTTTCACCATGTTGGTCAGGATGGTCTTGATCTCTTGACCTTGTGATCCGCCTGCCTCAGCCTCCCAAAGTTCTGGGATTACAGGCGTGAGCCACTGCACTTGGCCAGTTTCTTTATTTTTAAATGTACAATTAAATTACTATTATAGTTACTCTGTTGTCCTATCAAATATTAGATCTTATTCTTTTTTTCATACCCATTAACCATCCCCAATTCCCCTCTGTTTTGAAAAGATGTTTTAGTCTGCTCTCATGTTGCTAACTAAGACATACCCAAGACTGGGTAATTTATAAAGGAAAGAGGTTTAATGAACTCACAGTTCCACATGGCTGGGGAGGCCTCACAATCACCATGGAAAGTGGAGGAGGAACAAAGGCACATCTTACATGGCAGCAGGCAAGAGAGCACGTGCAGGGGAACTGCCCTTTATAAAACCATCAGATCTCGTGAGACATACTCACTATCACGAGAACAGTACTGGAAAAGCCTGCCCCCATGATTCAATTACCTCCCACTGGGTACCTCCTGTCACACATGGGAATTATGGGAGCTACAATTCAAGATGGAATTTGAGTGGGGACACACACAAACCATATCAAGAGATAAAGAGGCACAAAGCACAACTTTGATCTTTTATGGCCCCAAAGCGTAATAATGGGATAATACAAGCATAGAGATGAGTATATAACATAGTTACAATATATAAGAGAATATTCCAGAGATAGGAAGGAGGAGGAGGACCAACAGGAAGAAAGGTCCTAATGGAAAGTGGAAGAGTCTCTCTGGGCAGCTAAGAAAAATGTCATGGAAGTACAGAGAAAATGGATGCAGAAGAACAAAGCAAAGACGAGATTTCTTTTCTTTTTAAAAATTTGTTGAGTTAATTGTAGATTCACATGCAGTTGTAAGAAATACAGAGAAATCCCATACATCCTTCACCACTTTTTCCCGATGGTAACGACTCGCATAACTATAGTCTGTATCTCATCTCTTTTCTTTTTGATAAAAGGCTCTGAGAATGAGCAGATTTCAAAAAAAAAAAAAAAAAAATTAACCATCCTATCAGATAATTTAATTATGAGCATGAATCAACACTGTATTTTAAATTTGTGACAAAGACAAGAGACTTTGCTGACCTTGGAAGGGACATTTTCTGGGAAAAGAGAAGTATGAAATAATCACTGTTAGACTGAATACATGTAAAAAGAATGCCTGGTTAAGAAGATCATTAGACCCTTGACTGACAGTCCGCTAAGTAGGTGGGTAGGTAGTTTCCCAGAAGAGGTCGTAATCTCATTAAAGTTTAATGTAAAACTGCTTAAACATTTTATCACAAATCTTAATTTCCTTCCTAGTAGGAGGTTATGAATTACAGCATGAAAAATCTTCTGTATCAAACCAGATTTGGGACAGTTTTTCTTTATCATAAGCCAGGGATCTGAGTGAAATGTTGAGTACCCACCTTGAATTTTGGAAGGAATAAACACAATACCAAGAACTGAGGCTGGGCACCACGCCTGTAATCCTAGCACTTTGGGAGGCTGAGGCAGGCAGATCACCTGAGGTCAGGAGTTTGAGACCAGCATGACCAACATAGAGAAACCCCATCTCTACTGAAAATACAAAATTAGCCGGGCGTGGTGGCACATGCCTGTAATCCCAGTTTCTTGGGAGACTGAGGCAGGAGAATCCCTTGAACCCAGTAGGCAGAGGTTGTAGTGAGCCGAGATGGCACCATTGCAGTCCAGCCTGGGCAACAAGAGCGAAACTCCGTCTCAAAAACAACAACGACCAAAAAAAAAAAAGAACTGAGGCCCTGGGGAAGATGACCTAAGAAGAAACCCACAGGAGACCATTCAGGAACATGGAAACTTTAGTTTCTGTGTGACATACATGACTTGATGTTTGTTATATATTTTTTCCAAGTTAGACTGTGAGTCCTCTATAATGTAAGCTTCCAGGACAAGGATTTCATTTGTGATACTGTTTCCTCCCCCTTGAACATTATCAAGCACATAATAGGATCACAATGCAATAAATATTGACCAAATGAATGAATTTCTAAACACTTAACCAATAACACTGCTTTTCCTATATTTCAAGCATGTCAAAGGTAGGGATAGTTAAATCATGACTGTATTTCATGAATTATCATGAATTGATATTTGGAAAACACATGAAGGAGTATGTTGATATACACCAAGACTGAAACTGTTAAGAAGATTTTCAGCCTCATCTTGGCCAAGAACCTCTACCCAGACACAGGGGACCCAGGAATCACTCAAGAAAGCCTTCATTGTAATTATGAAGATGAAGAACAAATCAGTGGTTGCTGGGAATTGAGAAATGGGATGTGACTGCAAAGGGATAGCATAAGAGAATTTTTTTGGGGGGGAGAAGCTACTCTGTACCTTAACTGTGACACAAATCTATGTATCTATTACAATTCACAGAACTATACACAATAAGTCAATCATTTAAAAAATGTTGCCACTAAAAATCCCATTGAATGGATATCTTGTGTTGAGGGAGGTGCCTGCCAGCCAATGCACTATTGCTTCCTTCTCTTGGACCAGCACCACTCCCACACACCACCTCTATGTATGATGAGGTCTCCAGGAATGACACTTATACTGGGAGACTCCACTCCCATCTCTATCCTTCAGGGTGACTGACAATGGGTAGACAGCAAACTAGACCAAGTAGGTATCTCTCTCAGATATTTAAAACCGGGACTGTAGCTATAAGAAAATCTCTAAGAGTTGCTGGAATGGTAATGATAATACCTAAAATTGTGAGACAGCCATATGGTATTTCATAGATATCAAAGTTGAGTTAGATGGTTTACAGAATGAGAGAGAAGGATGTAAGCCTACCAAAAGAAGTGATGATAAGGGAAATGAGAGAGAGACTGAGAATCAGACATGTTGGCTGACTGATTTAATGGGTTTCCAGTTTCTAATTCCTCTCCTCAAGGTCTACCTACTTTCTTCCCCTTGGTTTCAATGAGCTACCCCACACCCTTATAATAGTCCTCGTGTATGCTCCTGTTTAATCAAGCTCAGTTGTCCCGTTTGTAAAAACATAGACTCTGAATTAATCTGTGGGTCTTTAAACACTAGTTCCAGCACCATCAGATACTCAGAATTTGGGCAACTCAACCTCTTGATGCCTCAGTTTTCTTATCTTAAAAGGACAATAGTACTTTTTACACAGTGGTGAGGATTAAATGAGTCCATATAAAGTTTTTGGAGTGATGCTTGACACATAATAAGAATCCAGACATGTTGCTATTATTATGACTAACACAGCTTTATCAGAGTCTGTCTAGACTCTCAATATCATTTCATAGCAGGAAATAGCTATAATTGTCAATATATTCTGAGGTGAAGGAACAAAAAACAGGAAACCATCTCATTCATTATAAGAACCCCAAGATTTCCCCGAAACATGAAAAATTCCTCTTGAAATGATTATTCTAATCTAATGCAAAATTATGAGCATGAGGAATTTTATTGTATTTCTTTAAAATCTGGTAAGATTTCCTGTGAAATTATACCATGGTATCAAAATGAAATTTAAGACCTTTCACCAAGTTTGGTCCTATTCTTACTGTGGCATGAATACAGTGAGGGGATGTGGATGATCTCTTCCATCTGTATTGTAATTTTAGAGTTTACAAAACACCTTCTCGGATTCTATTTCATTTTTTATTTTTTTGAATTTTTTTTATTTTTATTTTTTCTTTTAGACAGAGTCTTACTCTGTTGCCAGGCTAGAGTGCAGTGGCACAATCTCGGCTCACTGCAACCTCTACCTCCCCGATTCAAGTGATTCTTCTGCCTCAGCCTCCCAAGTACCTGGGACTACAGGTGCACTCCACCACGCTCAGCTAATTTTTGTGTTTTTAGTAGAGACGGGGTTTCACCATCTTGGCCAGGATGGTCTCGATTTCTTGGCCTCGTGATCTGCCCGCCTTGGCCTCCCAAAGGGCTGGGATTACAGGCGTGTCATTTTGATCTTTATGACAGCTCTTTGAGGCAGGTATTATTATCAGAAATTTACAGATGAGGAAATAAAAGCTCAGAGAGACACCAACATCATCCAGCTACTTAGTTTCATAGCTAGAACAGAGGCCTTCTGGCTCCAAGAACTGAGCTTCTTCCTAATGATCATATTGATGCCTACCAGATTGACAGCTCTGCAGATGAAGACCAGCCTGATGTAATTAGTTTGTCCGCTTCTCAGTTTCTACTACCAACTCTTTGGTTTCAGACCTATATATTAGGTTTTCACATAAGTGCAGTGAGGTTAGCAGACCATCCTCACTGTGCAGACTGTGTAACCAGGTCTTCAGTAATTCAAGTCCAAGGTCACCTTTTGGGTATGTTAACTAGTAATTATATAAACCTGGAAAATCAACCAAATATCTCCTGACTTCAAATCCAGTACCTTCCCCCACTTTATGGCACTATCTCTCCTATGAGTTTATTCTTAGTGCTAGAACTTCACATTTCCAACCGGGGCTGGGTGGTAGACACATGTATTTCTTATGGTCAAACAAATTGCTAGAGCTAAGACAGAAACACACTTGCTTTTCCAAGCGGATAGGGATAGAATGAAAACCAAGGTCAACTGCTTGATACTGTGCAAATCTCACACAAGAATACGGTAGATCTATGTATTAGGTTGATGCAAACATAACTGCGGTTTTTGCCATAACTTTTAATGGCCAAAAAAAGCAAAGACTTTGCGCCATCCTTATATGATATTTTCACATAGGTGTCCAAGATAGAGCGTTAAGTCGGTGGGGTGGGCAGTGGAGGAAGCACAATGTAGAACAGCTTAGCTGTTTGCTTCAACCATAAGGGGGAAGTAACACACTTAAATAGGTTACCTAATGAATTGGAATATTTCTCTAGAAAGAGGTCATTCACTGCAAAATAGGTCAGAGTTGGTCTTGGGCCTGAAAGAGCAGAGTTGCTTTGTTCTTTGTGTGGTTGAGGATGGAAATCCTATAACAGATCCAGCTATCCTGCTACTGTGGTTTGCCTTAAGAAAATAATCGCAGGCCGGGCGCGGTGGCTCACGCCTGTAATCCCAGCACTTTGGGAGGCCGAGGCGGGCAGATCACGAGGTCAGGAGATCGAGACCATCCTGGCTAACACAGTGAAACCCCGTCTCTACAAAAAATACAAAAAATTAGCCGGGGGTGGTGGTGGGCACCTGCAGTCCCAGCTACTTGGGAGGCTGAGGCAGGAGAATGGCGTGAACCCGGGAGGCGGAGCTTGCAGTGAGCCGAGATTGCGCCACTGCACTCCAGCCTGGGCGACAGAGTGAGACTGTCTCAAAAAAGAAAAAAAAGAAAGAAAGAAAGAAAGAAACAAAATAATTGCAAGAGAGGTGGGAAGTGAGAGAGAAGAGAGTGTGTGTTTTGGGGGAGGGGACGGGAGGGTGCCTGTGTGTGTGTATCTCTATATGTACAGCTAAATTGTGAGATCAATGTATTAAAGAGCTTCGGAAACCTAGGGCCTGCACCTAAAGACACCACCTATTTAAACAATAGTTTGCGCAAATGGGAAAAGAAACTGGGTAACTGGGTTTGGCAGCAGTATAATCCCAGGTCATGCCTGATTTTATGCGAGAGTTTATGAATTTCACCAGCACGGCCGGAGAACCTGTGTTTCAAGAGCAACCATCTGAAAATAAAAACTACCAAAGCCAAAAACAACATTATTCCTCAGCTGAGGAAGGTTTTTGTTTTTCTTTTTCTCTCTATAATTGTGGTAAGCAGACCTGCCTCCTTGAACAGTAGAATCAACCCTGTATTATGAGAAATTATCATAGGAGAATAGACTCAGGACAGGAAGAAAGATATTCTCACAGTATAAGTTTTCAGAGATATTTAATTTAGATAATAAAGGGAATATGACCTAACTTCTATTTCTGCCTAGGACAGTGGCTTATATCACACTAAATCTTCTGCCAATAATAACTATAAAATCTGGGTAAAAAAAAAATTAAGGCTGCTTGAAATCGTTGAAGGGCAACCAAGGCAGCCAGAAGTGGATAAGGCAAGATCGTGAAGAGATAAGGACACTACTGAGGTGAGCCCTGTATTATTATCCAGTGTGTTTCCCTTTGAGGCATTTGCCAAGTCATAGTGCGTGGCATTGAGGCCAAATAGAAATCAGCAACCTGGAACTTGCAGCTGTCTTAGCAATGAACTTCAAGACTCCCAAAGCATCCAGAACATGAAGGTCTAAGATTTCAGAGAAAACAAAGAGAATTTCTGAGAAGTGAGCCTGAAATTCTACATACAATTCTCTCCCAAGGGATTTGGAAGCTTCAGCGATGTACATACTCATCAAGCAAAATGCTGAGAACACAGGAAGAAAGCATGGGCCAAGAAGCTAAAAAGCTAGATTTGCGGAGATAAACTGTGGAGGTCGAAGGACACCAAAGATAATGGACGCTGGTTACGGAGAAGCGGGGGAGGGTGGTGGTGCGGAGGGCAGACTTTGAGTTGAAACGTCAATGGGCATTGCCCTAGGATTAGGGGTTACACTTTAGGAGTATGTACAAGCTGGAAATACAGCCAATACTTCCAAAAACTGAAACCTAGCATCCGCTAAAGCAAGGTAATCTGCTCATACTCTTTCTGCCTGTCAGAAAATAAAATAAATCCTTTGTAGAGGAAGATAATATTGTCCAGAGCCTCTACTATCTTTCATAGAAAATATCCAGCATTCTACAAAAAAAAAAAAAAAAAAATTAATCAGGTATCCTAGGAAACAGAACAGAATGATTAAAAACCCTAAGAAAACACAGAAAATAGAAACTAGCCTGGAAATAATCCAGATATTTAGTTATCGTACATGGACTTTAAAATAACCATTATTATTATTTCCAAAAATGGAGAAAGAGATAGTGAATTTATTATAGGATTAGAACCCCGAAGAAAAAAGCAAATGGAAATTTTAAAATTGAAAAACATCGTTACTCAAATCTAGAATTCAGTAATGATTTTAAGAGAAGATAAGAAAGAGCAAAGATTAATGAAATAAAAGATAACTAAGTAGAACATATCCAGATTGAGGCATGGGGAGAGGGGGAGGAATGAAAACCAGATAAAGGTGTGACCCAAGGGATATGATAGCAAAGTTTAATGAATGTGCAATAAGAATCTCAAAAAGAGAAAATAGAAAAGACGGAAAAGAAATATTTAAAGAGATAAGGACTGGAATTTTTCCAAAACTGATGGAAGATCAATCCACAGATTTAAGAAGCTCTATAATACTGAGAGAACATGAATACAAAATAAAATATCTGGGTACATTGTTGCAGGCCAAAGACACAGAAAAAAAAAAAAAAAAAAAAAAAACAGCAAAGAGCAGCCAGAAGAGAGAAAGGGTTACATTATTTTCCAAGGGATATCAGTAAGACTAACAGCAGATTTCTCAATTAAAATGACAGAAACTAGAAGGCAGGGCAATAATATTCTTAAAAGACTGATAGAAAATAACTGTCAACCTCAAGTTCTATACACAACATGAAAATGAAGGTAGAATAAATACAATTTTACATAAATAAAAACTAAAATATTTAATTACAGCAGACTGGTACTAGAGAAAAGATTAAAGGAGGTTCTTAAAGTAAAAATAAAAACAGAAACAGTGATCCTAGAGGGAAAAAAAGCAGTACAGTAAGGAATAAAGGCAATGGAAAGGACACATATGTAAGTAAATCTAAACGAATATTGACTACCAAAACATCCACAATTTGTCTTATAGTGTTCACCATATTTTTAGAATTAAAATATATAACAATGATGACATAAAAAATAGGAGATGTTAAATAAAAGTTAACTCCTGTAACATTCTAGCTTTGTCTGGGAAATAGGAAAAAATGGTTACATCAAGTAGACCTTAATAAGTCAATGATGCATATTGTAATATCTATTGAAACCCCTAAGAGGAAAATAAGAGAATGTATACGAACATGCTAAAAACTATCCAAAATGGAATAAAAAAAATTTATTAATCCAAAAGAAAATACAAACGAAAGTGTGATGACACATTTTACCATAAATATTTCAGTAACTAGCATTAAATGTTAATGGACTAAGTAATTCAATTAAAAGAGATTTTCAACCTGGATAAAAATAACCAGCTATATGCCGTTTATATGACACAGAACATTAATATAAAAATATAGAAAAGTTGAAAGTAAAAGGATGGTAAGAGATACCCAAGGATATAGCAGAGCCAATGTCATTATACTAATAGCCAAAAAGTAGACTTTACTGAAATAAGTATAATAGAGATAAAGATCTGTATAAGAATATGTATACACCAGGTGTGGTGGGTCATGCCTGTAATCCCAGCACTTTGGGAGGCTGATGTGGGAGGACTGTTTGAGATCAGGAGTTCAAGACCTGCCTGAGCAACATAGTGAGATCCCATGTCTACAAAAATTTAAAAATTAGCCAGGTGTAGTGATATGTGCCTGTGGCCCCATGTACTCAGGAAGCTGAGGTGGGAGGATTGCTTGAGCCCAGTTCTCTGAGATTGCAGTGAGCTGTGATCATGCCACTGCACTTCAGCCAGGGCAACAAAGCAAGAACCTTTCTCAAAAAAAAAAAAGAAAAAAAAAAAAAAAGAAAAAATATTGCATTTTTCACAATAGCCCCAAACTGGAGTTTACCCAATTGTCCAGCAGTATAATAAATAAATAAACATATTGTAATAGTCATAAGATGGCATATTACATAGCAATTAGAATGAGCAAACTTCTGTTAGACACACAATTACAGATGAATACTGTAGATAAAATGTTGAACAAAAGAAGACAAAAACGAAAGGGTGCATGACATGTGACTCCATTTATCAAAAATCCAAAATAGGAAAAGCTAATGAATGGTGGTGCAAGTCAAAATAATGGTTATCTTTGAAGAAGATGATGGAGAAGGAACATGGAAATCTTCTAGGGAATGTTTTCCATATTTATCTGAGCTGTGGGTCCATCTCTGAATATTTGTCAAGCAGTACAATTATGATTTGTGTATGTTTATGACTGTATGTTTTACTTCAATAAAATGTTTTAGGAAATAAGATAAATTTAATCCCATTTCCTATACCAAACTACTGAAAGGGGGTATATGACCTGTTTATGATAATTTTAATCATTAATAGTAACAGTAAACAATTAACACTTAGTCCTTCCAGAATGACAAATACTACATGTTCCCACTCACATGTGAGAGCTAAAAAATTTTATCTCATAGAGATAGAAGGTAAAATAATAGATACCAGACTGGGAAGTATGTGAAGGTGGGAGGGGGAAATGAAGAGAGATTGGTTAATAGGTACAAACTAAGAGTTGGATAGAAGAAATAAGTTCTAATATTTGATAGCTGACTAGGGTGACCATTGTTAGCAACTATATATTGCATATTTCAAAGTAAGTGGAAGAAGACTTGAAATGTTACCAATGCATATAAATGATAAATACTCAAGGTGATGAATATCCCAAATATCCTGGCTTGATCATTATACATTCTATAAGTGTAAAAGATACTCATTTATACCCAATAAATATGTAAAATATCATTTATTAATACAATTTAAAACTAGTCCTGCAGGTAAGTATTGTAAATATGGTAACTTAATACTTATAAAAATCTGTTAAGTAGGTTCTATTATTATCCCCATTTTACAGATAAAGGAATGGAAGAAGAGGGAGTGTCTTAGTCTATTTTCTGCTGCTATAGCAGAATATTACCGGCTAGACAATTTTTGCAGAACAAGTGTATTTGGTTTATGGGTCTAGAGGATGGGAAGTCCAAGGACATGGCACCTGCATCTGGTAAGTTTCATCTTGTGGCAGAAAGGTAAAATGTAGAAAGTGGAAAGCAGAAGCAAGTACTCAACACAGTGAAAAAATAGCAGCCAGACTTACCCTTTTGTTAGGAGTCCACTCCCAAAATCATTAACCTACTCTGGTGGTAATGACATTAAGCCACTCACGAGAGTAAAGCCCTCATGGACTGAAGGCCCTCACCTTCTAAAGGCCCCACCTCTTAATACTGTTAAAAATATGATTAAGTTTCCAACAAATGAACTTTTGCAGGACACATTCACACTATAGTAGGAAGGTTAAGTAACTTGCCCTAAAAGACACACAGTTAATGGGTAGCACACTCTCTCCCTCTCCCTTCCCCTCTCTCCCTCTCCTTTTTCCTCTCCTCCCTGCCATTTCTCTGTTGCACATTAGAATCACTTGGGAAGATTTTTTAAAATGTCAATGTCTAGACTGCAGCCTAAGCCAATTAAATCAGAATCTCTAGAGTGGAACACAGGAAACTGTTTGCTTGTTTTTTAAAAGAAAAACAATTCTTTAGATAACAACTAATGATTAGAGGGAAATTAAGAAGTGGGGAAATCAGAATTTAATCCCCAGTGTATTGAGGTCTAGAATTTGAGTACCATACCACCTTCCAATGATCAGGAACTTTTGATTTTCTTCCAGGTACCCAAGTCTCCACATTAAAGGTACAGCCCTAACATCTTGGGGTGGAGAGAGGTATAGGTCTGGCATTTATCAGGGATTTTTTAGCTTTCTTCATCAGAAAACATCTGAAGATAGGCAGTCACCTATGGCAAGAAACAAACACCAAAGATGGAACTATGGGGATAAGACATAAATAAGTTTTACCTTAGGGATCCTATTCTAGTATGATGTCCATGCTTCAGACTTTTATAACCAGGTCCTTCAATGACTAAACTTCTTTCATATGTGTCCAAAGTAGGCTTACCTTTCTCCTTCTTCTCTCCAGGGTAATTAAGTGACTAAATTATACTGAGGTTACAAAACTCACATTGAAAGAAAATTGGGTAACACTCAAGTGGGAAAAGGAGACATTTTCTAACATAAAAATATTATAATTGTGCAATGTTGGCCATGAAACATGCTGAGAAATAATTGTTTGAAAATTATCATTATCTAAATCTCAGTATGGGAGAGATAAAAGAGAACAATGTTCACATGAGCTTTCTCAATTAAGGGTGCTACAATCACGACCTCCAAACATAGAAGAAACAAATATATGCAGTTCTTTTAAACATATACTTAAAGTCACAAAATGGATTTTGAGTGTAATTTAAAGGCAGAGTGTCTCCCTATGACTTACTCGGTTATATTAGTGAGAAGTAGGGAGTGGAGGTAAAAAGTTCCCTTTGCCAGAAGATGTGCTTATTCCTACTAACCTGTGCCCATCCACTGGCCAGTCCCCTGATAGGGTCTTCTTTTTTAATATCTAAAATGATGTCCTCATCATCCCGATATCAGCTTCCTGAGCCACCCACTCCTTTGAAATTCAAATGAAACTGGCAAAGCCATATACCATATGCCATGGAAAAGTTCAGTGTTAATCTCCATCTCTGTGGAGCTTCTCAAGATGTCCAGAAAGAGTTGTCACAATCACTGGATCGTTTCTTACTCAGAGTCCCAATATTCAGGAGAGACCATTTAGTTTGTGGATAAACTCACTGTCGACCCATTTTTTCACTAATCTCCATCACTTAACCCAGAATCCTCATCCTTTAACCCTAGCTACATGCGTGGCAGCCTTTATCATGAAGGGGGTTTCAGCACAGACATAAACTTAGCAGCAAAGTACCTCACTGTTTTAAAATTCAGTCAGTCTCTCCACCTGCAACAGAATTTCCCACAGACTACCTCACTTGGTTCTGTTTCCACTCCTCTTTCTCCTCCTACCCCTTCCTTTGCTCCATGCAAGCCATAACTCCAAAATTATTACGAATCTCTCCTGAGGATGAGTTTTTACAATTTCCTTATTCACTGTCTCCTTCCAAACTATTCCTTGTCATCTCACAACTCTCCAAGCTCAACTGGTCTGAATATTAAGCTGTCGTGCTACAACAGTAGTTCTCTTTCTCAAAGAAGTTCTGCTGCCAGATTTTACGTGATTAATTTTTACATGCTTCAACCAAATGATATAAGTAAGTTCCCTTCTACTTCTAAATTCACCCAGTAGATGGTACCTAGTCTCTGCCAAGCACTGATATACTGGGATACACAATGGATAAACATGAATGACAAAGTCCCTAATTTCATCAAGCTCCCAACACGGAATTCAAGAGATGCTTGTTTGTTTGGAAAAAATATAGTGAAGTCTTTTACATTAATGAGTGAATGAGGGGCATTATTTCCCCATCTGTGACCTGGAACTCAGAATTGCATACGTAATAATGGTTCTCTCTCTTCTTAGGATACCCACCTAGGCCCTCTCATTTCTTAAAAAGGGGTTATAAGCTACAGAAGCAATGCTCCTAACCAACATTTACTAAATCTGCTTTATCTAAATAACCAAGGCCCTCCATTTCTTCCACAAAACATACTAAATGCTCTCTACAGAAAGCTGAAAGCTCATGGCTAACAGGAAACTCTCATTTTTCTGCTACATTAACCAGCCAACTACTACTTCTAATTATATCAGATAAGAAGGCTTCTACTGTATTTTTCCAAATAAAAACAGTTTCTTCCCAAGTGGAAATCTAATGCAAGCTGTTGAAAAGAAAGTAATTCTGTTTTCTTTTTATCACATGCAGATCAGATGACTGGATGCCTCAGAACGACTTTGCCAGGACTATACAAAATTCACTTAGTCCTGTTGCAGACTATGACTACGATCTTCTTTTGCAGAAAGGAAATGTAGGTAGTTGTCAGTTGTGTCAGCTACCTATTACTGAGAAACAAAGTCCCCTAATATTCAATGATTTAAAACAATACGCTTTTATTATTGCTTACGAGTCTATGGGTAATCAGGGAAGTTCTATTGATCTGGGCAAAGCTTGGGTGATCTCATCCTATGTCTACAGTCAGCTGACAAGGTCATCCGGTAATGGCTGTCGAAAATAGACTTACATGTCGCATGGTTGGTTGGCTGCTGGCTAAAGTAAACGGAGTCACTGAGCCCTGTGTCATCTCTACATTCAACTGGCTAGCTCATGGCAGACTCCAAAAGAAAGTATAAGGTGCAACATCTGCTGAGGGGGAGATTTAAAGCTGATACACTGTCACTTCCGCTTTGTTCTAATAGCCCCTGTAATTTATAAGATTTTATGGTTTGAATTTTGTCCCCCCTTAGATTCATAAGTTGAAGCCCTACCCCCTCACTGTATTCGGAGATAGGTGCTTTAAAGAGGTAACTAAGGTTTTAAAAGTCCATAAGGGTGGAGCCCTAAGCTAATATAACCTCTGTCCTTATAAAAAGAAGAAGAGATACCAGAAGTACACACACATACACACACACACACACACACACACACACACACACACACACAGAGACAGAGAGAGGACCCTGTGAGGACACATGGCCTTTGTTGTTTTATCAATATTTATTGATGAAACAATTGAATTCTTTATAGGAAAAAAATAAACCATAATACTTTTTCCCCAAACAAAAATTAATTCAAGTTGAATTATATACCTAGACATAAAACCCAGAACCATAACATTTCTAGGAATAAAATAATATTTTTAAGACCTTGGGTAGGTGAAAATTTTTTTTGAACAGGACACAAAAAAAGATGAGGTGTCATCTGCAAATCAAGGAGAGAGACCTCAGGAGAAACCAAACCTGACAACACTTTGATCTTGGACTTCTAGCCTCCAGAACTGTGAGAATATAAATTTCTGTTGTTTAAGCCCCCACCTAGTCTGTGGTATTTTTCATGGCAGCCTAAGCCAGCTCATATACAAGGTAAACCCAGACTCAAGGAGTAGACAGATAGATTCCAATTATTTATGAAAAGAGCAACAAAGTTGTATTATGAAGGTTGTAGATATAGGGAGGGATGGAGAATCAAAACTCTTGTTGTAATCAATCTACCCTACTACATCAGTTGAGGCAGAATTATCAACACTTTTTGGCATTGTATTTCAATTTTACCTGTAAATTTCAGTATTTAGAAGAAAGTCAGTGGGTTCCCTTACACAGTGGACATAGAATGCACCCAAAGGATTGAAACAAGTCACTTAAACTACAGCAAAGGGCTGAGACTAGATATGATGAGGTGTCCCTCTAAGGCATACTAGTCCTATGTAGTAGATATAGCTGCACCCATAGAAGACTCAGAGGCATGAAGCAGGACTGAAGTCTCTAGGCTCTGAAATCAGGGAGCAGGAATAGAGAGCAAAGAGAAATCTTCAGAACCCAACACGTTTGTAGGTTGGTGGTAGAGCCAGGAAAGACTTCCTCCAGTTCTGAAAGCTGGAAATGTGTTCCTAAAGCACAGAGAGATTGTTACACTCTCACCAGCATTCAGACCTGGGTCCTGCTGAAAGGAAGTCCTGATCCCACACTCACTTGAAGCCAGAGACAAACTGAATTAAACAAACTCCGCAGCAAAACCCAAACTGAGCTCAACTACAGATTAGATTGCATCAGTCCCTGCTGCAGTAACCTAGCATAAGAATAGCCAAGGTGATCTTGAGTAAAAATAATTGAGCTGGAGGAATTTTCCTACCTGATTTAAAAATATACTACAAAGCAATAGTAATCAAAACAGCATGGCTGGTATAAAAACAGACACATAAGCCAATTAAGAACCCAGAAATAAATCCATGCATTTATGGTCTATTGATTTTTGAAAAAGAAGCCAAGAACATAAAATGGGGAAAGAATAGTCTCTTCAATAAATAATGCAGAGAAAACTGGATACCCACACGCAAAAGAATGAAATTAGATCTTGATCTCACATCAGATACAAAAATCAACCAGAAATAGATGAAAGACTTAAACATAAGGCCTGAAACTGAAAAACCAATAGAAGAAAACATAAGGGGAAAACTCCATTGCATTGCTATGAGCAATGATTTTTTTAATTAGACCCCAAAGATATAGACAACGAAAGCAGAAATAGGCAAAAGGGATTTCATCACACTACAAAGTTTCTGCACAGCAAAGGAAACAATCAACAGAGTGAAGAGGCAACCTAGAGAATGGAACAAAATATCTGTCAATCATACACCTTATGAGGGAGTTAATATCTAAAATGCATAGGGAACTCAATTTAGTAGCAAGAAAACAACCTGATTAAAATGGGCAAAGGATCCGAACAGACATATCTCAAAAGGCAACATACAAACAGGTATATAAAAGATACTGGATTTCTACATCTTTTTTTTAATTGACAAAAATTGTATATATTTATGGAGTACAACATGATATTTTGATATATTCATTATATGATCTAGACATTTGATAGTCATTGTGGAATGACTGAATCAAGCTACCGAGCATACATCAATTCCCTACATATTTAGCATATCTTGGTGGTGAGAACATTTAAAATCTACTCACTTAGCAATTTTTACATATACAATGTTATTAATTATAGTCACCATAATGTACAATAGATCTCTTGAACTTACTCCTCTTGTCTAACTGAAATTTTGTATCCTTTGACCAACATCTCCCCAGTACTCTAACCCCCCAGCTTTATTTTTTATAGACTTTTTATGTACCAACAGGTATATTTTTAAAATGCTCAGCATCACTAGTCACCAGGAAAATGCAGATTGAAACCACAATGAGATAG
Source organism: Macaca mulatta (assembly GCF_049350105.2). Classification (NCBI taxonomy): domain Eukaryota; kingdom Metazoa; phylum Chordata; class Mammalia; order Primates; family Cercopithecidae; genus Macaca; species Macaca mulatta. The sequence goes on along the minus strand of NC_133425.1, from coordinate 17,505,638 downwards.
CACTTCACACCTATTACAATGGCTTATCAACAAGATGAAAGATAACAAGTGTTGGCCAGGAAGGTAGATACAAGGGAATCCTCGGATGCTGTTGGTGAAAATGTAACTTAGTACGGCTATTATGGAAAACAGTATGGAGTGTCCTCAAAAAATTAATAATAGAACAATTATTTGATCCAGCGATCTCTCTACTGGGTATGTATCTAAAGGATATGAAATCAGTATGTCGAAGGAATGCCTGAACTATGTTCACTGCAGCAACAATAGCTGGAATTAACCTACATGTTGAACATCAGTGGATGAGTGGATAAAGAAAATATGGTATATATGCACAATAGAGTATTATTCAGCCTTAAAGAAAGAAGTCCCCTTATTTATGCCAACATGGATGCACCTGGAGGACGTTATGTTAAGTGAAGTAAGCCAGGCACAAAAAAACCCAAAATATTGCATGAATGAGTTCATATGTTAAATCTAAAAAAGTAATGCTGGAGAATGGGGGCATTGGGGAGATGTTGGTCAAAGGATACAAAACTTCAGTTAGACACGAGAAGTTCAAGAGATCTATTATACATATGGTTACTGTAACTAATAACATATTTATGTGAAAATTGCTAAGAGAGCAGATTTTAAATGGTCTTATCACCAAAAAATGCTAAGTATGTAAGTAAAGCATATGTTAATCAGCCTGATTTAGTCATTTCACAATGACTATCAAATGACTAGATCAAGCAATAACTACATAAAAACATCATGTGGTACTCCATAAACATATACAGTTTTGTCAATTAAAAAATAAAAAGATGCAAAAATCTCATACCTTTTTATGACTTAAAAAAAACTCAGCAAACTAGGAATTTCAAAAATTTCTCAAGCTGAAACAGTGCATCTATGAAAAACCTACAGCTACACCAAATATCTTATCATAATTAATATCAAAATTATAAATATTTTTCCCCAAAGATCAAAAACAAGGCAATGATGTTTGCCCTCACCCCTTGTATTCAGTATTATCCTGGAAATCAAAACTGTAGCAATAACATTTTTTATAACAAACTACTCAAACCCAGAAAACATTGCTGAGAAAAGTTAAATTTATAAAATTGTTATAAAAATTGGAAAAGAAATAAACTTCTAATAATTTGCAAATTACATTATTGTGTAAGTAGAAGTAGAATGTCCAAAGAAATCTACCAAACTTCTACAACTAATTAGTAAGTTTTTAAAAGTTACAGGACACAAGGTTGATATGCAAAATTAATTGTATAACTATATATAAGCAACAAGCAATTGAAAATTAAAATTTAAAACACAGTAACTTTCCCCTTCCTTTTCATTCCTGAACAATTCTGTCCAAAAGCCATCAGGTGGGGCTGAACACGTTAGGCAGCCCTGCAGAGAAGTAGGGTAAAGTTGAGGTGGGCCTGTACATGGTGTTGAGGACTGAGTATGTGTAGAGGACGTCCACAAGAGAAGACGGCCCATCACAGGGCATCAGAGTTGAGCAGAGTGAAGCGCTGCCTACATGAGAGGGTGACCAGGTGCTAGGCACCAAAGCCCTTGCAGGTTGAATAGGGCATCTGCTTGGGAGGGAAGCCCAGCAGGAGGTGTCAGAGCCTGAACAGCCGGCAGGAGTGACAGCCATGGCTAGAGATTGGTACCTATGATAGGGTTGATCAAATAAACACATTGAGGGAAATGGGAGCTAGGTCTCTGTCAACAAAGAGATTTATAAACAAGGAAAGGCAGATAATGAGAATGAACTCTGTAGGGCTGGAATGAAAGATATTGGTGTAAACCCTTGGCTTTCAACAAGTATAAATAGATATTCACATAAGATATATACATATGGGCATAAATATAGAAATATGAATATACACAGAAGCTACTGAACACACCTAAGGCTCAGATCTTGGTTTCTAAATACCATTCTAAAATGAAAGGAGACACAAAATAAAATAAAAGGGCTTCTTGTACAAATGGCTAATTCCAGGGCTAAAGAAAAAATAAGTACAAATGAATCTGGAACACTTTGTGCTAGAAAGTAAGAAAGTTTTTTTTTTAAATAATAAAATAAAATAAACGAGGATATAATTAAAAAGACATGGAAATCTTGAAGGTGCACCTATCCACAAAATCTGCAACAATTTGAGCATCAAAATAAAAGAATAATATTAATGGATTAAAGCTAAGTAAAATATGAAGGCATGAGCCTATACTGATAATAATTAAATTCAAAGTTTGATGAAGAACAAAACTACATGAAGTATTTATTGTAAGTGGATACATAGTAAATTTACAGTGGAAAGCTTAATAGGCATCCCCTTCATCAATTGATCAAAGTGAACATCATCAGTAAAGGAACAAATCAAAATTATGTGTCACTTGATAGGACTCCATAAGAACACTGTCTCGCTCTGTGATATTTCTGCCAAAGAGGAATAGCCTGAATCTAACCAAAAGGAAAGATCAGAACAATCCAAATTCTACAAAACATTCTTACAATTTGTCGAGGTCATCAAAGTCAAAGAAATACCGAGGAACTGTTTCACACTAGTTCAACTAAACATAACACATGATTCTGGACCAGATCATTTTCTTACAAAGACCATTTTGGGGACAACTAACCACACTTGAATGGAGTCTGAAGACTATGTATTAATAGTGCATACATGTCTATTTCCTGATTTTTATGTTCATATGGTGGCTATGTAGGGGAATGTTCTTGTTCTTAGAAAATACACATTCAAGTATTAGGAGATGATAATGTATCATGTGGAAATTTTCAAATGCTTTGAAAAAGTTTCTTTATTCTGTACTTGAAACTTTTTGGAAATTTTGAGATTGTTTCAAAATAAAAGGAACAATATGATTTTCAATAAGATCAAAATATTGAATATCTGGAAATAAATGCAATGAAACCTACTCAAACCCAGAAAACATTGCTGAGAAAAGTTAAAGACCTGAATAAATGAAATGTTATACAATGTTCATACATTGGAAGTCTCAGTGCTGTTGAGATATTCATTATTCCTAAATTGGCATATAACTTCAGTATGATTCCTATCAAAATTCCAGCAGGCTACTTGTTAGACTTACATAAGATAACTCTAAAAATTTTTATGGCAAATCTACATGTCTAGAATAATGAAAACAATCTTGAAAAAGGTGAACAAAACTGGAGGACTAACATTATCTGATCTCGAGCCTTATTCTAAAGTTACAGTAATCAAGACAGTTTAATAGTAGGATAGAAAACTAGATCAATGGAACAGGATAGAGTGTCCAGAAATAGACCCACATTCATATGGTCAGTGGATTTCACATAACAGTACAAAGTCAATTCTATGTGGCAAAGAATGCCTTTTAAACAAATGTGGATGAAACAACTGAATGCTTTATAAGACAAAAAGTGAACCATGACAATTTCCCCCCACATACACAAGATGAACTACGTACTTAGACATAAAACTCTAGAACCATAACATTTTTAGGAAAAAAGAATATTTTCAAGACTTTGGGTATGCAAGACATTTTTGAACAGGACCCCAAAACACAGATGATAAAAGCAAAAAAAAGAAAAAGATTTTAAAATGTTGGACTTTATCAAGTTAGAATTTTCTGCTTATCAAAAGACAGCATAAAGAAAATGAATAGACAAGTTATGGTTTGGAAATATACTTATACCATCTATGTATGACTATGGGCTTGTATCTAGTATACACAAAAAACTACAAATCAACAATCTAATTGAGCAACCTAATTTTTCAAAATTGACAAAATACATGAACAGATGCTTCACAAAAGAAGATACATGAATAGTCAACAAGTATTTGAAAAGCACTCAATGTTGTTAGTCATCAAAGGGAATGCAAATTAAAAACCATAATCAAATAGCACTTGACACCCAGTAGAACCACTAAAATGAAAAAGACTGACATAAAATGTAGCAAGAATAAGGAGCAACTGGAACTCTCATACATTGCTGATGTGAGAGTACAATATTACTACACTTTCAGGACTGTGTGGCCCTTTCTTCAAGTTTGACATACATGTACCTTATGATCCATCTCTTCTTATCCTATTTACCCAAAAGAAATGAAAACACATTTACTCCAAATCATGCACAAGAATGTTCATAGTAGCCATGTTCATAAGTGCAGAGAAGTGAAAACAATGTAAATGCGCATCACGGAAGAATGCTGGATGCCTACAAACGAATACTATACAGCAAGAAAAAGAATAAATGACAAACACACACAATACACATATGCATGGATCTCAAAAACAGTATAAGCAACAGAATCCAGAAACAAAACAACACCCAACACATAAGAATGACCATATTTATGAACTCTATATATAAACCAAAGTATCCTAGGTTAGCAGAAATCAGGTAGTGGGATGTAGGGAAGGAATGAACTGGAAAAGAGCCAAAGGGTTTCTGGGATAATGGAGATCTATGTTCTTTTGAGTGGCGTTACACTGGTATATAGTATTACCAATACTCATTGAACTGAACACTTTAGATCTGTGCATTTTATTATATGTTAATTATGGCACAAAAAAACAAAAACAAAAAAGTCTAAAAGGTCTAGTATGGGACCTATTGCAGATGAATGCCATTTCATTTTTTATGTAATTTCAACTTTAATTTTTTTATTTGAGACAGGATCTTGGTCTGTTACCAAGGCTGGAGTTCAGTGGCGTGATTATAGCTCACTGCAGCCTTAACTTCCCAGGCTACGGCATTCTCCTGCCTCAGCCTTCCGAGTAGCTGGGACCACAGGCATGCACCACCACGGCCAGCTAATTTTTTATTATTTGGAGAGACAAGGTTACCCTATGTTGTCCAGGCTGGTCTCAAACTTGTGGGCTCAAGGGATCCTCCTGCCTCAGCCTCCCAAAGTACTGGGATTACAGGCCTGAGTCACCATGCCCTGACAACTTTTATTTTATTTAGATTCAAGGGGTACATGTTCAGGTTTGTTACCTGGGTATATATTACATGATGCTGAGGTTTGGTGGACAATTGGGGCACCTGTCACCTAGGTACTGAGCATAGTACCCAGTAGTTTTTTTTTTTTTTAATACTCTATCCCTCTCTTTTCCTCCCCACCTCTAGTAGTCCCTAGTGTCTATTGTTGCCAGCTTTAGGTCCATGAGTACCCAATATTTCACCCCGCACTTATAATTGAGAACATCTGGTATCTGGTTTTCTGTTTCTGTGCTACTTTGCTCAGGGTAATGGCCTCCAGCTACATCCATGTTGCTGCAAAAGACATGATTTAGTTGTTTTTATGGCTACATAGTATTCCACGGTATATATGTGCTGCATTTTCTTTATTGAATCCACTGTTGGTAGGCATCGAGGTTTATTCCATATCTTTGCTACTGTGAATACTGCTGCGATGAACGTATGAGTGCACTTGTCTTTTTGGTAGCATAACGTATTTTCCTTTGGATATATACACAGTCATGGGATTGTCATGACAAATCATAGTTCTAAGTTATTTGAGAAATCTCCAAACTCTTCTTTACAGTGACTGGACTAATTTGCATTCCCATCAACAGTGTATAAACGTTCCCTTTTCTCCACAGCCTCACCAGCATCTGTTGTCGCTTGACTTTTTAATAATAGCCAGATTCATGAAATTTTCCATGTTTGATTTTTTTCACTCTACAAAAGCACAGTGTTTGAAAAATTAGAAATTTAACACATAATATGTAAATACGGACATTTGCAACTCAAAGCACCGAAACAGTTGCTATGCAACAAAATGAAGCAGTGAGTCAGCCATCACTGTATGTAATTTGTCACACTCAGGTGATATCATATTGTAATCCAACTGTTAGAACCATGCTGTTTATAATTTGGTAACTATACAGTAACAACTACATCATTGAAGTTAATAGCACCAGCTTCAAAATCAAGCAGACCCGGATTCAAATTCTGCCTCAGAAAATTTCCTACTACATAGCTCCTGACACTTCTTCCAATAATTCTGCGAGGCATGAGTCTGGAGGTGAAGACGTGAAAACTGCTTCCAGTTCCAGTCTAAAAGTCCTTACTTGGAATCTCCTCATTTTAAATCTATCCCTAAGCACCACAAGCTTTAGTGTCAGTTCCAGTGGCAAAGGCAACACAGAAATTATAAATAAATACATTCTTCAACTAAGCCCCTCACACCTCAGCCACCTTCTCCGGCTTGTTAAGCAATAGCAAACAAGAACTAGATGCCACACCGAGTGGCGTGGATATTGGATACTGTAGCCAGAATCTAAAGAGCTTTTCTTGAACAAGACTGTCAAGGGGCAAATAGACATTTACTTATTTTGGGGTTATGCATGATTGAGGATGCCACTCTGTGGCCCAGGATTCTCATTTAATGCCCCTCAGGCATCCAACTGTTTGACAGGCTTAAAACACATGAATTCTATTTCCAAAGACAGAGACAGACATCAGGGCCCTCCTACCAGAGCATGTGGAAGAAAGAGCAAACAGCAAAAGAAACTCACTAAGGAGGGTGAGGCCATAGACAGCTGCCGCTGCATTTGTTTTAGAGCGTAAGCAAGAAAAATCCTCCTTTGACATTTGAAAACTTTCTATATCCTCCCCTGTAACTGCCAAACTATCCCAGACTTCCTCACCAAAGCTCCAAATGCCCATATTTTTCTTCACTCCTGGATATAAATGTGACTCTCTTCTCTTTATTATAAGGCAATGAAAGGCCTCCAGACATAGTCACTGGCACTACTGGGACCCCCAGATGGTTTGCTGGGCCAGGAAGAATGCCGTGCAGTAGTGGGGAGGTAACAGGTTCCTTCACAAGAAGCCACCTGCTCATAATTCATTCACACGCTTCTCCTCTGGGCAAAGCAACAACAATTTAAAATAGTCTAACGTGGGCCTTCCTGGAATTACAAAAATAGGAGCGCATCCAAATTTGAGGATTGGTTGCCCCCTATTCTCTGGTGCCACCCCAGCTGGAAGACTGCCAGGAACAGGTTACAGAGTATCTTTAACAGAAATGGAGATTAGCAGGTGTTAAAGACAGATTAGCAGTTAAATGAGTTTCTCCCTGTCATAATCAGTATTCAAAGAGAAAGGGTTTTTAGTTGGGCAGCTGCTAGGAGTCTTTTCTGACAAGAAGAAATTTGCCTGGATTTACCAGGCTTTAGCAAACTCAAGATATCAAAGTGTAAAGGTAACCCATAAATGAAGTTTGTAGCAGGCAGGCACTTGGCTAGAATGTGTAACTGAGATAAAATGGGGTCACAGTAGGCTTTGTTTTCAGGGCACTTTCTGGGGATGGGAAGCGAGAAGTTCCATGTATGTACTTTTTTTCCTGTGGACTCATGTCCTGACTCTAATTCCAAGACTCCACTGCTTCTGCAGCGCTTTCTTTCTGCACGCTTAGATTTGGCCATCCGTCTGGAGGGCAGAGTGAAGAGCCTGAACAGGCTTGGATGAAATAATACCATCTTAGCCAGTTTGAGTTGCTATAATAAAAATACTGTAGACTGAGTGGCATAAACAATATACATTTATTCCTTGTGGTTCTGGAGGCTGGGAAGTCCAAGATCAAGATGCTGGCAGATCTGGGGTCTGGTGAGGGCTCTCTTCCTAGTTTGCAGACAGCTGCCTTCTCACTGTGTCCTCTCATAGCTGAGAGGCCAACAAGGTGAAATCCCATCTCTACTAAAAATACAAAAAATTAACCAGGGGTGTTGGCACATGCCTGTAGTTCCAGCTACTTGGGAGGCTGATGTGAGAGAATCACTTGAACCTGGGAGGTGGAGGTTGTGTGAGCCAAGATCATGCTATTGCAATCCAGCCTGGGTGACACAGCAAGACTTTGTCTCAAAGAAAAAGAAAGAAAGAAAGACTATGTGGCCCTTTCTTCAAGTTTGACATACATATACCTTATGATCCATCTCTTCTTCTCCTAAGTATTTACCCAAAAGAAATGAAAACACATTTACTCCAAATCATGCACAAGAATGTTCATAGTAGCCATGTTCATAAGTGCAAAAAAGTGGAAACAATGTAAATGCGCATCACAGGAGAATGCTGGATGCCTCCAAAGGAATACTACACAGCAAGAAAAAGGATAAAAGGTCAATACACACAATACGCATATGCATGAATCTCAAAACAGTATAAGCAACAGAATCCAGAAACAAAACAGCACCCAACACATAAGAAAGATAATCTCTTTTGTGTTTCTTCCTATAAGGGCACAAATTCCATTCTTGAGGGATCCACTCTCATATCCTAATTGTCTCTCAATGGTCCTACCCCCTACTACCATCACAATGGGTTAGATTTCAAGATAGAAAGTCTGGGGAAACTAGAACATTCAGTCTATAGCAAACACTATGACAGCAAAGTATACTGTCATAGTCAACTAGGTTTTTAGAGAGAAAGAAAGAAATTGTTTATTAAGCACCTACTATGTGCCATGCATTTTACTAAGCTCTTTCATTATTTTATTTTAACCCAAAAGACCTGGTCCACATTAGAAGATCTGGCATAAGTGAAACTAAAGACAGATTGAGTTGCTTATTTCTTTCCTTCCCATGGTTTTGTGTTTCCTTCTTAATGTTATTTTGAATTTGTTTGGGCTCAAATTATATTACACCCTTGTCATCTCCATTAGCTAAAATGTATTTATGGCTGATTATGCATGCATAAAATAAATTAAATATCTGAATAACATTACCAGTAATTGGTGAAATTGCCTTATGTTTTCACATCCTTATAACAAAACAGGCATCAACAAATGACCACGAAAACAAAAGGATAATCCATTATAATTTTCCATATTACCATAGTGATAGGACAGACACAATTATGGGCAATTTCAGTGTCTAAAAATCAAGTATGATGAAAATTATATTGAAGTTAACTAAAAAAAATTACTTTAGCTATTGCTCCAAACGAACTGCTAGTGAGGATGAAAGAAAATAGTCCCTGCTTAGAAAAATCAGCCACTGACTTAGAAATTGACACTGAATCTTTTAAGTTTCTACAAACTGTAAACCATAGCTGGAGCGTTCATTTTGATTTGCCTGGGTGATTCTCCATGATATGGTTTCCCTTCAGACACCACTGCTTTATTGGTGAATCATTTATGCTGATTTTAGAGAGAGATTCTAGTGTGTTTTTCTTTCTGAATGCATAAGCACCACCTTCAGCACATTCTGGTATATATAAATGTATGTGTGTGCCCACACACAGGATCAGATTGGCACAATCATTTTTTAGGCTGCTAATTTGTGTGTTTTGATGGTGATGTGAATTTAAAATATTTAATAACCATAAAAACCATCATGGCATAGGTACTGACCAATTGAGAAGGATGCCAGCTGCGACATTAGAGCAAAGTACTGGGACCCCTTTTGTGCAAGACCACGGGATCACAGTAACTGGGGTGAACCAGGAAGCTGCTATTTACCAACCAAAATGAAAGTCTTTTAATAGGTTAACAATGGTGCAACTACACTAGGGTGTCACAACTACATGTCAGTATTGCACACACACACACAAAGAGAGAGACACACACACTGAGAAAGAGAAAGAGAGAGAGAGAGAGAGAGAGAGAGAGAGAAAGCCTCAAGGAAGGTCTGGACTCTCCTTTGACCTCTGTTATCCAGGTGATTTTAGTCAGCATCTTGCCAAACGGACGCCCCAGGACAGTACACTCCTGTAGAGCTCTGGCAGGTGACATGGCAGCCCAAACCAACGGTCATTTCTACAAGGACACCCCTTCTCTTTCAGCATTGACACCTGGAAAACCACAGTCTTATTCACAGAACACAGTAGTTGGGACCCAAGCACAGGTACCACCACTTAGATTTTAAAAGCCAAAGATGAGCGGAGTTTGAAACAGACAGAAATGCTCCAAATCCACCCAAGGGAATCTAAAGAAGATGATAAATCTATCTATCTATCTATCTATCTATTTGTCTATCTATCTATCTATCTATCTATCTATCTATCTATCTATCTATCTATCCATCCATCCATCTTGCCTGCCTGCCTGCCTGCCTTCCTTCCTTCCTTCTATTGAGAGATGTGGCAGGGCCTGTATCTCAAGAGAAAGAGAATCCTCTACCCCATCAAAGTGAGATTTATAAAGAACAGATCCAAACATGACTTTCCGTTTCTCAAAATTATTTGATGGCCAGCATCACTGATCCTTTAATATGGTAGGCAGGGGACTTCAAAATGGAGCCTCACCTTATTTCTTGCTGCCTTAACCCTACATTCAAGCAGTAGTGAACCATTTGTGGTATTGGAACACATCATGTTATTCTATACCCAGACTTCCATTTCACTGGATGGGCAATCCATTGCAACCAACATCGTAAGCCCTGGAATTGTTTGCTAGAAATCATCCTAGTTGGCTTCATCCAAGTATCCTGAGTAACACAGGGCTTGGCATATAGTAGATCTCAATAGTTTTTGTTGAGCAGATAATTCAATATAACCAGGCAGTTCTGAAGAATAAAAAATGACAGGCAAACTGTCACACATCTTTGCCTGGGAGAGATGAAGACACGTCCAATATATTCTAAGATCACAGGATCAAAAATGAGCAGAGGTTAAAAATAAAAAGACTGACCACTTCCAGGAGTGGTGAAGATGAGGAGTCATTAGAAATCTCATATCCTGCTGGTAGGAGTGTAAAGTGGCACAACCACATGGAAAACAATTTGGCAGCTTCTTAAAAAGCTAAACATACACTTACCATACCATTCAGCCATCCTAGTCCTAGGTATTCACACAAGAGAAAAGAAAGTATACATCCATGGAGATTTGGTACACAAATGTTCACAAAAGTCTTATTTCTAATAGCTAAAATATGGAAACAATTTAGATGTTTCCAGTAAAACAACGGGTAATGGATAAACAAATTGTGGTACATCCATATAGTAAAACACTTCTCAGCAATAAAAAGCAATGAACTATTGATACACGCTACAAAAAGGATGAATTTCAAAGTAACGATGCTACATGAAGGTAACCAAAGAAAGAGTATAAACTGTATGATTCCATTTATTCATAATTCTAGAAAATGCAAACTCACAATAGAAAGCAAGGTAGGGCTTCCTGAGAATGGAAGAGGAAGGGGCAAGAAGGAGATATTATAAAAGGGGTATGCAAAAACTTTTGGAAATGATGAGCATATTCACTATTTTGATTATAATGGTTTTGAGGGTGTATAGGTAAGTGAAGATGCATCTAATTCTATATTTTGAGTATGTACAATTTATTGAATGTCAATTATACCTTGATAAAGATGCATAAAAATAAATAACTGAGCAAGGCATATGCTTTATGAGGAAACAGTCATTGTGGTTTGGGGAAATGACAATGAGACACTAAGAGGGTAATGGGAACACTTTGATTTTGGAAGTGTAAGTTAGAGATTAAGGGTGGCACTTCAGAAAAGGAAAAATATAAGAAAAATGTCTAACAGTCAAGGCTGTCCAGTGATAAAATAAACTGGCCTTGGAGGTAGTGAGTTCCTAGTCCCTGGAAGCATTTAATTTGATGACCATTAAATAGCCCTTGAAGTGGATTCTCGCCGTGGTTGGCCAATTATCTTCTATGAGCCCTAAGATTCTTTTAATCTCTGATACTTACTTGTTCACCAAGAAGACACTGGCAGGGAATATTTGCTGGTAGCAAACTCCCTGTCACTGATGCTCATGAAAACAACCATTAGGAATTTTCCTCAAGAATAAAAGAAGTGAAAATAATTCAAAGGCATAGGACTTCAAAGAAGTCGAGTTGAAAGGAAATCAGTTCTTCAGATACAGGAATTACTAGTGAGTACAAAGAGAAGAGTGAGTGATGGAGCTTTGGGGAGAGGGCAGCTGGGTTGCTGAAGTCTGGGTGTGAGAATATTAGGGAGGGGAGTAGGCACTGGGGTCTAGAAAACCCAGGGTGTGGGTATAAAAAAACAGAACTGGAGTCGTGAGCAGGGATCGGGAGGCCGGGGTCTTGGGATGCTTTCTCACAGATGCTGTTGGACTTGCTGTGGAAATAACTTCCCAAAGAACAAAATATACCCCTGTGTTCAAAAACTTTCAGTAGCCTCCTGTTGCACTTAGAATACCATTAAAATGATTTACCAGGGCTACACAGATACTGCTAAGTGAAAACAGCAAGATGCCAATAAATGGGTAACAAAAAAGGAATGGTTTTAAAAACAAAAACAATGAAAATTCTTTTATTATGAATGTGTACTCTCTGTGAGCATTTTGCACAAGGGTATCAGTCTCGATTATTACACTAAATTAAAACTTCTCCTTAAGCCTGGCCCAGGTCCCCAACAAGCCCCACTCTGGCATATGGCACTGCTGTGAGGAGGAGACAGGGATAATCGCTGGAAGCAGAAGGTGTCCAAAGAGGAACAGTTGTGACCCCCACCAGCCACCTGGATGAAGTAATTAAACAATTGACTGAGTGAATCTAACAAAGGCCAAAGGGATTAAAATTGATTTGGGTAAAAGAAAAATGAGGTCAGTTTCCTCATTTCTGAAAACCAAGGTGAGAGTTAAGGGCAGACCCTTCCCCAGATTCCATATATCTTCCTTAGTCCATAAAGGAGAGGATATCACTCTTGCCTTGTGGGAAGAAAATTGCCAACTCTTTTTATCCATGAGTCCTCCCCAGGAAAAGAAGGAATGAATGCAATTGCTCAGAGAGCAGCACTCACCAGAACGTGACTTATTAAAGGGCAGGGATAGGGTATTGCAGAGTTAGGGCCCACCATTTACCACGTGCTCTTTGCATACCTCCCAGACACCCCCCTTTCTCCATTTTCAGTGCCCTATAGGCCTGTGGACCTCACCCCTCGATGGCTCTCTCAAAGTCAGGCCTGACCTGTAAGTCAATAGTCTATAACTTGGTGAAGAAGGTGATATGGTTTGGCTCTGTGTCCTCACCCAAATCTCATCTTGTAGCTCCTGTAAGTCCCACGTGTTGTGGGAGGGACCCAGTGGGAGATGACTGAATGATGGGGGCGGATCTTTCCTGTGCTGTTCCCATGATAGTGGCAATAATGAATGGGTCTCATGAGATCTGATGGTTTAAAAAAAAGGAGTTTCTCTGCACCAGCTCTTTTTGCCTGCTGCCATCCATGTAAGATGTGATTTGCTCCTCCTTGCCTTCCGCCATGATTGGGAGGCCTAGCCAGCCACGTGGAACTGTAAGTCCAATAAACCTTTCTTTTGTAAATCGCCCAGTATCGGGTATGTCTTTATTAGCGGTACGAAAATAGACTAATACAGAAGGAGTAAGAAGTTGAAATCTGTTTCTACTCATAACACGTTTGACATCAAATGTGTGGGTTTTTTTCCATACCAACACCCAATGATCCAACTCTTCAGACAACCAACTCAGTGTCCAAGGATCCAATTCTAACACCAACTACCCAGAATTTGCATCAGACCCCACAGGTTAAGGGCTCAGTCCCACAAGACTGCTCCCACTTCCGATGCTAATTGCAAGTTCTGGGTCTCCTGTACTTCTAATAGACCAACTACAAATCAGGGGTTCCACCACCAGCACCCCCATGTTCAATGGTTTGCTACAATGGCTCATGGAACTCAGGAAAAACCATATATTTACTATTACTGGTTTATTATAAAGGATACAAATGTCCATCAGATGAAGAGGCACACAGGGTGAGGTCAGAAGGGTCCTAAGCATTGAGACATCTATCCCTGTGGAGTTGGGGTGTGCCACCTTCCTGGCACATGGATGTGTTCACCAACTCAGCAGCTCTCTGAGCCCATCCAGTTTAGGGGATTTCATGGAAGTTCCATTACATAAGCATGATAGATTAAATCATTGGCCATTTGTGATCAGCTAAATCTCCAGCCCCTTTCCCCTCCCTGAAAGTTGCAACCCTCTAATCACATGGTTGATTCCTCTGGTAATCAGCCCCTATCCTGAAGCTAGCTAGGGGGCCCGCCAAGAGTCATGTCATTTGCATAAACTCAGGTATGGTTCAAAGTTTTATTGAGAGTAACAGAAGATGCTCCTCTCACCCCTCTGACTCAGAAAATTAAAATGGTTTTAGGGCCTCTATGTTAAGAACTAAGGAAGAAGACCAAATATCTATTTTTTATTCTATCACAATATCACAGAGGCTCTCCTCAGCCTCAGGCCTAGCCATGTTCCCAGTCAAGGTTTGAAACCCTTCTTTGGAACTTGAAACGCTGCTTTGGAAGTGTTGGGGGTGGGGAGGTGCAGCTATGAATCCAGCGCTTTGTGTGGAAGCTCATTTGTCAGAATCCTGGAAGGGAAGAAAACGGACTGATAGGATTCGTCCGCCATGAATTCTTAGATAGTAAAGGAAGTAGCAAATTAGCCTATGCATTAATATTGGCCTCAGACACTCTTCTGTCTTCTGATAGCAACAGCAACAACACCACACGCCACCATCAGGCACATATTGTTATCCCCTTTCTACATATGAGTAAGAGAAAACAGAGTTAAAACAGCTAAATTTCCTGACTTGATCATTCCGCGCATGATCATTCTAGGCATGTCACAGGGTCTCACATGCACCCCGCAAACATGTGAAACAGTATGTATCCGTACAAGAAAAAAAGTTTACATAAAAATTAATTAAAATTTCTAAATAAATGTCTAATTAAATAAATAACATAGTAGAGAGCGGTGGGACCAGGTAAGTTCCAGGAAGTATTTTTGTTGTTGCTGCTGTTTTTGTTGTTGTTGTTGTTGTTGTTGTTGTTTTGAGACAGAGTCTCGCTCTGTTGCCCGGGCTGGAGTGCAGTGGCCGGATCTCAGCTCACTGCAAGCTCCGCCTCCCGGGTTTACGCCTTTCTCCTGCCTCAGCCTCCCGAGTAGCTGGGACTACAGGCGCCCGCCACCTCGCCTGGCTAATTTTTGTATTTTTTTAGTAGAGACGGGGGGTTTCACCGTGTTAGTCAGGATGGTGCTGCTGTTGTTTTTTAAGGCAAGGTCTTGATCTGTCACCCGGGCCGGAGTGTAGTGGCACGAACATGGCTAAGTGCAGCCTTGACCTCCCAGGCTCAAGCAATCCTGTCACCTCAGCCTCCCAAGTAGCTGAGACCACAGGCACGTACCACCATGCTTGGCTAATTTTTTAATTTTGTAGAGACAGGGTCTTACCATGTTGCCCAGGCTGGTCTTAGACTCGTGGGCTCAAGTGATCCTCCCACCTTGGCTTCCCAAAGTGCTGTAATTATAGGCGTGAGCCACCATGCCCACCCCAGAGAGCTCTTACTCACTGCACTATTTCACCTCTTTAAACGCATGAAGGGATGTTCTAATTATTATTATTATAGTTTCAAATGAGAAAGACACTAAACCAAGGAGGCCCAGTGGCTTATCTAAGCCTAAAATAGGCAAGAAAGTACAGAGAAGGCAGTGTGGTGTAGTGGGTAGCTCTTGGGACTTGGCCCCTGAAGATCACGGTTCAAATCCCAGTTATACCATGAGCCTCACCCCTTCATCTGGGAAACTGAGCATCCTGACAAGGCTCAGACAAGATCATACACATACAAGCCCTTCGTGCATGCAATACTATGTCTGGAAAGCACAGATTTTGTATATAGTAGTTTCTGTTGTCACAGCTGACCAACCTTGAGTTGACCCAGTAGTTCTCCATCCAGGGTGAGTCTGTCCCCCAGGGGACCCCGGGCAATGTCACAATTGACATCCAGTGAGTAGATGCCAGGGATGCTGTGAAATATCCTACAATGCACAGGACATCTTGTAACAAAGAATCACCCAGCCCAAAATGTCAGTAGGACCCAGGCTGAGAAGCACTGGTTTGGAATAAATTCATGGCATTTAAAACAATTCGGGAGTAGAGCTGATGCTCAATAAATACTTGTTGAACATATGAATAAATAAATAATCAAGTTCTGCAATGTTGCCTACAATGTGGTTATCTGAGAGCAATGTTAGAGTAAGTAAACGGGTGGTAAATAAGCCAGGGAGACTGAGGGATAGGCAACATCCTCAAAGTCTGGTCCAGCAGCTTCACCATCACCTGTGCACCTGTTACAAAGGGAGCACCCCAGATTCCATCCCAGACCTACTGAGTCAGAATCTGCATTTTAACAAGATCCCCAGAGAACTCACAGGCACGTTCAGGTTTGAAAAACACCATCCTAAAGTCTGCATTCGGGGGCAGGGCAGGTTATATCCAATAGCAGCCCTAGGTTCCAACCGATTAGTGCAGAAACTAAGGTCTCTTTAAGATCAGTTCTGCTGAAGCATCCCTCTTGGCTATAACCAAGCTCTATCCACAGGTGGCATTTCCACCTGGATACTCTCCATTTGGATAAAGGAGAACACGTCCCCCAGGCACTGAGCAGGGCCTTCTCTCTCTTTGTTCACAAAGTAGAGCGCTGAGTATAATGAAATATGGCACATCATCAATACCCCCTATGCAGAAACTGCACGGGATGCTACAGCTGAAAGATTCCTTGAAGCGGAAAAGAAAATCGTATTGCAACTTTTATTTGGAGTTTGATTACTTCATTGTCTTTTACCCTCCAGGTGAAGGGGCAGCCAAGAAAAATACATTCTGTGTGATGCCATGAGCTCGGATCCTTAGTTCCGAATGCTGCTCAGAATTTGTCCTGTGGCACCAGGAAAGGAAAAGAGGTGCTTTGCATCAGCCACAAAGCCAAACATGTCCCCCAATCAGGGTAATCATATTCTTCCTTCAAATACTAACAGGTCATCAGAACTCAATATTTATTGAGCATTGACTAAATACCATGGCACTACTCTAAGTATTTTACATATATTAATGCATTTAGTACTTACACACCCTTTGAGGTAGAAACTACCAAATTCTTCATTTTATAGATAAGGAAGTTCATGCGTAGAGAAGTTAAGTAACTTTCCTGAGGTCAGACAGCTAAAAAGCAAGTGGTGAAGCTAAGACTGGAACCCAGAAATCTGGCTTCAGAGCCAATGTTCTTAATCCTTCAACCCTACTGTTTATATT
Organism: Macaca mulatta; assembly: GCF_049350105.2. NCBI lineage: Eukaryota > Metazoa > Chordata > Mammalia > Primates > Cercopithecidae > Macaca > Macaca mulatta. The sequence continues at coordinate 17,488,602 of NC_133425.1, read as the reverse complement.
TTAGATTTTATAAGAATAACTAAGATGAAATCTCTGCTCTGATGGAGTATTCAGCCTGGTAAAGGGAAATAGATAAACAGATACAACACACATATCAGGCATTTAGAGCAAAGATGTACTGTTTTCTCCATTTAGTACCACTCGCATTATATCTCATATGATTTGTCCTTATTATTTATTTATTTGAGATGGAGTCTTGCTCTGTCACCCAGGCTGGAGTGCAGTGGCGTGATCTTGGCTCACTGCAGCCTCTGCCTCCTGGGGTCAAGCGATTCGCCTGCCTCAGCCTCCCAAGTAGCTGGGATTACTGGAATGCGCCACCACGCCTGGCTAATTTTTGTATTTTTAGTAGAGATGGGGTTTCACCTTCTTGGCCAGGCTGGTCTTGAACTCCTGACCTCAGGTGATCTGCCTGCCTCAGCCTCCCAAAGTGCTAGGATTATAGGCACAAGCCACCCTACTAGGCCTATTTGCCCTTATTCTAATTTGACTCAATGATTTAGAATCAACAAGCATGTTATAACAGGTCAGGTACGTACTAGGTAGTCATTAAATAATAGTTGAGAGAATGAATAAATAAAATAATTAATGGCCATGCACAATGGCTCACATCTATAATCCCAGCACTTTGGGAGGCTCAGGTGGGAGGATCACTTGACCCTAGGAGTTCCAGACCAGCCTGGGCAACACGGCAAAAACCCTGTCTCCACAAAAAAAAAAAAAAAAAAAAAAAACACACACACACACACACACACACAAATTAGCCCAGGATGGTGGTACGTGCCTGTAATACCAGCTACTCAGGAGGCTGAGGGGGGAAGATGACCTGAGCCCAAGAAGTCAAGGCTGTGGTGATCTGTGATCCCATCACTGCACTCTAGCCTGAGTGATGAGAGTGAAACTCTGTCTAAAAATATATATATAATAATAATTAACAAATGAGCATGGTCCTTCAAATAATTTTCAAGAAAGTAAAGCACTATGGATGGTAATAGGCTCTTAAAGCAAATACCTGCTTTTTTCTTTCTATCCAGCACTATCCCCCAACCTCCCTCCTTAATTTGTGGAATTGCCCCTTTTCCCAGCTCCTCCCATGTTCTTCCCACCGGAGCTGTAACAGCTTTGCATTGCAACACCTCTGGTCTTAGCTAACTGGCCATGGGTAAGCTCCTGAAATGAGCTGGGCCAATGAGTCATCTTCTTTAGGAATTTTGGAAGCAGGAGAAAAAAGATCAGTACAACTTTTCCAAGGAGTCAAAGCTGTACAATGAAACAAACCAACAAAAAGATACCTGCTGGCCGCCACATTTTCAACCCCAGGGAGGCAGCTCATCTGTATCCCAAGAGCTCCATAAAGCTTTATGCTAATATGCAGCTAAGAGCCAAAGATGAGAGAAGGAGAGAAATTACTTCTGACATCGTTCAAGTCTCTGTTTCCAGACACTTAACCTCTGAGGTTTCATTTTCTCTTTCATAAGAGAGAGAGAGGGTGGGAGGATTACATCCTGCAAGGCTACAATTGTGCTGTTCAAGGAAGAGGGGTTCTAACCAGGCAACAATGCCCAAGTAAGGGGAAAGTTCACTCACTCCCCTGTATTTGAACTCACAGCCTCTAGCACCAGAGTAAAACCAGTTGAAGGAATCCAATTCCTTTTGAGCTTGAACTCCACCAAACAGCCCTCTAATTCTACAGCACAGGTGATATACCCTGACTGATGACATGAACAGGTAAGTTTCTATAATAGGGGCGTCTAGGGGCGTCTCATGTTTCTCATGAACAAAATGGCATGCTACATTTACAAAACTGGCCTCCTGTGTCTTCGGATGCCGTGAGCCCTTTCTCGGGGTCTGCTCACCAAGAGGGGCTCAGCATTACAAATTTTGCTCCCATAGGGCTGAAAGAGCATAACCACTTGGCTCTTTCATACCAAGCATCTAGCATCTAGGAAGATGGTTTCCAGTCCCATTACAAGGCTACGATGCTCTTCGCTGAAGAAGTACAGAACCATCAGTGAGTTCCAAAACCATACCATGGCTCGATGCAAACAGCCCTTCAGATTCTCTAGATACCTGTTTTTCCCATCTTGCTCTACATCCTCAGAGGCCACTGAGAAAAAGGAGGAAGTTTAAATGAAATGGTTCTTCTGCAGGCTTCAATCGCCGCAGCTCCATCTGACATGCTTTAAATATCTGGGTTTTGCATTTAACATGTGATATATTCTGACACTTTCTATTTTCTTTCTTTTTTGAGACAGGGTCTCACTCTGGTCACCCAGGCTGGAGTGCAGTGGTGCAATCATAGCTCACTGCAGCCTCAACTTCCTGGGGCTTAACTGATCCTCCCATCTCAGCCTCCTAAGTAGCCTCAGCCTGTATGTTGTGCACCACCACACCTGGCTAAGTTTTTTTTTTTTTTTTTTTGAAACTGAGTCTTGCTCTGTCACTCAGGCTGGAGTGCAGTTGCACAACCTCGGCTCACTGCAACCTCTGTCTCCTGGGTTCAAATGTTTCTCCTGCCTCAGCCTCCCGAGTAGCTGGGACTATAGGCGCCTGCCACCATGCCCAGCTAATTTTTTGCATTTTTAGTAGAGACGGGGTTTCACTGTGTTAGCCAGGATGGTCTCGATCTCCTGGCCTTGTGATCTGCCCACCTCAGCTTCCCGAAGTGCTGGGATTTCAGGCGTGAGCCACCGCATCTGGCCACTAATTATTATTATTATTTTGGTAGAGACAGGGTCTTACTATGTTGCCCAGGCTTGTCTTGAACTCCCGGGCTCAAGCAATCCTCCCACCTCAGCCTCCCAAAGTGCTGGAATTACAGGTATGGGTCACTATACCTGGCCCTATTTTATTTTTTTTAGAATGGAAAAAGCATCTATGGCCCACAAAATTAATGTCATGATCCCCTAATGGGCCCAACCTGAAGTTTGAAAAAGCATTACTCCAGCATGCCCACAGAACACGTTTCAGCTGGGGTTTGCATCCAATGAATTCACTAGGTCAAAGGTCACCAACCGGTTCCCACAGACAGTAAGGGTCCTTCGAACTTAAGCCCAACATGGCTGGCTAACATAATGTTAGAAACAAAACCGAGAAGTTTCATCTCCAGAAGCTCTAAATGGAGACATGTACATTCTAAGACACTAGCCATGCTTGGGGAGAAAAAAATAAATAGAAGGTTATGTGGCACAGTGTCTGTATTTCCACACAACTGCAACTAGCAGGAGCTGAAGTAGATGTCTGATTCCCTCTGCTCTCTCCCAAAATATAAGTTCTGAACGGTAAGCAATTCCAAGACCACGTGGGCGCACCCCAGGGCCTCCAAGTCCGTCCACCTGCCAAGCCTCCTGCTGAAAATCCCCTCTCACCATGGATTCTGCAGGTCTGGCCAGCTCGCCTTTTGATAAATGCCCTTTGCTAAGATGCAGGTCAGTGTAATTTTCCAAAAGGTTAGGAGGAGTGACTGCCTAGAGAGGACTCGCTTATTATTTCAAATGCCACCCATCCCATTCTCTAACATTTACTGAGTTATTTACAACTTGATTCTTGCTGTACCTGCCAGTATGTCTGACCTGCTCCAGGCTCTCCTCTCATCACCGTCTCTACAGCCCTGAAATAGGAGCTAGTGGCTAACGGCCGTGCCTCTGACAGCCAGGGTGGCTTCTAACCTAAGATACGGAAGTCACCCTAATAGGTAATTTTTGCACCAAGTCATGCCTTAAACGTCGATAAAATTCACCTATTTTGAGGCATGCATGGTTGTTGATTTTTTCCATGGGGCTGCAGATGTTTAGTCCATCTTCAATTTGTTCAGCCAGATTAAAAACCCAGTACCAATGTTTAAACTAGCAAACCTCAAAAAGACTTCATTTCTCCTCTAAATAATATGGGGCATTTGTTTGGGTCAGTAACTTCAGTTAAAGAAACTTTTTGGGGACAACTATTTATCCCATAAGCCTGTTGAAGTTATAATAAAAATAGTAACAATCATGATAACATGAATGTCTGTCAAGTATTCAGTGTCTGCCATGCACCAAGCATGATGCATGCTATTCAGCCTTTGGCTATATATAAATATACATTGCTAGAGAGAGTTTTATATATAGTTTATACCAGCAGTCCCCAACCTTTTTGGCACCATGGACCAGTTTTGTGGAAGACAATTTTTCCACAGACTGGGGTCAGCAGACAGGGTGATTGGTGAGATGATTCAAGCGCGTTACATTTATCATGCACTTTATTTCCATTATTATTACATTATAATATATAATGAAGTGATTATACAACTCACCATAATATAAAATCAGGAGGAGCCCTGAGCTTGTTTTCCTGCAACTAGACAGTACCATCTGCAGTGAGAGAGTGACAGGGCATTAGATTCTCATCTAGGAGGGTGCAACCTAGATTCCTTGCACATGCAGTTCACAACAGGGTTCCTGCTCCTATGAGAATCTAATGCTGCCACTAATCTGACAGGAGGCACAGCTCAGGTGGTGATGCTAGGAATGGGAAGCAGCTGTAAATACAGACGAAGTGTTGCTCGCTGCTCACCTTCTGCTGTGTGGCCTGGTTCCTAACCGGGCACAGACTGGTACCAGTCTATGACCTGGGGGGTTGGGGACCCCAGGTTTATATGGTTATATGTAGTTAATATTAGCTATATATATAGTTTTATATGTATTGTTATAGTTTTATATATACATACAGTCATTTAACTCACAACATCTTCACAAGTTAGGTATCAGATAATTATTTCTCCTTTACAAACAAATGAAGGCTGAGAGCTACAATGACTTTCCCAGGACCACTCACTTATTATCAGAGTCAGGAGTAGATTTCAGGACTGTCCGTACTTTCTATCCTACCCACTGCCTGTCAATCATAATTATACCAAGAACCATCACTTCAGAGCCAGTGTCTATGCCCTTATATACATCAAAGCACTGAGATTACTCAACAAGCCAACTGTGAAAATTCCCTTTGTCATGAGCTTTCTTTTGGTCTGGAATAAGAATTCTGGAGTTTGAGTGAATCCAGCCTCTTTCTTCCCACGGGACTAGGAGATCTTGGTCTTATGGCCTAACGTGGTTGAATAGCTCAACACTGGAATTAGATTAACCAGGATTTGAATCCTGCTTTCCTCATTTACTACTTACAAGATGTTGGGCAAGTCACTAAACCTCTCTGAGCCTTAATTTCCTCATCTAAAAGAAAGGGAAAAGCTAATAATTTCTGCCTCATAGGATTATGGTATGGAAAAAGTGAGGTTCTACATGTAAAGCTCCTGTGGCTGGAGCTGTGATAAATAAATGTTAGATACTGTCATAATTAACTGTCTGAAGGCTGCTGCTTCAGGAGCTGTTAGAGCCATCTTACATGGCTTCATTCTTACAAATTGAAATCTGTAAAAATAGAACATGATACCTTTACATTATTGAGACAAAGTTCTTACCCTTCATCCTACCCTATCCTCCACCCACAATGCCACCAACCCCTCTTCCTCCTCTGCAGAGAGAAGACATCCTCCAGGCTTTGAAAAGTGGGGAAATGAAAAGTTGCAGAGTGGACCCAGGAAAGCCCCAGGTTGTGTGTCCCAGGCTTGTCTTGAGAGGTTCCACCTTCATCATCTCTAGGACCTTCTGCTCCTCAGTCCACATTAGTAAGCATTTCCAACCCCTATTAGATTTACTCTGGGGTCTTAAGAATATACATTTCACTAATTTTACTCCACATGTTCTTCCCTCTCTCCTCCCCTTCTTTTTCTCCCCCGTCTCTTCTCCTTCCCTGCATGCCCCTTCCTCACTTTTTTATCTAGGATAATAAGGTTATATCTTGACCTATGAGTGCTCAGACCTGGCCAGCACTATCTGCTGCATTATCTGAATCACCATCCTGGTTCAGAACCAAGTATGGCCTGCAAGGAAGGACTTGAATGCTCCCATCCCAATAAATACTTATTTTCTGATCATAATGCTTTTTGTGCAACATCAGATCTACACTGGTTTCCTAGGGCTGTCATAACCAACAACCACAAACTTGGAAATGTAAAGCCTCCAAGAAGGAATCCTTCCTTGCCTCTTCCAGTTTCTGGTGGGTCCAGGAATTCCTTGGGTTGTCTGTTTTCTCCTCTCTACGTCTTTTCCTTATCTGTCTCTTATAAAGACAAGTGTCATTGGATTCAGGTCTTGCCCTGACATTAGGATGATCTCATTTCAAGATCCTTCATTTTGCTGAACAGAGGTTACTAGAGGGTGGAAAGGGTGGGGTGGAAGGTGGGGTATAGGTATAGGTATAGGTATAATGTAAAGGATATAAAATCTCAGCTCAGGAGGAATAAGTTCTAGTGTTCCATAACACTGTAGGATGACTATGGTTAACAATAATATATATTTTCAAATAGCTGGATGAGAGGATACTGAATGTTCTCAGCATAAAGAACGTTTTAGATTATGGATATGCTAATTACCATTATCTGATCACTATATATTGTATCTATCAAAACATCACTATGTATCCCATGGATATGTACAATTATGTATCAATAACAAAAATGTTAAAAAAAAGTTATTAAAAAATCAATAACAAAAATGTTCTTAACTTGTTTACATCTACAAAGACTCCTTCTTCAAATAAATTAACACTCACAGGCTCCAAGTGAGAATATCTTTTGGGGCCACCATACATCCTACTCCAAGATCCTAACGGGTCCCATGAGAACGGTGGCATGCCTTTCTTTCATCCTCCAGCTCACCTCACTCCTTCACCAAAACAATGCCAAGAATGGGAGAAAACCTTCCATTCCATTCCACAAGCCAGATCTTCCCATTCCATTCCCAAACTCTACATTTTGCAGAAACCCAACCCTGGTAGAGTGGGTTATGGGAGGGATGTGGGGAAATAGAACAAACTTCCAGGAATAAAAAGGTCCCCCGGTCTCCTCCCTAAGTCATTGGCTTCCTATGGAACAAGGATCACTGCATGGGACGCACTGCCCATCCCATTATTCACTTTCTCCAGTAAGGCCGAGGCTGAGGAAGAGGCAGAATTTGGCACTTTCCAAAAAACATTTAATATTTACCTTCTAGTAACAAAATTTACATTTTCAGATAAATCTAGGAAGTGCTGAGTTAAATAAATTCAGGCAGGTTTCTATATTGCAGGACTGGAGCTCTCAATACAATATACTATGAATAGAGGTAGAAACAATTTGCATTATTTCCTAAATTTACAAGATCAGAGAACCTCTTTATTTGTGAGGCATCTGATGGCCTTAGAGTTCTTCCAAAGACACAATGGGAGACTCTGGTGTAGATGATCCTACACAATAAGTAGCTGTCAAGCCATCAGGGATATGTAAATTAAAACTACAAAAAGATACCTCTTCACACTCACTAGGATGACTATAATCAAAAAGGCAGTAACAACCACAATTGTATTGGCGAGGCTGTGGAGCAACATGGGCCCTCATACTTAGCTGGTGGAAATGTAAAATGGCCAGTTGCTTTGGAAAAAAAACTTAGCAGTATCTTAAAAAGGTCAAATTTACCTATGACTCAGCAGTTCCCACTCCTAAATACGACCTATGTGCACACATAAATGGTTACATCAGCTTTATTCATAATAGCCCCAAACTGGAAAAAACCCAAATGTCCATTCACTGGTGAGTGGATAAATAAAATGTGGTATATCCATACAGTGGTATTATTAGCTCGTAATAAAAAGGAGCGAAATCCTGACATACACGTGCACCTCAAACACATTATGCTAAGTGAAAGAAGCCAAACACAAACGACCAAATAGTATATAGTCCCATTGCTATAAAATGCTCCAAAAAGATACCTACAAAGAGACGACAAGTAGGTAGCTCTTGGCAGGGATTGAGGATGGATTAGGGATTAACTGTAAACGGGCATGAAGGATTTTATTGAAGTGATGAACGTATTCTAAAACTGAATTGTGGTGATGGCTGCATAACTCAGCAAATTAACTAAAAATTAAATCGCACACTTAAAATGGGTGAATCTTGTAGTAGGTAAACTGCACCTCAGTAAAGTTGTTTATAAAACGTGCTATCATGGACTGATGCAATAAAATCGTATTAACCTACAAAAGACACCTATCAGGCTATTTTCTCAGCCCTACACTTGTCCAGATGAAGGTGGCAACCACCTGCTTTGGAATTAAAGTCTCAAGAACCAGGTTTTTCATCACACCTGGGAAAGTTAAGCAAGCTGCGTAAAGTAACCATAAAACACCTACCTGTGTTTTAAAGGAGGCATTGAGGTCTTTTCTATTGAAGGATATCCTCCATATAGAGGTACTTGCAAACTGAAAACACTGGTGATGAATCCCTAATCGCACTGTTACCTGGACAAAACAAGACCCAGCCCACAGAATTTATTTAAATGGTGGAATTGATTAGAATTCCAGGACCAATGCGAGAGAAGTTCTAAGGGAGAGAGATTGGGCTCTTTGATCTGCCTGGTTCCACTCTGACTTCATTCTAATTAGCAAAGCTTTTGAGGCAGACTGATAAGCATTCTGGGCACCACACATGTCTGGCCACTGACTAATTAATTAATTTTTGACTTTGAACAGTGACACTTAATTTGAAAACTTTCTCCCATCCATGGATGAATGTGGAAAAGTAGGGCAAAAAGATTTAAACATATGCTTAAGGTGCCATTTCAAATCCAGTTGATTTCCAAGAGGGCAAAATGGGTCAGTGAGTTAAATAAAGAGATGGACGGTGGAGAAGAGGCAGGGGAGGGTGTGCTACGCCAGCTCTGCATCTGCTGTGCTGTGTGTGTGGGCTTAGCCATCGACCCTCTCTGTTCTCTTGGTGTTTTCTCAGTCATTTTATTTGAAAATTAGGTGTCTCCTCGGCAGCCTCATTTACGGAGAAATGACTGTGTGCATTGCCCACAGAGAGAAAAGGGACAGAAAACAAAAACCATTTACCGAGAGGAGAATGGGAGGGTGGACAAAGCTTTTAACTGTGTAGAGAGTTTAAGTGAACACGGTTCAGATCAGAGGTCAGCAAACCACATCTCAAAGGCCAAACCAGCCTCCTACCTGTTTTCATAAATATAATCTTGTTGAAACACAGCCATGCCCATTTGTATATACGTTGTCTAGGCTTTCCATGCTACTATGGCAGAGCTGAGTTGGTATGACAGAGACTGTATGGCCCACAAAGCAGGAAATATGTACTCTGTGGCCCTTTCATCTGCCAATCCCTGATCTAGATGGCGTCAGCATTATGCCCTCTTGGTGTAAGTAACTAAAGGGACATCCAGAAATCTTTTTTCTTTTCTTTTTTTTTTTTTTTAATCTCGAAAGTTCTTTTTCTAACAAGGAGGGAGCTAACATTTTTCTTAGCACCTCCATGTGGCTGGGGCAAGGGCCCTTTGTCAAAGTTAACCTCATCCCAAATCTTTGAAGTAGAGATGAACATGCTTATGTCAGAGAAGGCAACTGAGAAAGCTAATAGCTTGCCTGCAAGTTACAGAACTAGCGTTTAAAACCAGACTTACTTATCGGCAACATGACGCCTCCCTGCTATGTCAACATTAAGGGGAACATTTTGGCAAGAGGCTCTGTCCAACATTCCCTTTGTAAGGGTCAAAGGGCTTTGGGAATAGACTTCAGAGTAATATATTTGAATATATTTATGCAATCATCTGTGTGCCCACTCTATACTCCAAGCTTGGAGAGAAACCCTTCTATTAATCCCCCTTTCAAGCAGGTCTAAGTACCCCACACCGTAATATTTAACAAACCTTTATGAGACAGTTGGGGACTTCAACATTTCTCACAGAGAGAAGCTCATTGCTGCCACTGGAGTTAATGCCTCTCCAATGGAAACTCTAACAATTTAGGTCCTTACTCTCCCTAGACGGAGATGTGAAAAGAAGTTCCTTCCTCTCTTAGCCCAAAGTCTTCTTATTTCCCATATCAGGATGGCTGGCCATAGGAACAGACCCTTTCTTCAGAAGACATCCCCACTCCAACCACACAATGGTCTTCATCCGCCAAGGTCTAGGCAAGGCGTTCAAAACATCTACAGAGTACTTCTGAAAGCCCGGTTCATTCACTGCCCTAAGGGCTATGCCAAGACTAGTCTAACTCATGTTCAAAGTCCTTTCTCCAGCCTAAAGTGAAGAGATGAGGTCTGATCATATTTCCCTCTCAGCAAGATTCTGTTCTCCTGATCAACTATAAGCAAACTTATAGAAAAAGAAACCCAGACTTCTCATGAGCAAGTGAGTTTCAGGTATCATTCAACCAAAATCCAATTTGAGAGAGTAGCATGTTTCCTCTAACTCCACAAACGCATAGTCCTGCTAAACATAATTTCATTTTTCATCACTAAATAAAACTCTGAGTATCTCAGGCTGTAGCTTCTGCATTTAATATTGACAAAGATTACCAAGAGCTCGTATGGCACTCGTGTGCAAATTGGAAAACAGCACCTCCTTTTGGCAGGTGCTTTTGTGGAAATTAAAGTGGTCCCTTCTCTGGGTGAAGATGCCCCACCCACACTGGGATGTAACGCTGGGCAAACAGAGCAAGGGCTGGGTTTCAATGTCACCATTGTGCAGTGAGCAACCTGCGCAACCATCCATGACTGTACTTGGTTTTCTTGAGGAACACTTGTCATTTTCTTTACATCTGAGCCTTATATCCAAAGGCCCATTCTGATGACTTTCATAAACAAAGTTGCCTGTAAAATGTAAAATTGATATCCACCCCTAAAGAAAAACAAATGCTGAGATTTTTCTATAAAATAATTTGAACCACCTGAGTTGAATTCACAAGTTAGCCAACTGTCAGCTGTGTGATTAGACAAATTCCCTGTTCATCTGTAAAATGGAGGCCTCAATACTGGTACTACCAAGATCTCAGGAATCCCAGCACTTTGGGATCACGAGGTCAAGAGATCAAGACCATCCTGGCCAACATGGTGAAACCCCGTCTCTACTAAAAATACAAAAATTAGCTGGGTGTGGTACGCTCCTGTAGTTCCAGCTACTCGGGAGGCTGAGGCAGGAGAATTGCTTGAACCCGGGAGGTGGTGGTTGTAGTGAGCTGAGATCACGTCGCTGCACTCCCACCTGGTGACAGAGCTAGACTCCATCTCAAAAAAAAAAAAAAAGGAATACTTAAAATCTCTAATTAGAAAATGCAAAACAACTTGGTAATCATAAAATGGTCTGTGGATATTAAGCAGTAACCACATAAAAAGACAGAAACAGCAAATGATATCACTGGTGCTTCCAAGGAAAGACATTTTTCTTATTCTTGATGTTTTTGGCCACAGTATTCTTCCAGCAAAAATCTGAGAAGGGCCATTACTTGTCCCTGATTTTCCAAAAAGGTCATCCAAGCCATAAAGGGTTTCCAATGTGGAAGATAATTAGCTCCCAGAGCCTTCCCAGTCCACCTGATCAATTAGACTAAGTACTAAACACTCCCAAGCCTGAAGTGCATAAAATTGAATTGTATGTATGCTTTCCTGCTATAGAATGGTAATGTGCTGCTTTCAGAATCTGTCACACAAGCTGGGAGTAATCGGAAATTTTTTTTTCAAGTTACCTCCCTGCCTAGTGATAAGGCACCGGCTAGCTGGATGTGTTTGACTAGGATTTTTAATTTCTTGGGGGGAAAAAAAACCCAACAACTGCAATATGGGTTTTTGTTTGGCTCATCAGTGTTGCTTTAAAGACTTCTGTGGAATGCCCAAATCGCAATTGGGCTGTCTTAATGGTGCCTTCCACCGCTGGAATCTGCAATCCAGAATCAGTGACTGTGCCGGGTGTCAGCACCAAATGCAAGGCCCATTTTTCTTTGTCAAAGGCTCCCTGTGATAGGAGGAGATGTTAGACAGCAGTGCAGAATTTTTCTTAGCAACCCACCCAAGCATAGATGTGCCCCTCTCTCCTAGAAGACAAGTTATTAAAAAGATGTATTTTTGAAAGCAACCTTCTCTGCATGCAACGTCAGTGTCAACAAATAAAGGGGGAGGGAAGGAAAGGTAAAGGGAGGGCTGTCCAGAGAGAGGAAGGAAAATGCCTCCATGGACTCAGTTTAAGAAATGATCAATGCATGTGTCAAAGGCTGTGATAAGACACACTGAGCTTATCAAAAACGGAAGCTCCAATGACAGAGTTCACATGTGGCAGGAAGATAAGAGAAGCCGGGTTTTTCCTCTCCCTCTTTTCTCTCCCCAAAGACCCTGTTTTAATTTCCCACTCTGCATGTTACATTTCAGGACCAATAGAGACCACCTAACCTCATTCAATTCCTTTTCTAATCTCACTGTAAATGTTTCCAGGAGACTCTGATTCACAGACGTTGACCTCAATGATATCTGGGGAAATACTATGCAAGTCCATGTTGGAGATCCAAAACGCAGCTGAAGCTTTCAGAAAACACTGAACATCTGAAAAAGGACTGTTAAGAACACTGAGCTGGAAATTAAAAATGCACATACACCTTGGCTCAATCACAAACACACTCTGTGATCTTGCATAAGTCACATCACCTACCAGAAACTGAGTCTCCTCTTCTGTAAAGTAGGGAGAAACGGACTGTGCTGTCCTATTAAGAATATTTTCATCTAGACTAATCCCACCTTCATGTCTGCCCTCTGGTAACAAGGCTGACAGGTCACAAACAACTGCAAACTCGTCTTCCCTCCTCCACTCTATTGATAAAGAGACTAAGTTCAGGCCACTGTAACAAAATACCATAGACTGAATGATTCAAACTTTTTCATGGTTCTAGAGGCTGGGAAGTCCAAGATCAGGGAATCTACAAACCTGATTCTTGGTAAGGGCTCTCTTGCTGGTTTGCACACAGCCACCGTCTTGCTGTATTTTTACAGGGCAGAGAGAGGAAGCTCTGGTGTCTCTTCCTCTTCTTACGGAGACAACAATCTCATCCTGGGGGATTCATCCTCATGACCTCATATTCATCCAATTACCTCCCAAAAGCCTACCTCCTAATGCCATTGTTAGAGGTTAAAGCTTCAACATATGAATCTGGGGTATCGGGGAAAGCAGTTCAGACCGTAACACACCAAAACTTCCTGCAAGATGACCAGAATCTAGATATGAAGGCAGAGGGCCATTGATGATCTACCTGTCCCCACTCCAGCTCAGCAGTTGCTGCCACTGCTGCCTGCTCCTTCCAGATCAAGGCTGTAGTTTCCCCCATGGTCGTCCCCAAGCCACCACAGAGATGTCCCCGGCCCCTTATCCTAACTTGAGTCTGTTCCATTTTTCCCTGATCCACAATCAAAAGTATCCACGTCAAGAAATGAATTCTTCGCAGTTTCCCTTCTCAAAGATCGTTAGCATTCTGCCCTGATTCACTGGAAATGGCTGCCTGACATTGAGAAGGATCTTGATGAAGGCCATGTGTAGGCTGAGATGGTAAGAGAACTGTGATTGATTAGTGATATCTGCCAAGGACGCCATGCAAGACAGTGTGATGGCATGCAGAGCCAAGCAGTAGTTCTCAAACACTGGTATGTATCAGAACAAACCAGAGTGCTTATTTATTGTAGTGACCACTATTACCTGATTCTGAGAGTCCCTTCAAAAAAGTTATATCAACTTTTGTGTCCAACAGCAGATTATGACAGCACCTCCTGAATGCTTTAGAAGTGAATATGATATCAAGACAGCTGGCTTCTTGTCCTGGGGTGTCCCTTATATATATTTTTTGAGACAGGGTCTCACTCTGTAACCTGGGCTGGAGGTCAGTGGTCTGATCATGACTCACTGCAGCCTCAACCTCCTAGGCTCAGGCAATTCTTCCACCTCAGCTTCCAGAGTAGCTGGGACCACAGGTATGCACTACCATGGCTGGCTAATTTTTGTATTTTTTGTAGAGACAGGCATCTTGCTATGTTGTCCAGGCTAGTCTTGAACTCCTGCTCAAACGATCTGCCTGCCATGGCCTCCCAAAGTGCTGGGATTACAGGCACAAGCCACCATGCCCGGCCATGATTTTTATTTTTGTAAAAGTTAAATAAATATTTAAGCTGTATGACATCATATTTTGATATACATACCCATTGTAAAAGATTACTATAATCAAGTAAATTAACGTATCCATTTTCTCAGGTTTTTGTGTAGTGAGAGCATTTGAAAGCTACCCCCTTAGCAAGTTTGCAGTGTATAGTAGAGTCTTATTAACTATAGTCCTCCTGCTGTATCTTAGATCTCCAGGCTTCTTTATCCTCCAGTACTGTAACTTTGTACCCTTTGACCAACATCTCCCGTTTTTCCCCACCCTCTCCAGCTCCCGGTAGCCACCATTCTACTTTCTACTTCTATGAATTCAATTCTTTGATTCTACATATTAAGTGAGATTATGCGGGATTTTTCTTTCTGTGTCAGGGTTAGTTCACTTACCATAATGTCTTCTGGGTTGTTTAAAGTGCAAATTTCCAGGCCTCACACAAGAAATTCCAAATTAATAAATCTATAGTGGGTTGAGCATCTCACTGTCAAAATGCCCTTCCATGGTTCTGGTGCCAAAGTCTGAGTGGCAAAGGTTTGGGAAGAATGTGACTCCCTTCCAATCTTAATGACCTGGGATTCTTAGTGTTCCAGGAACCCCAAATATAGGTCACTCACAGATGTGTGTTGCCCATGTACATCTGGTCTTGCAACTTCAGTTGACGTAGGCCTGACTCCCCATTGCTGGCATCTGCATCTCTCTGCAGAAGGGCCCTCTCAGCTATGGGAGCTCCCTCCATTCACACAGAAGGCAGAAGAGAAGTGCCAGTAAATTTATGGTGCCCAGTAATTGCATTACTGGGTATATACCCAAAGGATTACAAATCTTTCTGCTATAAAGACACCTGGACACATATGTTTATTGCAGCAGTATTTACAATAGCAAAGACTTGGAACCAACCCAAATGCCCATCAATGATAGACGAGAGAAAGAAAATGTGGCACATACACACCACGGAATATTATGCAGCCATAAAAAAGAATGAGTTCATGTCCTTTGCAGAGACATGGATGAAGATGGAAGCCATTATTCTTAGCAAACTAACGCAGGAACAGAAAACCAAACACCGCATGTTCTCAATCATAAGTTGGAATTGAACAATGAGAAGACATGGACATAGGGAGGGGAACATCACATACCAGAGCCTGTTGAGGGATGCGGGGCAAGGGGAGGGACAGCATTAGGACAAATACCTAATGCATGCGGGGCTTAAAAAATCTAAGATGACAGAATAATAGGTGCAGCAAACCACTATGGCACATGTATACCTATGTAACAAACCTACACATTCTGCGCATGTATCCCAGAACTTAAAGTTAAAAAAAAAAAAAAAATGTGTGTTGCCCAGAAGCAGCACCCAACCAATGTAGCCCCACAAAGACATACAGGATGATTCCAGAGGTCTTCAGAGAGGCTCAACTCCAGTTGCCCAGAGCAGTACTTGGTGACATCCTTCACTGGCTGCCTTCCCTTCCCTGTCTCACATTATAATCCTTCTCCCCGCAAAGTATGTCCAGGGATTACCACCCAGACATACTCTCTGTCTTGTATCTGTCCTGAGATCCACTTTGGAGGAAACCCACATTAAGGCAATGAGCTAAGAGTTAACTTCAGGCATAAACTTTATGAAAGAGCATAGCAATATCAATGTTCAAAGCATAAGGAAATGTTTTCCTTAAATTCCCTTTCCTCAAAACACGCAGCTCTAATTCTTTTTCCCATCCTACTCCACATTCCATTCATAACACGAATAATTCTGCATGTTTGTGGAGTAGTTTTAACTTTTCAAAGTACTTACACATTTAGATGTCTCTTTGAAATTTACCAAAAAAAAAAAAAAAAAAAAAAATCTGCAAAATGGAAGAAGCAATAGCATTAACCTCTTGGTAAATGAGATCAGCCCTTAAAACACAAGCCCAGAGAAGAGAGTTAAACCGCACAAGGTCACACATCATATTGGTCTCCGTTCTCTTACTGGCCTTAGTGGCACCACTCTTTGGGGTGGCATCATCTGTTGGGGATCATTCAGTCCAAGGAGTAGGGATGGGTTAGAGTCATTTACAAAGCCCACTGCACCCCACCAGAACAGGGACCTGCTATGAGAACCCTTTGGGATGACTGTCATTTTATACTTCCCATCTTGCACAGGTGATTACTCTAGAAGAGGAGAAAGCAGCTGTTCCGATACCACCCTTGATGAGAAAGAAACAGATTGAGCTAGAAGTTTGCTGAGCTAGAGCCAGTCAATAACATTCAATTCTTTATCTCCTATTCATGGAGTTCCAACACTTTTAGGGGTGAGATGGAAGTGAATGGAGCCTCTTTGATACAGTAATTCAGAGAACAGGACACTGCATTCACAGGTATAAATGTCAATGATGAAGACTAATACACCTGAAGAAAAACGAGCCTTGTTTAAAACAAAGAGAGTTAAAGTTCTCAAATGTTAGCATAAATCAGTATATTACCTGCAGGGTGAAATCCCAATTACTGGCTTCCACTTCAGAGTTTTTGATTCAGTAGGTCTGGCTGGGCCTGAAAATCTGCATTTTTTAAGTTTCTAGGTGAGGCCAAAGATGCAGCCCCGGACACCACACTCTGGGGTGTCACTGCTTTAAGATATTACTTTCCAAATCTGATGTGCACACAAATCACAAATAGCCTGGACCTATAGTTATTATGCAGATTCTCATTCAAGAGGTCCAGGCTGTCTTTCTTTTTCTTTTTTTTTTTCTTTCTTTTTTTTTTTTTTTTTTTTTTTTTGAGACAGAGTCTTGCTCCGTTGCCCAGGCTGGAGTGCAGTGGCGTGATCTCGGCTCACTGCAAGCTCCACCTCCTGGGTTCATGCCATTCTCCTGCCTCAGTCTCCCAAGTAGCTGGGACTACAGGTGCTCGCCGCCACGCCCAGCTAATTTTTTTGTATTTTTAGTAGAGACGGGGTTTCACCGTGTTAGCCAGGATGGTCTCGATCTCCTGACCTCGTGATCCGCCCACCTCAGCCTCCCAAAGTGCTGGGATTACAGGAGTGAGCCACTGCACCCGGCCTCCAGGCTGTCTTTCTAACAAGCCTCCAGTGATGCTGACGTTGCCAGTCTATGGACCACAGAAAGCAATGAGACTCCAAACCAAGTGTCTCTCAAAGGGATGTTCAACTACCCCTCCCCCCATAGAGTCACACCAAGCTTATTAAAAATGCAGACTCCACAAGGAAGACTGGTTTTAGTCCATTCAGGCTCATATAACACCTTACCACAGACTGGGCATCTCAAACACAAATGCATTGTTCACAGTTCTGGAGGCTGGGAAATCCAAGATCCAGGTGACGGCAGATTCAGTGTCTGTCTAGAAGTGCCCCTGGCTTACAGACAGCTGTCTTTTGGCTATATCCGCACCTGGTGGAGGGAGCAAGGCAGCTCTCTGAGGTCTTTCGTAAAGCCATGAATCTCATTCACAAAGTCCGTACCCTCATGACCTAACCACCTCCCCGATGCCCCCGCCTCCTAACACCGTCACACTGGGGATTAAGTTTGAGCATTTAAATTTGGGGAGGAACATAAACATTCAGTCTACAGAAAGACCCAGTGAGAAGCTATAGTCACAGACCCGGGAATCTGCTTTTAACAAGCATATTGAGGGACCCGAGAATTTTAATTCATAGCCCTATATGGTATTCCCCAGACTTGACTGATTTTAAGAATGGCCTGATGCATATGTTAAAATACAGATTCCTGGCTGGGTGCGGTGGCTCATGCCTGTAATCCTAACGCTTTGGGAGGCTGAGGGGGGTGGATCACTTGAGGTCGGGAGCTCCAGACCAGCCTGGCTAACATGGTGAAACCCTGTCTCTACTAAAAATACAAAAATTAGCCAGTCCTGGTGGCACCTGCCTGCAGTCCCAGCTACTTGGGAGGCTGAGGCACGAGAATCGCTTGAACCCAGTAGGTAGAGGTTGCAGTGAGCAGAGATCATGCCACTGCACTCCAGCCTGGGCAACAGAGTGGGACTCCATCTAATAAAATAAAATACAGATTCCTAAACCTCAGGTTAGACTTACTAAATTGGAGTATTTCAAAAACAAGCCTGGGATTCTGGACTGTGTTAATCTTCCGGATGACAAAAACTGGAAAACAGTCCGTGTGTTAGTACTCACCCGCTTTTCACAGTCTGGGCACCACAGTCTTCGCTTTAAACTTTCACAGGATCCACCCAACTTAGATGTCAACATATAACAACACATACAGGAGTGTTTCAACTCCAAAATTCTGACAAAAAGTTTAGTTCAGAATGACAGGACCCATGCTACAAATACATTCACCATACAGACTTATGGACGATACAGTATAAAGACTGCACAGTGGGTTAGCACGTCAGGGCCCAGTTTTGTCTCTCTGCAAGCAGGGCCATCTCAGGGGCTTGCCTTAAGCCCTGGCTCTCTTAAGTTTGCACCAAAGACAGGATTCTTTGAGTGTCTTGGACTCACTAAGTTGTAGAAGCCCTCTAAAAAGGAAGAGAGAGAGAGAGCCAGTAACCTTACTTGGCTTTGGGGTGACCCAGTCTTCATGCTGGAGACTAGCTGGGATTTTCAGCTGAGCCAGAGTGAGTTGGGCCATCATCAGTTGGACATCCCTATAGACATCAAGTCAGTTTCCCTCACCCTGCAAATAGAGAAAGAGAGGGAGGAAAAAAAGGAGGAAGGGGAAGGGAGGTGGGAGTCAGAAAGAGGAAATTGTGCCCTCATTACAAGATGGCATTTGGAATAATATAGAAATTGAAAACAAATGTTGAACAACTCGCAAATTGCATTTTCCTGGAACTTTTCTCTTGGCTTTTTTGTTTGTTTGCTTTAATTGAAAGCTGTGTGTTTCGATGGGCTCACGTGGCATGCCATGTTCAGTTACTCCAAACGACTTGGGCTGCATGATGCTCTGTTTCTCGTCAGTTGCAGAGCACATTTTATGTTTCAGGAACTACAGTACAATCACTTTCTAACTATCATATAGCAGGGAAATGGCTTCGGCACTCAGGTACAACGGCACTTCCTGAGTGATTGGGAGGGTCATGTCTGGGTCAAAGATGCAGAGGGGCCATGAAAGGCAGATGGCTTCCTGGGTCACCACCTGGGGAAAAAAGTCAGAAAACTGAACTGAGAAAACCGGCGTCAGGGAACAGAACACAGTACTGAGGGGTCCTCTGACCCTATAGTCAGAAAAGCAGGAAAAAAGCCTGAAAATGGGGTTGGAGCACTGAAGGAATTGAGGTAAGAAACAGGTATGAAGCCACTTACGCTATTTCTAGACAGGTTCCAACCACCCCATCATTTTTTATGTTCTTAAAACTGGAAGCTTGTACCAATGCATCCCCCAAATGGGAAAAGTTATATGAGATTACTGAACCCAAATATTAATTATTTTTACCTTACCACAGGTAAAAACAATTAAAAAAAAAAAACCACACACAAGATTTACTTACCGTGATAAGAGCTGATACAGAAATTGCTGTGTGATTGACATCGGACCAATAATCTGATTTACTCCTTGCAACCACCAATGTAGGTATTATTTCTGTTATTGTTTCCATTTTACAAAGTCAAAAAACTGAGGCTAAAATAGCTTATCCAAAGTAACAACACAAGTCATAAGACGCAAAGCAGAGACCAAAACCTGGGCTACATAAAGCCAGAGCTGGGCTTTAGGTATGTATGCATTTATTTATTCATTTTTGATAGAGACTTGCTTTGTAGCTCAGGCTGGAGTTCAGTGGCACAATCACAACTCACTGTAGCCTCGAACTCCTGGGCTCAAGCCATCCTCCTGCCTCAGCCTCCCAAGTAGCTAGGACCACAGGCACAAGCCACCATGCCTGGCTCATTTTTTACTTTTTTTTTTTTTTTTTGAGACGGAGTCTTGCTCTGTCGCCCAGGCTGGAGTGCAGTGGCCGGATCTCAGCTCACTGCAAGCTCCGCCTCCCTGGTTTACGCCATTCTCCTGCCTCAGCCTCCCAAGTAGCTAGGACTCCAGGCGCCCACCACCTCGCCTGGCTAGTTTTTTGTATTTTTTAGCAGAGATGGGGTTCACCGTGTTAGCCAGGATGGTCTCGATCTCCTGACCTCATGATCCGCCCATCTCGGCCTCCCAAAGTGCCGGGATTACAGGCTTGAGCCACTGCGCCCGGCCCATTTTTTACTTTTTATAGAGATTAGCCCCTTGCTTTGTTGCCCAGGCTGGTCTCGAAATCTTGGTTTCAAGTGATCCTCCCACCTCTTAACTACTGCTCTAAATTCCCTTCAGTAATGCAGTCAGAAATGGGAACCCCCATACATTGCTATTTGTAAACGTAAAATGGTACGGCCACTTTAGAAGAATAGTTCTACAGTTTCTTAAAATGTTAAACATAAATTTCCCATATCTAGAAAGAATCCAGCAATATCACTCCTAGGTACCTACCCAAGATAAATGAAAACATATGCCTACAAAAGACTTTTAGACAAGTGTTCACAGCAGCGTTAATCACAATAACCCCAAACTGGAAACAACCCAAATGTCCATCAACTGGTGAGTAAATTACAAAATAGGTTTTAAAAAATGACAAACAAGCTGGGTGCAGTGGCTCACGCCTATAATCCCAGCATTTTGGGAGGCTGAGACAGGTGGATCACAAGGTCAGGAGATTGACACCATCCTGGCCAACACAGTGAAAACCCATCTCTACTAAAATACAAAAAGTTAGCCTGGCATGGTGGCACGCACCTGTAGTACCAGCTACTCGGGAGGCTGAGGCAGGGGAATCACGTGAACCTGGGAGGCGGAGCTTGCAGTGAGCCAAGATCACACCACTGCACTCCAGTGTGGCGACAGGGCAAGACTCTGTCTCCAAAAATAACAATACATAATAATAAACATACAGTGGAATACAATACAGCAAAATCAAGGAGTGGAACACTGAAATATGCTATAACACACATGAACCTTGAAAACATGCTAAGTGAAAGATGCCCAACGCCAGAGACCACGTTATATAATTTCACAATATCAGAAAAACAAAAATCTATGAGACAGAAAATAGATGAGTGGTTCTGGGACTGGGGATGAGAAACATGAGAACTACAGAGAAGCAGGAGAGATCTTTTCAGGGTGATAAAACTGTTCTTAAGTTGGGTTGTGGTGATGGTTGCACAACTCTAAATTTACTAAAATTCATTAAACTGTTCATTTAAAATGGGTGAATTTTATGACATTTAAATTAGATCTCAAGGGAGCTTTCTGAAAAACAAAAATGTAAACTCTAACAATTTAAAAAGAAAATAATTAGAAAAAAAGAAATGGGTCGGTGTAGTGGCTCACCCCTGTAATCCCAACACTTTGAGAGGCCGAGGCAGGTGGATCACAAGGTCAGGAGTTCGAGACCAGCCTGACCAACATGGTGAAACCCCGTCTCTACTAAAAATAAAAAAAATTAGTTGGGCACGGTGGTGTGCACCTGTAATCCCAGCTATTTGGGAGACTGAGGCAGGAGAATTGCTTGAACCCAGGAGGCAGAGGATGCAGTGAGCCTAGATTGTGCCATTGCACTCCAGCCTGGGCGACAGAGCAAGACTCCATCTCGGGGCGGCGGGGGAAGAAAAAGAAATGACCATTGTACTTTCTGAACACTTGATCATGATGTCATTTAGCCTTTGCAAAATGGCCTCCCTTCTCCCTCAAGTGCTATGATGTCACCTCAGGCACAGGAATTTCCATTCTTTTAACACAGGGTCTGACATGCAGGAGCCACTCAGTAAATGCTTGCTGCATAGAGCAAGATGGACGACAGGCAAACATGGATTCATATCGTGATTTCGTTATTGTAAAATCATCAGTTTTTATTATTTATAGGACTTAAACATATTACAATGAGTAATAACACCTGTGGCAGACATTGCTGTTTGGCTCCCCAACAGCTGTTTCAATTCCCCTTTCTCTCTTGCCACCTTCCACTATAGCAGCTGGGGAAAGTTCCTTTCTCAGAGCCCCCTTGCAGCCAAGTGTGGCTCATTAGATTTTAAGTGCCTGTGTGTTTGGTTGTTGGTGGGGGTGAGGTGTTGGGAGAGTGATTCTGGAAAACATTTTTATATTCTCCTGATAAAAGGAACAGTGCAGCTGATGCCATTTCTTCTTCCTTTTTCCTGACTGGAATGTAGATGTGATTTAAGGAATGCAGCAGCCATTTTGTCGCCATGTGGAAAATATCACAAAACAAGAAGTTCTGGCCTGTCATTGCTTTGGTTTATATCTCTTTCCTTTTGGGTTTCCCAAACCATACTGAAGTTCTATTATTATGTGACTGGAAGAGTGAGGGGCACCTCCGGACAGCCCCTGCTTTAGCCTCAGTTCTAAATATTCACTTAGACCTTCTTTTCCCACATGGATTCATTGGAAAATCCCAAAGCAGCAGTCCCAATGGGTAATAAATGGGTCTAATTTCAGAAAAGACAAGCCCATTTCTCTTCTCCCCAGCAATCTCATAATACTATGATAATAACCAATAATGATAGCAAGTAATTAATACATATTCACCATGATCAGTGTCTCTCACCATAATCCTATTCGTCCATCCATGATCTTTGTGGAAGAGGAAAATTTCACTGTGAAATATTCCAGAAGCAAGCAAATGGCCCTTCCCCTGGCTGCCTCAATGTCAGTTCTCTCTGTTCTTCCAGAACAGGAAGCAGAACACCAAGCAGTCACCAACAGCATGAAAGTCTTCTGCTTTGCTCTGCAGAGGGACATCTGTTGTTCTGATCTCCAGCAGGTGTGATTTAAACTGACAGAGAGACAGGTTCCCTTTAGGCACCTGGGAGAATCATGATGGCGAATCTCCTGGAATCTGATGTTAATTTCCAGTTAGTGATCAGGTAGAATGAAATTCATAATGCAGTAGGATGCACTCCTAGAAGACAGTGGAGATTAAAGAATGGGACATGGGGCTGGGCGCGGTGGCTCACACCTGTAATCCCAGCACTTTGGGAGGCCGAGGCGGGCAGATCACCTGAGGTCAGGAGTTCGAGACCAGCCTGGCCAACATGGTGAAACCCTATCTCTACTAAAAATACAAAAATTAGCCGAGTGTGGTGATGTATGCCTATAATCCCAGCTACTTGGGAGGCTGAGGCAGGACAATTGCTTGAAACCTGGAGGTGGACATTGCAGTGAGCCAAGATTGTGCCACTGCACTCCAGCCTAGGTGACAGTGAGACTTGGTCTCAAAAACAAACAAAAAACAGACATGGGAAGAAGAATTGGGAGAGAGTGGTGAGCAGCTTCTGACATGGCCTCCAAGGACCCCCATCCCCTGGTAGTCTTGTCGTTGTGAAATCCCCTCCCTTTGCATATGGGCCAGATCAAGTGACTTACTTCTAACAAATAGAATATGTCTACAGGGATGTCATTTCTGGTATCTTAGTCCATGCAGACTGCTATAACAGAATACCAGAGACTGGGTGGCTTATAAACAACAGAAATAGTTGTTTCTCAGTTCACAGTTCTAGAGGCTGGGAAGTCCAAGATCAAGATGATACTGGCAGATTCAGTGTCTGATGAGAGCTCACTTCCTGGTTCACCAATGGGAGTCTTTTCACTGCATCCTCAGGAGACACAAGAGGCTAGGAAGTTCTCTGGGGTCCCTTTTAAAAGGGCACTAATCCCATTCATGAGGGCTCTGTCCTCACGAACTAATCACCTCTCAAAGGCCCTACCTCCTAATACCATCACCTTGGGCATTACAATTTGAACACAGGAATTTTGAGGGGCCATAAACTTTAGTCCAAGGCATTGGGTTACAAAAGACTGATTTCCATCCTATTATTCTGTCTCTAACTCTAGTCACATGCTTGCTCTCTGATGGTGAGAGCCATATTGCAAGGAGTTGACAGCAGCCTCGGGCTAACAGTCACCAAGAAACTGAGGCCCTCATGCTGACATCTCATGAACCAAATCCTACCAAAAAGCAGAGTGGACTTGGGAACAGATACTGTCCTAGTTCAACCTTAAGATGACTAAGGCCCCAGCTGACACCTTGATGAAGCCAGTGAGAGGCCCTCAAGCACAGGACCCAGCCAAGCTATTCCCAGAGTCTCCACCCACAGATAAAAACTGCTAAGTGTTGGGGTCCTTTGTTACCACAGCAATTGATGCCTAATACAGAGAATGAGTCATGGGGATATTTTTTAAATGAAAAAAAAACTCCACATACCCATGAATGTTTGAGGACTCAAAACCTTCCCGTTTTCCACACTCTAAGAGGGTGTTTGTTTCATTCTGTTTGGGGACTGTTTTTGTTTGATTCTGTTTTGGGGGTTTTGCCTTTTGTTTCTTTTTGCTGAAGCAGCTGCTGATCAAATCTGAGCATTTCCTGTGTGAATGAGAACAGTATTGATAATTATTATTATGCTAATATTTCATAAGCACTTATAATATAGCAAGCCCTGCGCCGAGCTTTGTAAGTACTATCTCGTTTAAGCCTCACAGCAACCCAGTGAAAGAGGTACCAGTATTATTCTTCTTTTGTCATTTGAACCAGAGCAACTCCATCTTGAATAACGGCTACAATGAGGCTGAGGGCCACTGGGCTGCATTCCCAGACAAGGCATTCTAACTCACAGGATGAGACAGAAGGTCGGCATGAGATACAGCTCAGAAAGACCTTGCTGAAAAAGCAGGTTGCAGTAAAGAAGATGGCTAAAACCCACCAAAACCAAGATGGTTAGAGAGTGACTTCTGATTGTCCTCACTGCTACACTTCCAGCAGCACCATGACAGTTTACAAATGTCATGGCAATGTCAGGAAGTTACCCTATATGGTGTAAAAAGGGGAGGCATGAAAAAATCCACCCCTTGTTCAGCACATAATCAAGAAATAACCATAAAAATAGGCAACTTATGGAGTAGCCATTCTTTTATTCCCGTACTTTCTCGATAAACTTGCTTTCACTTTAGGGACTTGCCCTGAATTCTGTCTTGTGCGAGATCCAAGGACCCTCTCTTGGGGTTTGGATCAGGACCTCTTTCCAGTAACACTTTCACACGTGAAGACATGGAGGTTTAGAGAGTGACTGTTCTTGCCTGTGTCACTTAACTAGTTAGTTGTGGAGCCAAGGTGCAAACCCAGGGAACAAGACTCCACCTCTTCACCTTATCACTGAGCTGGACAGACCTGAAGTAGGGAAAGGTGACAGAAAGGCTAGAATGACTTATCCTGGAAAGGGCAGGGAGCTTCTCTGAGAGATTAAACAAAGATTTAAAAGAATAGGGTAAGGGGACATGGAACACAAGAGCTGCCCAAAGCTCAGGTTATGAGAAAAGTCAGAAGGAGGGAGATTTGAAAGAAACTAGTAAGGAATTGGACTCACTGCCCAGCCGGCTAAAGGAGCTGGAAAAGGAAGAGAGGGAATACAGAATATAGGAAAGAAACAAGGGAGAGGGAGGCAGAAAAAGTGAGGTAGCGGAGAGATTGATTAATTTAGTTGTACATAACCCTGTGCATGAGCCCTTTCAGCAGTTTTAAGAGAGGCAGCTAAGCCTGAAACTCAAAGGTAAAGCCAGTTGGGCTTCTGGGCTGGGTGGGGACTTGGAGAACTTTTCTGTCTCCTAAAGGATTGTAAATGCACCAATCAGCACTCTGTGTCTAGCTAAAGGTTTGTAAATGCACCAATCAGCACTCTGTCAAAATGGACCAATCAGCACTGTGTAAAACGGACCAATCAGCAGGATGTGGGTGGGGCCAAATAGGGAATAAAAACCAGCCACAGGGCCAGGGTGGCTCACACCTGTAATCCCAACACTTTGGGAGGCTGAGGTGGGTGGATCACGAGGTTAGGAGATCAAGACCATCCTGGCTAACAGGGTGAAACCCCGTCTCTACTAAAAATACAAAAAAGTCAGCTGGGTGTGGTGGCGGGCGCCCACCCCCTCTCTACTAAAAAAAAAAAAAAAATCAGCTGGACATGGTGGCAAGCACCTGGAGTCCCAGCTACTCAGGAGGCTGAGGCAGGAGAATGGCGTGCACCCAGGAGTCAGAGCTCGCAATGAGCTGAGATCGTGCCACTGCACTCCAGCCTGGGCGACAGAGCAAGACTCCGTCTTAAAAAATAAAAAAAAAAAAAAAGACCACCCAAGCCAGCAGCGGCAACCCGCTGGGGTCCCCTTCCACGCTGTGGAAGATTTGTTTTTTCACTCTTCACAATAAATCTTGCTGCTGCTCACTCTTTGGGTCCGCACTACCTTTATGAGCTGTAACACTCACTGCGAAGGTCTGCAGGCTTCACTCCTGAAGTCAGCAAGACCACGAACGCACCAGAAGGAAAAAACTCCCGACATACCATTTTGAGAACTGTAACACTCACCGCGAGGGTCCTCGGCTTCATTCTTGAAGTCAGCCAGACCAAGAACCCACCGGAAGGAAGCAATTCCAGACATAAAACTACTTTCGCTGTAAGAGATGGGCACCGCACCAGGATCACTTCTGCTCCCTTCATTCTAGAAGAGTTTCTCTGTGTATCATTTCTAAGATGCCCTCTGTTTCTTTGACTGTTGTCTTCTGTGCAGATCTGAGCTTATTCCTAATTATCTCCCATTCCTGCCACTGTCACCAACCCAGTCCCAACCCTCACCTTCTCTCTCCTGCATTATTTCAACAGCCTCCAAAGAAGCCTTCCCGCCTCCAGTCCCATCCATGGTCTCCCTTTTTTGTAGACGAGTGCCAAGCAATGTAATTTAAGAGACAAATCTAACCAGGATGTTGCTCTGCTTATTTAAACCGTCACTGATTCCCTGTTTAACACAGAATCAATTCCAAGCTTCAAATCATGATGGAAAAGATCACCACCTCTTGCTCGGACTACAGCAATCACCTCTAAGTGGAATACCAAGGAATAAACAGTAAATCCATTCCTACTCCTGACCCCCCAAGACACCTCTGCAGAATGGAAAAGCAATCATGTCCCTTCTTTAAACTTCCAGAGGCGTTGTATGCATATATAACCATGACACATAGCAGGCTCAAGCTTCATCCTGTACAATTTGCAAGTGAAAAAAAAAAATGCAGCAAACTTTATTTTCCCTGATTTCATCTTGCTGCAAGCCCCATTCTACGAGGTAATATGAAAAACCCTAAACATGCCAGTTTTGATATCGTCATCTCAGAAAGTTTAAAACGATCTTCAGTTAGTACAGACTCTTTAGGATAAATATTCAGTCATACCTAAGATTTAAACTCCATACCAAGGCTGTTTCTTCCACACGGTGTCACATGAGGTGTAAGAAAATGTGTCTTTAGAGTAAAAGGAGGCCTCGAGTCTACCAGACACATCTTGGGACTTTCCTGGTTTTTTCGACAGTACAGGTAGTCTGGCCCATCCCTGGTGTCTCTCAATGTTTGGGGTATCACAGGAGGAGGACTCACTGAATTCTGTGATTCTGGCCACTCGCCTCATGTTACAAAGTCCCTATCTATAGAGTCTTCCTTGCTTTGACCCCAGTGGCAGTCCATGGGTTCTCTCAGAATCTCCACATCACTCTGCAGGGATCCAGTCTGCAGGGAACCCATCCACCCACATTCCTTCGAAAAACTGAAGGGGGGTTTCTAAAGGATGGGGAAGTGAAAATATTCACTTTGTACCTCAGAAAATGAGGAAAGTGCCCAACCATGCTCTGAAAGGCCTCCGACTTAGCTTGCAGTTTCGTACATCACTTCTAGCATATCATCTTAGAGAGGGCAGTCAAGACACATATATATATTTCAGCATTTTTCTTTTTTCAAGACAGAATCTCACTCTGTCACCCAGACTGGAGTGCAGTGGCGTGATTTCGGCTCACTGCAACCTCTGCCTCCCAGGTTCAAGTGATTCTCCTGCCTCAGCCTCCCGAGTAACTGAGACTACAGGCATGCGCAACCATGCCTGGCTGATTTTTGTATTTTTGGTAGAGATGGGGTCTCACTATGTTAGCTAGACTTGTCTCAAACTCCTGGCCTCAGGTGATCCACCAGCCTCAGCCTCCCAAACTGCTGGGATTACAGGCGTGAGCCACCACACCTGGCCAGCATTTGTTTCTTTTGACTTCAGGTCCTCTCTGAGGACCAGAGAGCCTTCGTCTTGCCACTCAGCACTTCCTCCAGCGCCTCTAGGAGCTGGACATGAGGAGGATCTGTCATGAAACTCTATGGTCTAAGTTGGCCAGGTTTGCACCTTGGTATGTAAAAAGGCCTTTGGGAATTTAGAAAGGGCAAACAAATGCAGAAGCATTTATCTTGTAATCAAGTTTGGTTTTAAAGATAATTGTCTTGCCATTTCGTAGAGAAAAAAAAAATAAGTCATCTTTAAAACTCAATGTTGAATGATGAGCTTTGTTCCATTCCATAGAGTCCTCTTCCTCCCTAGGGCAATGTCTCATGGCTTAGCTTTTGTAACACAAGGAATGCTGAGAAGAAAGAAACTGGCTTTTAAGGGAGTAATTAATCACCAAGAGGTATTTCAAAAACATTAAACCTATCATATTTGTTATGTGCACAGTTTGTATATATGTGTGTGTGTGTGTGTGTATTTGTACACAAATGGTCCATGTTCTACACCATGGGTTTCCAAACTATGGCCCACAATCCAAATCCAGCCTGCTTCTATTTTGTTGTTGTTGTTGTTATTTTAGTGTGTTTTACAGTTTTTTAAATTGTGTTGAAATACACGTAACAGGCTGGGCATGGTGGCTCAGGCTGTAATCCCAGCACTTTGGGAGGCCGAGGCAGGTGGATCACGAGGCCAGGAGTTGGAGACCAGCCTGACATGGTGAAACCCTGTCTCTACTAAAAATACAAAAAGTAGCCAGGCATGGTGATGTGCACCTGTAATCCCAGGTACTCGGGAGGCCGGCGCAGGAGAATTGCTTGAACCCAGGAGGCAGAGGTTGTAGTGACATGAGATCACGCCATTGCACTCCAGCCTGGGTGGCAGAGCAAGATTCTATCTCAGAAAAAAAGAATACACACAACATAAAATTTACCATCTAAGTCATTTTAAGTGTACAGTTCAGTGTCTTTAAACACATTCATAATGTTGCACAACCATCACCACCATCCAACTCTGCAACTATTTTCCTCTTGTAAAACTGAAACTCCATACCCATTAAACAACTCCCCATTTTCCTCTTCCCTCAAGCCCAACAACCACCATTCTACTGCCTCTGTGAATTTGAATATAAGTACCTCATATAAAGACAATCATATAGTATTTGTCTTTTGTGACTCGCTTGTTTCATATGGCATGATATCCTCAAAATTCATCCATGTTGTAATGTATGTCAGGATTTCCTGTTTAAGGCTGAACAATAGCCTATAATACATACGTGGCACATCTTGCTTATTCATCCATCAGTGGATGCTCTCACATTTTAGCTATTGAGAGTAATGTTGCCACGGAAGTAGATGTAAAAATAATCCCTTTGAGACCCTGCTTTAATTATTTTTTGGTATAGCTAGCAAGCCAAGAATGATTTTTACATTTTCAAATGGTTGAGGGGAGGGGAAACAAAAGAAGAAAAGTATTTGGTGACATATAAACAATTTTTGAAATTCCAACTTCAATACGTATGAAGTTTTATTGGAACACAGTCATATGAATTCCTTTGTGTGTTGTCTATGGTTGCTTTCACACAACAAGAAAAGAAACCATACAGACCACAAAGCCTCTTACTATCTGGTCTTTTAAGAAAACGTTTGCCAACCCCTTTTGTATACTGGTTGGCACTTTGTTTTTTCATCTTAAACGTATGTTGGAGATCATATCATATCATACTCCTACTTGAGTCTACTTCTTTCAAAAAGATTATTTCAGAAATTTGCTGTTACAAACAACACCATAATGAATATTCTAAGACATCTAACCTTCTATATATAACGTGTCTGTCTGTACTCCCCATCCCCTACATACACACACACACACAGACACACACACACACACACACACACACACACACACACACAGAGAGAGACAACCATGAGCCCCTTGAAAACAGTGATGTCATCTGTTTATCTTTATGGTTCCAGAGCAGAACTAAAGAAAAACAACAATTGCTTTCTTTCAATACATTTGTTTTTTTATAAACATAAAATTAAAGACTACTTAGAATCCTCTCAAAGTTGAACATGGCTCAAACAAAAGAATTTGACCTTGAGAAAATCCTGCATTCTTTTAGTATGGAAATCTATCTCTGAACCATTCTTTGTATTCCTATTTGTCTCCTCTGCCTTCTTTTTTAATTTTATTTTTAATTTTTTTTTTTTTTAGCAATTTGACGTATGTTTAGCAGCCATTCCCCGAGATAGCATATTCCTCTGTGACAAGATTTAATTAAACTTCCAGCAAAATAATTAGCAAGGCTATCTTAAAAGACTATTTTAAAATACCAGAGTGATACCAAGGAGTGAATAGAGTTAACACTGTCATCAGAGATCAAAGCCATCAGAAGACGTGACTGAAAATTTAACCTCTAGCAGCTGCCTAATGAAGAAGTACACATTGGAACAGTTGTGATAGCCTCTCTCTCGGGTCCTATCGACAAATTCATTTGACATGGAAAATTTCCCAAAGGAAGCTTAAAAATGGTAAATTTCCATTAATTACATAGCAAAGAATGTACTCTTCATAATTTATTATCCATTAGGAAACTTTGGAGGAAGCTGTAACTGCCTCTTATAATGTAGACTATCTTTCTTTACTTGGGGATACTGACGAGATTAGCAAACAGCTTCTCAACTAATGTGAAGACTTATTTGGAGAAAGATACTTTGCAAAAACTACCTTGACTGTGATAGTCGTGACCCTGGCAATGGTTGTGGTGGTTATCTTGGCAAAGAGCCCCATGGCAATGGTGACAATTCCAAGGCTATTAGGTTGGTGCAAAATTGTGGTTGCCATTAAAGTAATACCAATTTAGAACCTACCACCCTCCACCTGGAATCTTGGAGAGAATGAAAAACGCTGAAGAGATCCAAAGCCAGAAGACTTATGTTGGAGCCTCTGCTCCACCAGTCAGTCACTCTGTGGTCAGGAGGCAGTCCCTTTTCCTCTTTAAACCTCATTATTCACCTGTACACTGGGTATCTGGTATTGTTTGGACCTGTTCCCCCGCAAATCTCGTGTCAAATTATAATTCCCAGTATTGGAGGTAGGGACTAGTGGGAGGTGACTGGATCATGGGGGCAGTTTCACATGGTTTAACACCATCCCCTTTGGTGCTGTCATTGAGATAGTGAATTCTCACGAGATCTAGTTGTTTAAAAAGTGTGCAACACGTCCCCACTCTCTCTCTCTTCCTCCTGCTCTGGCCATGTGAGGTGCTTGCTTCCCCTTTGTCTTCCACCATGATTGTAAGTTTCCTGAGGCCTTCCCAGAATCTAAGCAGATGCCAGCATCATGCTTCCTGTACAGCCTGTGGAACTGTGAGCCAATTAAACCTCTTTTCTTTGTAAATTACCTAGTCTCAGGTATTTTTTATAGCCATGTGAGAATGGACTAATACAGTGTCATACTCTCCTCCTTACCTATTTTGCACAGTTGTAAGGATAACAACAGATGTTGTCGACACTCAGTGTGATGGTGACTATAGTGATTCTATACAGCAAATCCTATTCTTGTCCTTTTCACCATCTTCCATGAACATATCCACCTACAGGCAGCCCCAAGAGATCTAGAAGTGGAAGAACAAAGGCCAGATTCTGGTTACTTTGCAATTAACACAGAGATATGGGGGCTCGCATTTCTTCCTTACAGGTCAATAGCTCGACATGGTAGCTTAATTATTTTCCTGTATTAGGAATATATTCATAAAGCCTTATTTACTCTTTGGAGACGTAGTATAAACTACTTCCAAACAGTAGTACTTCCAATAATTGGTGGTGCTTTTTTTAAGTCTAAAAAACTAAGAAAATCCTAGTTATTGTTTCATAAAGAGATATTAAGACTGGATATTTAAGCATTTATTGTGTATTGGCCATGGCACTGAGTACCTTCAAAGCCAGTATTATTATTATTCCCCACTTTATGAATAAGGAAGTTAAGGATGGTGAGTATTTTTCTGCACCTGTGACCTTTTTTTTTTTTTTTACATCTCTGCCTCACACCCAGTATGCCCTTCCATTCTACCTGAATAACTCTTGTTCCTCTTACCGACATCAACTGCACCATGAATCAGAGATCTACAGACCCTGCTCCTAGTTCCTTGTTTTCCAAATTGGAATAACACCTTAATAGCACTTAAACAGTCCAATGGACTAGTGCATGTAATGGACCTAGCTTGTTACAGAAACCACGGTGACTGTTTAGTACATGGTAGCTGCAATATATCCCTGTGGTCCAATTTAGGAGCTTGGAATTCTGAGTCCTTGGTTCAAACCCTGGCTCTACCAGTTATAAGGAGAAAGACTTTGGCCAACCAACATCGTCATTTCTTCAAGACTGGAGTTCCTCATGGAGATAACAGTATATCCACTCATTGGGTTGTTGTGAGGATTAAATGGATTAGATACATGTAATGTGCTTGGG
The DNA here is from genome assembly GCF_049350105.2 of Macaca mulatta. Lineage (NCBI taxonomy): Eukaryota > Metazoa > Chordata > Mammalia > Primates > Cercopithecidae > Macaca > Macaca mulatta. The sequence goes on along the minus strand of NC_133425.1, from coordinate 17,456,003 downwards.
ACACTATCTGGTACTGTAAGCAGACCATACATGCAACTTCCACTGCTATTATTTCCCGATAATGCAAAGCTTCTATTAAGTGAGTTTTTTTCTCCTGATGTGCCGTATTAGTTCCAGATAAACCAAATTAACCTTAGGAAGCTTATTACCTTTAATTCTTGATTGCAAACATGCCCCCTCCCCTCTGGCAAGACTCTCTCATCCTCTCAATTCCTCTGTTAATACTTCTGATTATTTTTTCTTAAATAGGGTTAGATTGTTTTTCTCCCAACAAGCTCAGTAGAAAAGTAGACATGAGGGAAAATCTGTTTTAGCCATTAACTGTGTCTCTAATGCTGCCAGCGACCTCGGCGGGGCCCTTGCTGACCCTCCTTACCTCCCATCTGCACGCAGATTTCCTTTAATTTTAATAAAAACAGTAGGAGGTCAATCGACCACAGCCTGTGACCTCTCCAACAAAACAAGCCCCCAACATGGGACTCAAAGTTCAGGGAGCTTCCAAGTGCAATTTAAAATAAATGCTCACATAGATGCTATGGTCAGCACTCGGAATTTGTCTCAAAGTGATTTGCATATTTAGAACAATATTCTCCAATGCTTTCGCCCATTGGGGAGTGATTTGCATTCAGGGAGGAAAGGCTAATATTCTAGTCTTAGCAATTATTGAAACACATCCAGTCAGTACTCTAATAAATTATCTTAACCCAATTACTAAAAACATTGCAAAACATTACTGTGCATCGAAGACCGTTCTGCCCAGGAATCTTTATTGGCAGGGTAATTAAAAGCGTACTAGCTATGGCTTCTGCTCAAATATTTGGGGATGTTTCATGCCATTTGAATTAGCTCTTTTGGACTGAGAAAAGAGATATCTGACAACTACTTGCTTTATTTATCTCTGCCTTCCCCACCCCTTGCTTTGCGGACCACTCATCATTAAGGTTCCCCTTCCCACATCAATGTCACCTACAAGTTCCTTCCTACCCCAATCCTCCTTGCAGAAAAAAGTACTTACATAGGCCCAGTACCTCCCCTCCATACCTGCTGTCTTTTATCAAAGCAAAAGATTTTGTTAGCCATTATGTATTGGGTGCCTGCTATATGTGAGAATCTTCTACATTGTGAGAATAAATCCTACAGTAACATTTCAGGGAATGGTATTCCCATTCCATGCATGAGAAAAGTGAACATTAAAAGGTTAAGTGAATTTTCAAAGTTTGCACAGCTGATGAGTTGCAAAATCAGGATCAAACTAAGGGCTGGTGGTTCCAAGATCCTCCTTTCCTTCCTCAGCAAGGATTTATCCACTGCTTATATGTGCCAGGTGCCATGCTAGGCCCTGGGAATAAGGTAGGAACATCAGGCAGAGCCCCTGCCCTTGCAGATTTTTGTATGCATTCACCCATCCAGTGTATCAGTCAGGGTACCTCAGTTATGCTGATGTAACAAGCCCAAAATCTCAATGGGAAGTAACCAACATGGCTTTCTCATTCATGCTTCGTGTCCACGAGGGTTGACTTAGCAATTCACATGTCCACATCCACCTTTAAAGTAGGTGGGAAAATATAATCCTACCAGAGGACTGGAAGTCAGAAAGTTGGAAATATTTCATAAAAAGCATTAATGACAACCTTAGCTCCTGTGAGAAAGGGGAAGGAGTCCTTTTTCAGAACAGGAGCTATGAGCTCTCCAATGAGTTTATAATCAAGCTGCAAAGCTGTCCAAGTTCCCCAGCACTCTACATAGAAATCCGACATTCATATCCAAACACCATCTCTGTCAGACCACAGAGACCCCTGGCTTCAAACCCTGCCATGATCACAGGGACAAGCAACACTCACTCCTTCGTAATTAGGCTCATCTTCACACCCCCTAGCATGCACCAGGCAGCTGGACCCTGAGCCAAGATATAGGGGTGCAAATGAATCCAACCTGGAGCATAGAACAGAGGTGGCCAGGGCAGCTCCGCCTGTTGAATTAACTCTTTAGAATCACTTTTTTTTTTTTAGGTCTGGGTGTGTTTGGTAGACAGCCACAAAGATGTGGTTCTCCCTCCATCTCATTAATGACATGGTTTGTTGTTAGTTCTCCTTTCATCACAACCTAGACCCTGGGCTCAACTACATTATCTAATGTAATCTGCACAATGATGCAGACAGGAACATACTAACAACTTCATTTTACGGATAAAGACACAGGATCTGAAAGATGAAGCCAACAGCTCAAAAACTGGCAGAGCAAGGCTTTGAACCCAAGTCTTTGTGATTCCTGAATATACAGCATCCTGGAGCTGCCAGATTCTTGGACAGGAGCATCATAATAAAGACCACGACTCCATGACCCTTTATGTCATGGGCTGACCAGGACAAGAGACAAACAATACGTTCCATGATCCAAACCAGAAGTGACTGATCCCAATTCTAGTCCAAATCCACCAGCATGCAATGTGAAAAAAGAAACTAATTTTCAAGCACCTACTTTGGGCCAGGACACCAGACAAGCCCAGACTGTGAATCCCTATAGTGCACACGGGCTAGGCCCACAGTATCATCACATTTAATCTTCCCAACATCACTGCAACGTGAGTATTTTATGGATAAGAAATCTGAGTCTCAGAGAGGATGAGCATCTTGCCCAAGGCCGCACAGCCTGTAGGAGGCAGAGCTCATACATGAATTCTGTGCGGCCCAACTTCAGGTTTTCTACTCCACTCTGATGCTTGTTTTTAAATCCCAGGAGAAAGTCAGGCATGCCTGTTGAGAAGATTCCCCCACACACGACTCAAACATGGGCTTTTCTAAGATTGTCTCACAAATAGCACAGCATCAATCCAGAAATAGATTTGGGGTCCTCCCCCAAGTTGAAGTATGCCTCACTGCAAACCAAGTCCATTAGTTTGCTAGGGGATAGTAATAACATTACCAACAACAATAATGGGAAGAAGAAAACAGAGAACAGAGAAAGGACAGAGAAAAAGAAGGATCAAGAGAGAAGGAAAAAGGGGAAGAGGAAAGAAGATGATGGAAGAAGAGACAGGAGAAAGATGGAGGAGGAAGGATGAAGAGGAGAAGAAGGATGAAGTGGAGAAGGAGGAAGAAGAGGAAAAAGAGGGAGGAAGAAAGACCATTATCACCCCCCACAACCACCACCATAATTAAACATTAAGTCCTAGGCTCTGTTCTGAGACTTTATGTGCACCAGCTCAGAAATCTTCCCAGAGAGCTCCAAAAGGTAGGGAGTACTATTATTCCCATTTTACAGACAAGAAGACTGAGGCTCAGAAAGGTCAGGAATTCTTCCCAAGATCAGCCAGCTGGTAGGTGGAAAAGCCAAGCTTCAAACCTACGTGTGAGTGCAAAATCCATTCCCTTGACCAGCTCCTGCATCTGCCTCTGAAGAAAAGCAGGAAGAACTTCATGCGGACCAGGGCTTCAGGGGACATAACCATGCTTCCTGCCAGAAAAAAAAAAAAAAAAAAAAAAAATTAGGACCAGGCTTGGCTATTTTCCAAAGAGGACTCCTGTTCAACAGTCCGCTTGCTGTCTCCCCACCCTCCTCTTGGTGCCCCACTGAAATTTTTTTCTGATGGGTGCATCCCTCCCCAGCTGCTTCCTGTGATGGCCAAGAGCAACTTGCACCTGACTGTGCTGCCTCCGGAGAACTGCTTCATTCCTCACACCAAAGTGGGGCTATCTCTGTGCTGCATTTGAGCCCCTGAACTCCCCAAGGGACCAGTGTGAAGCTTCTCCCCATCCTTGCTCAGCTCCTCCTTCCCCTTTCTCCTGAAAATACTCCCTGGATAAATCGCTTGCCCCCAAATCCCTGTCTTGGGCTCTGTGTCTGGAGAACTGGGCTTTAACCCCACGTCTCCTGCTCCCATCCCTGCCTCTGCTCACGTGGGGCTCTTGGACACCAGCTTCTGACTTCTGCTACTCGGCCTCAGAGGTGGGAGAAACAGGGGAGAAGGCAAAGTGAGACACTCAGGGAGCCAAGGAGGCTGGAGGCACAAAGGCAGGCGGCTGAGGGGGCAGCCAGCTCGCCCGGCCGCCCCCACATCAGCCTGCCCTCGGCCCCATGCACTTTGGATAATTAAGAACAGATGGCCCATCGCCTCGGCCAAGCCTCATTAACTCCTTAATGCCGTTCTTCTGGAGGCTGGACGGTCAGCCGGAAAAGCTCGCTTTGGAGGTCATCTGATTAAATGATGCCCGGCCAGAGGGCTGCCCAGTCCCTCTTCTCAGGCTGGCAGCTGCCCCGGTTGCTTCATTAGAGCTGTCATTGTGACCAGATGGGCCAGGAAAGGGGCTGGGGTGTGCTTAAGTGGGGGGAATGCGCTGAGTGAAAAGGCTTAGGAGTCAGGGGACATTGCCCTAAGGCATTGGGCAAGTCACTTAATCTAAGTCTCAGTTTCACCACCTCCCAAATGGCTACAGTCATAGCAATAACAGGGCCAGGCACAGTGGCTCATGCCTGTAATCTCAGTACTTTGGGATGCCAAGGTGGAAGGATCACTTAAGCCAGGCATTCAAGACCAGCCCAGGCAACATAGCAATACCCTGTCTCTATGAAAAACAAACAAACAAACAAAAATAGCTGGGCATGGTGGTTCACACTTCTAGTCCCAGTCACTCAGGAGGCTGAGGTGGGAGGATTACTTGAGCCCAGGGGTCCAAGGCTGCAGTGAACTATGATCACACCCCTGCACTCCAGCTATATCATCACCACTATAGCCTGGGCAACAGAGTAAGACCTTGCCTCTAAAAAAAACTATTTTAAACAATAATAGTTGCAATATTTTTCTAATGGCAATTATTTTTTGACAATAATTATTCTAGTAATAAAAATACTGTGCCAAACACTTTACATATAATCTCAGTTAATCTTCGTAACTGCCCTTTGAGATGGTACCTCTTATGATCTGCACTTCATGGATGAGAAAAGCTGAGGCTCAGAGAAGCTAAGTAACTTGCCAAGTTTACATAACTGGCAAGAGTCAGGCAGGATTCGAACCCAGGTCTGGCTGATTCCAGGGTGCCTGGAGAATACTCTGTATTCTCCAAACAGCCCACTGTCTTGGGCTGCTATAACAAAATATCATAAACTGGGTGACTTATAAATAGTAGAGATTTATTTCCTACAGTTCTGGAGGCTGTAGAGCCCAAGGTCATGGTGTTAGAGGATAGCGGGTCCTAAACATGGTAGAAGGGCAAATAAGCTCCCTTGGGCCTCTCTTTTAAAAGGGCGTTAATTCCATTCATGTGGGCCCCATCCTCATGACGTAATTATTTCCTAAAGGCCCCACCTCTTAATACTATTGCATTGGGAATCAGGCTTCAGCATCTGTATTTCAGGGAGACAGAAACACTCAGACCACAGCAACAGCCTGCCTGTCTTACAGGGAGATTCCCATCTCAAAGGAAAAGAAGAAGCTACAAAACATTTCCTAGTCCTTAGCACAGGAAGAAACCTTTGACTCCCTCCAAAGAAAACTTTAAAACCCATATTCTTTATTTTGTCTATTTTTCACCGAGACTATTTTCTCAAACCTAAAAATCCTAGCCTTATGTTGAAAACTTCAGGTACCCATTGTGGAAGACAGTGTGGTGATTCCTCAAAGATCTAGAACCAGAAATACTGTTTGACCCAGCAATCCTATGGCTGGGTGTATACCCAAAGGAATATAAATCATTCTATTACAAAGATACATGCACACGTATGTTTGTGGCAGCAGTATACACAATAGCAAAGGCAAGGAAACCACCCAAATGCCCATCAATGATAGACTGGATAAAGAAAGCATGGTACGTATACACCATGGAATACTATGCAGCCATAAAAAGGAATGAGATGATGTCCTTTGCAGGGATATAGATGGAACTGGAAGCCATTATCCTCAGCAAACTAATGCAGGAACAGAAAACCAAGTGCCCCATATTCTCAATTATAAGTGGGAGCTGAACAATAAGAACACACGGACACAGGGAGGAAAACAACACACACTGGGGCCTGTCGGGGATGAGGTCGGGGGAGGGAGAGCATTAGGAAAAATAGCTAGTGCATCCGGGGCTCAATACCAGGTGCTGGGTTGATAGGTGCCGCAAACCACCATGGCACATGTTTACCTATGTAACAACCCTGTACATCCTGCACGTGTACCCCAGAACTTAAAAATAATTTTGTTTGTAAAGAAAACTCCAGGTTCCTTGCAATGCTTCTAGCTACCTGGGAACAAGGGAAAGAGGACACATGCACATCTACACATTTTGGATAAAGTTGACTAAGGAGAAGACTGAGAATTGACCATGTCTTTGGTCAATGAAAGAACCCAAGAAGCTCACACACTCGTGTCTCATTTGAGAATCCTGGGCACATTAGGAGAGCGTCAGGTGGGTAGGATGTGGGCAACAGATGTGGGACTCGGGGAAAAGCATATGGCTGAACTTGAGGGAGCAGGAACCCACTTTCTACACACACAACATTGGGATTGGTTGACTCCAGCAGGATCTGGTGCCTGCGTTTGAGCACAAACACCAGAGACCCACAGAGAAATGGTTAATTCTAGTCTCTGCTTTTGAAATTCTAAAGTGCTGTGCCAGGAAATGTTTTATTTCTTGAGCTAGATAATTGTTCCATGGGTGGGCTCTGTTTGTGAAAATTCATTGAGCTGCTTACTTATGTGAATGTACTTTTCTGTTAGTACAGTATACTTCAGAAAAGAGCTTTTAAATGAAAGAAAACTGCCTCTGATGAAAAACAGGAAGTGCTTAGGAAAGCCCAAATTGCTACTCAGGTTAACTGTTTTGATGTTCTTAGCATGTTGTAAGCCCCTCCCCACCCTTATCCAGCAAGTCTGTTCCTCATCTTAAAACAAATGGGCACTCAGCTTGCTGAATATTGGCTTGCTTTTGTCTCTACATCTGTGCAAGAGAGTTCCCCCAAAACCACCTCTGTAAGAGTTCATGAGCATCTTACAGGCAAGACTTTATTACTCTGTATTTTCCAAAGACCTTAACATGACAAGGATGTTCTCTTCCCTCATCACTTTCGCTCCTTGGAGATGGAGACGATGACATGGTTTACGCAACTGGATGGAGTTCCTCATTCTGGCAATCACAAGATTCATTGCCAAAGATGCTGAACACTAAGAGCATTGAGCTTCCTCCAACTCGCTCCTCATCCCAAGCATCTTCTCCATTTTCTCTGCCTTTGACTGGACTTCTAAATCCAGTTTGCTAATTCCATTTTGATTTGCTAATTCTTCTTTCCATTGTTCCCCACCTCCTCCAACTTCAAATCACTCTCTCCTCCAATGGTTCCCATCACAATTAGCCTTCATCCCGTTGTTCAAGGCAAAAGCTCAGAGTCTCCCTAGATTCTGCCCTCTCCCTTATGTGTCATATCTACTTTCTGAACCCATCTGCTCCTCCTTACCTCCACGGGCATCACTGCAACCCAGACCAACTCTATGACTACTGTAGCTCCCAACTTACCCTCCTTTCAAACTACCCTACCTCCAACAACCAGAATGAGCTTTATTATTATTATTATTATATTATTATTATTATTATACTTTAAGTTCTGGGATACATGTGCAGAACGTGCAGGTTTGTTACATAGGTATACATGTGCCATGGTGGTTTGCTGCACCCATCAACCCGTCATCTAGATCTTAAGCCCCACATGCATTAGGTAATTATCCTAATGTTCTCCCTCCCCTTCCCCTATAACCCCCCGACAGACCCCGGTGTGTGATGTTCCCCTCCCTGTGTCCATGTGTTCTCATTGTTCAACTCCCACTTATGAGTGAGAACATGCGGTGTTTGGTTTTCTGCTCCTGTGTTAGTTTGCTGAGAATGATGGTTTCCAGCTTCATCCATGTCCCTGCAAAGGACATGAACCAGAATGAGCCTTTTAAAATGTAAATCTGATGAAAGAAGTTCCCTGCTCTGATCCTACAGTGGCCTTCCCATCTCACTTACATATGATCACCCTTGCAAGACCTAGACAGGTTGATATCTGCTTAACCGCCTCCAGACCAGTCTCTCACTCAGCCCCAATAGTAGAGGCCAATTTCCATTTCTAGATCACACGAAACTCATGACTTATGTCCAATGTACGTATACCCTTTGCACATGCTGTTCCCTTGCCTGCAACACTTTACCCTCGGCTTTTCCACAGCTGGTGACTTCTCATGTTTCAGGTCTCAAAGAAAGGCCACCTCCTCAGAGAAGCCTTCCTTGACCACCCATCTAAATTGCCCTCCAATTATTCTCCATCGCATCATCTTGTCTTATCTCCCCATAGCACTTAATCAGAAGCTGGTATTTTTTCTCATTTGCTTACTGTACTATCTGTCTTTTGCCCAAATAGTAAGGACCATGACACCAGAGACCCTATCTTTTTCCATGCTGAGCCCCTGGTGCATGGCATGCAGTCAGGACTTTTTTTATTTACTATTTATTTATTTATTTATTTATATTTTGAGACAGAGTCTTGCTCAGTCTCCCAGTCTGCAGTGCAGTGGCGCAGTCTCGGCTCACTGCAACCTCCACTTCCTGGGTTCAAGCAGCTCTCCTGCCTCAGCCAAGTACTGGGACTATAGGCGCATGCCGCCATGACTGACTAATTTTTTTGTACTTTAGTAGAGATGGGGTTTCACCGTGTTGCCCAGGCTGGTCTCCAACTCCTCAGCTCAGGCAATCTGCCTGCCTTGGGCTCTTAAAGTGCTAGGATTACAGGCATGAGCCACTGCACCCAGCAGGACTTGTTGAATTAATACACCTGGCATTGTCCCCAGCGTCACTCACCTAGCTGGCCTTCAAGAGACATGCCTGGCCCTGACCCACCCCCTTCCTGCCATCCCAATTAAAGAAGAAGGGAAATTGGACATCAAATAGTGACTCCTGATTCTTCCCAGGCTGCTTCTGCTTCCTTCACCTCACTCCTCTCACTCAAATTTCCAAAACCAACAGAAAGAGCAAGGTCCTTCTGGACTCAGGCCTGCATTACTCTTTTCCAAGTATTTGTGGTCATCTAGGCTCATCCCACATTTCCTATTAGACTGGAAACCAAGAGGTAGCCAAATAATATGGTAAGTCAAAGAGTCTGGGCTCGAGAGTCAAAAGCACCTAAGGTCAAATTCTGGCCCCATCCTATTTATTAGTTATTTGTTCTTATACTATTCCTGATGAGCCTTCATTTCCCCTTCTGGAAACTAACAAGAATTCTGTCTCCCTCAAGACAGAGTCTGTGGCATTGTGGAATTATTTAGGGGTCAACCATTTCAACGAATGCTACATGAAATCTATCTAGAGAGTGGCACAAATAACTCAATAAATGTTTTTGTAATTAATTCTAATTTCTCCCGGAAGCTGGCATGTCTTAGCTTACATTTTCCTTCCTCTGGGAAGATTTGCTTAACCCCACCACCCGCTAAGTCTGGGTTATGTGCTTCTCCTAAGTATAGATCTGGAAGCCTGTACTCAATGGGTTCTGTGGATCCCCACTGCATTACGAGTAAAAGCCAAGTCCCTACATCAGCCTATGAGATGCCATGTAACAGAGTCCCAGTCCTGCTTCTGGTCCTGCCCTCACCACTCTCCTCATCACTCCCTCTGCCGCAGCCACATTGGCCTCATGCGGTTCCTCAAACTTTCCAGTCTCTCACCCACTATTCCCTCTTCTTAAAGCATGCTCCCCCAGCTATTTATCCAGTTCCCTCCCTCACCTCCTCAGGACCCTGATCAAATAGATCCTCAGTGAGGCTTTCCTCGGCCACTGGAAGGCTGAATAACGGCTCCCCAACGATGTCCATATCCTAATCCCCGGAATCTGTGACCATGTTACCTTTACATGGCAAAAGGAACTTTGCAACTGTGATTAACAAGAATCTTTAAACCTGGATTATCCAGGTGGTTTCAATGGAATCACAAGGGTCCTTATAAGAAGGAAGCAGGAAGGACAGAGTCAGAGAAAGAGCGAGCAATTGAAAGATGCTAAGATGTTGACTTTGAAGTGGAGGATGAGGCTATGAGCCAAGGAATGTGGATGGCCTTCAGAAGCTAGAAAACGCAAGAAAACGGATTCTCCCCTACAGCCTCCAGAAGGAACACAGGCCTGCTGACCTCTTTCAATTTTTTTTTTTTTAAGACAGAATCTTGCTCTGTTGCCCTGGCTGGAGTGCAGTGGCACGATCGCGGCTCACTGCAACTTCTGCCTCCCAGGTTAAAGCAATTCTCATGCCTCAGTCTCCTGAGTAACTGGGATTACAGGTACTCGCCACCATGCCCGGTTAATTTTTGTATTTTTAGTAGAGATGGAGTTTCACCACGTTGGCCAGGCTGGTCTCAAACTCCTGACCTTAGATGATCCACCCGCCTTGGCCTCCCAAAGTGCTGGGATTACAGGCGTGAGCCACCACACCTGGTCCAAATTTTTGACTTCCAGAACTATAATGTAATATATTACTGTTATCTTAAGCCACTAAATTTGTGGTAATTCATGACAGCAGTGACAGAAAAAAAGTACAGCCACCAAATCTAAAATTATATTCTCCACCAATTGTACACATGTGTATGTATTTGCATAAAACACACATGCATGTGCATTCACACAAAACACACACGGACACTCCTTATCCCTCTGTCTTGATTTAGTTTTCTCCACTCATCTGACCATCAAAATAAATAAGAAAAATAGGGCACATGTCTCCCCCCAACACACACATACACACAGAGAAATGAAAGTTCCATGAAGACACTGATTTGTGACTATGTCTCATGTCTCTTTTGGTCACTGCTGCGTTCCTTGCACCTAGAAACTGGCCTGGCATTATTGAGTGAGTAGAGACTCATTAAATTCTGACTGCATGCTTTATCTTAGGACATAGACATACATTCTGTTATTATTTGTACAAAATCTCTCCACCTCTCAACTCTTAGCCCTTGAGGTCAGGGACCCATCTCTCTTCCTCACTGCTACATCATTCCATCATTAGCACAGCACCCTACCCTCCCAAAAGAGCTCCGCAAACATGTGCTAAGTCGTTGGGCCAACATTACCACTTTCTATACCTCTGAGCCCCAGAGTCGTCAGAATTCCAACCCATCAAGAGCCCTCACATTTTATTTGATTACAAATATGTCTAATTCCTGATTCACTCAAGCAGCAAGAAAAAAGAAAGCCACTTGAGTCTGTAATTTACAAAGCAAATCTGCCCAGCAGATATATTCCTCTTCAGCAGACAGTGGGATTCGATCATTTTTTAAAAGGGGAAAAGAAAGAAACTCACCCTGTTTCTCCTGTGTTCCAGTTGCATCGTTTGCAAAACTTTTGAAAGCGCTTCGAGGCCAAGGCTAATCATTTTGCTTCAAGGCACTCATTTCCTGAGGCGGGTGGTACCTTTGTCACCAAGGAAGGAACGCAGCAGGCAGGAAAACTGAGATTGTGGCAGAAGTCGTTCTTCGGGAAAGGATGTAAGAAGATCTAGTCAATTCCACCCAGCTTGCTCATTAGAATTCCAGAAATACAGAGATGTTGTGTCCGTTTGAAATCCTTAGAATAGTCGGATGAACAAGGCTGTCCCTAAGAGAATGTGCAAGGACATATTTAAATTACGTTATTTTTACTTTAAATAACCAAGTCGAAAGAGTTGGTGACTAGAAGTTGCATTAAGCAGGTTTGGGGATAATGAGTATATATTAGATGCCCCTCCTTTTCCATTGCCTCTCTCATAGATCCACCTCATGCCTGTCGATTTCCTGCCCAATCTGTGGGCCTCTAAAGGATGAGGACCATGTGCTATTTGTCTTTGCATTTCTGGAAGTCATTATAGTCCCATGATAGTGCCTGACACATACCAGACACTGTGTTGAATTCTTAAATAGATGCCCAGATGAATGAATGAGCGGATGACTGAATGAACAGATGGAAAGATGGATGGATGAGTGTTTGAAACTGGAAATGAGTATGCCTGTACCAAATGCCTGTGTCCCCACTTGCTTGATAACCATCCAGGATGTTTGTTTCATCTACAGCTTCTCAGGCCCCTCCCCAAGTGATTCTGATTCAGCCTATCTCAAAGTCAATCTGGGAATATGTTCTCGAACATTTTCCCCGTGTAGCTCCGATCATCAGGCATGCTTAGGAAACACATGCTATCTCCATCTGTTTCGTGCATCCTTACCTGAAATGTCCTTATGTTTTGTTCACCACCCCAGGGTAATCTTCGGCAGGTGAAGTTTCGACATTCAAATGGGAATCAGGGCCTCTTCGTGTCTAACTACTTCCTACTCCCTCTCCACTGCCATTCACCCCTTCCAAGTGCAGTCTTAGTTTTCTACTCTCTCTTCCCCAGAGCTTTCAAAGATTTCTAACCTAAGACCGAGAGAGCAGAGCCCCCAGGGTCAGCATTCTGCCTGACAGACAGCAGTGCAGCAACACGGACTGGATTCCCTGGAAGGCCTTGCATCTAAAAGCAGGGCCTCCTGGCTCTCACGATTCCCTTGCATGTAGAACCCGTCCTTTCTGCCCATTCACTGAGTGTACCAACCTAGGAAATGGGGGGGACCTAAGTATGTGTGTTTACTGTGTCTCGTGATGCATGTTCCACCTTTGAGGAAGATGGCCTGGGCAGCAATTTTCAACCTTTATGAACCAAGCAGGCACCCGGGCTCCACTCTTCTCAAGATGATAGGGCGGCATCTTGTTTCTCTAGGTTTCATAGTTACACCTGCCTCTGCAACATTTGATTTAAAAAAAAAAAAAAAAGGCGCCATGGATCAAAAAGACTGAAAACTGCTAGTCTAAAGCGTCATTTTTCAGCCAATGGATCATATTTTGACCTTCCTTTCTCAAGGTACCGTTAGAACAAAAAGGAATTGCCTTTTAGGACAGTGAACTAAGTACTGGAGTTCCCGTTTACACAGAGGTGATTGAACAAAACTTAATAATTTTTGTGTTAATAATCTATTGCTGGCCGGCTGTGGAGGATCATGCCTGTTATCCCAGAATTCTGGGAGGCTGAGGTGGGTGGATCGCCTGAGCTCAGTAGTTTGAGATCACTGATCTCAAACTACTGAGCAACCTGATGTTGCCTACTGGGCAACATGGCGAAACCCCACCTCTACCAAAAAAAAAAAAATTCAAAAATTAGCCAGATGTGGTGGTGCACACCTGTGGTCCCAGCTACTCGGGAGGCTGAGGTGGGAGGATTGCTTGAGCTTGGGAGGTGGAGACTGCAATGAGCCGGGATTGCACTACTGTACTCCACCCTGGGTGACAGAAGGAGACCCCATCTCAAAAAAATAAAAACAAAAAAGTCTATTGCTACATAAGAGATTGCCCCCAAAGTTAATACCTACAAACATCAATGTTTATTATCTCACAGTTTGCACAGGGGAGCACAGATTTGCTGGGTCCTTTCACACTTTCCAACAAGGTGGTAGCCAAGGTGTCTGCTGAGGTTGCAGGCTCAACCGCGAAGAACTCACTTCCTAGATCACTCTCGTGGCTGTTGGCAGGATTGAGTTTCTTCAGGGTTACAGGACTGAGGGCCTCAGATCTTCTCTCCCTGTTGGCCAGAGGCTGCCCTCAGTTCCTTGACATGCGCATCTCTCCATTGAGCAGCTCATGACATAGCATCTGGCTGACATTAGAGGAGGCAAGCAAGAAAAGAGTGAGGGCAAGATGGAAGTCCCAGTCTTTTGGAAACCCAATCTTGGAAGTGACGTCCCATCCCCTTTGCTGTGTTGTGTTCATCAGAGGCAAGACGCTAGGCCCAACCCATACTTGAGGGGAGGAAAATCATATGCAGGCATGAATACCAGGGTCCAGTGAGAGCTCTTTTTTTTTTTTCTTTGAGATGGAGTCTTGCTCTATCGCCAGCCTGGAGTGCAGTGGTGCAATCTCTGCTCACTGCAACCTCTGCCTCCCAGGTTCAAGCGAGTTCCCTGCCTCAGCCTCCCCAGTAGCTGGGCTACAAGTGCGCACCCCCATGCCCCGCTAAGTTTTTGTATTTTAGTAGAGGCGGTGTTTCACCATGTTGGCCAGGATGGTCTCAATCTCCTGACCTTGTGATCCACCCACCTCAGCCTCCCAAAGTGTTGGGATTACAGGCGTGAGCCACTGCACCCGGCCGGGAGCTCTTTTAAAAGATGTCCGCTGTACCTTCAAAAGCATTGTTCTCAGGTAATCCTCAGAAGCAATGGGGTATGATATGGTCAGTCACACCTGGGTTCAAATCTTGGCCCTGCCACTAACTAGTACTACTACTGTTTGTAATAACAATAACCACTCCTGCTATTCCTTGTCAGGTACTGTGCAGATCTTTACAAATGTCATTTCATTTGACCCCTAAAACATCCCTTTGAGAAAGTCCTTTGACTATCCCCAGAGCATGAATAAGAAAACTAAAGATTAGGGGAATTCGGCAACTCACCAGACGTCTCAGAGCTACCTCTGTAAGCAGAAGAGGACAGATTCCAGCCACGACGCCTCTGGTTCTGTGACCCTGAAGCTATCCTCTGACCACTGGCGTAATTCCTTTGACCTCAACCAACCGTGAAACGGAGATACTAACACTGGTCTTCAAAGGCTAGCGCAGAGGAAGAGGTAAGTGAATAAAATAGTGGCCCATAGTCAGAGATCAATAAAGGGTAGGTATTTTGTTTAACAAACATTTGCCGAGCACTTGATCTGAGCCAGGCATTGTACTGATCCTGACTTTTCTCATACAATCCTGTTCAGTTTCCACACCGACCGCATGATGTAGCTGGAGGTGAGTGCTTACATTGACTTATTCAAGCCAGGCTTTGTTTGAGTGCTTTGTAAAATTTCACTCATTGAGCCCTCAAAATGACCCTAGGAGGCAGGGGCTTGGAGCAGATGCCGCAGGTGTCCTCACCCGTGTCCCCGCAGGGCACACAAATTCAACTTCCAGTCTCCAGCACCTGCGTTTCTTTGCCAGGGCTCTCTTGGGCTGGTGCAGTTTGCTTTATCCTCATGTGACATGCTGTGCCACCCCTGCTCTGGGGACATCCTTCAACACATGACCAGTGCCCCAGGTCACTCATCCCTCCTGAAGAAGAACTCTTGAGTTGTATGTTACACAATATCTACCAGAGCTGCCCAGAGAAATTCCTGCCTGTGTTTCCTCCGCGGGGGCTGGCTTAAGAGCACATCCTTTGTGCCTGCCTTCTCCCTACGTGTCCCTGCTCCTCTACTCATGTTCTCTGAACCTCCCAAATAAATTACTTGCCCCCAAACCCTTGCCTCAGCGTCTGCTTCTGAAGAAATCCAGATGAAGGCAGTGTTATCATCATCATCATCCTCCTCCTCCCCATTTTCAAATAAGCAAAGTGTAGCACAGAGAGGTTAATTAACTTACCCAAGGTCACACAGCTGGGAAGCAGTGAAGTCAGGATTCAAACTCAGGCAGTCTGACTCTTTTATTATTATTATTATACTTTAAGTTCTAGGGTACATGTGCACAACGTGCAGGTTTGTTACATATGTATACATGTGCCATGTTGATGTGCTACACCCATTAACTAGTCATTTACATTAGGTATATCTCCTAATGCTATCTCTCCCCGCTCCCCCAACCTCACGACAGGCCCCGGTGTGTGATGTTCCCCACTCTGTGTCCAAGTGTTCTCATTGTTCAAGTCCCACCTATGAGTGAGAACAGGCGGTGTTTGGTTTTTTGTCTTTGCGATAGTTTGCTGAGAATGATGTCACCTACAGAATGGGAGAAAATTTTTGCAATCTGCTCATCTGACTCTTAACATTATGCATAGTGATTACATTTTTTAAAAATTCAACTTTTATTTTAGCCACAGGAGGTACATATGCAGGTTTGTTACATGGGTATATTACACCCAGGTAACGAGCGTAATACCCAGCAGGTTGTTTTGCAACCCATGCCCCCTCCCTCTTTCCCCTGTCTAGTAGTTTGCAGTGTCTATTGCACCCCTGTTTATGTCCATGTGTGCTCAATATTTATCTCCTACTTATAAGCATTTTTCTTTCTGACTGAGCTGGGTAAATGGAGGAGAAGAGCTGCCTTATGGTGCCAAGGAAACACCGTCTACACCAAAGCTCTGTGTGTAACCACTGGCCAGGCATGCAAATGGTTCCATGTATTATTGCAAAGACCAGCTCTCTTCTCTAATGAAAATGTCAGCTCCCCAACACAGCCAGCTGTGATTCCATTGAAAAAATGTGATTATGGAAGCCATGCTAATGGTGTTAACATGTTGCAAGGATTTCTGGTGTGCTTGTAAACCTAAAACCGTAATTGCCAAAGAGAACTCGTCTCCCACAAATCAAACCCCTCTGTATTGACAATTACATCCGGTGTTGCACGGAATGTAATGCCTAAATAATGAAGTCGAAGAACAATGCTGGAGCCTGAGCATTTGAATATATTTGATTGATTCATTTCTCGCTCCCATTTAATAACCCACTTAGTCAGTGACGGTTAAGTGCACCAGAGAGAAAACATTTCACAGATTAATAACTGGATGTGGGTACAAGCTGGCGCTCCCCTAATAGCAGCACAAAAATAGGTTATCGTCAAAAATCTGGATTTAATGTTCCAAAATGGGCATTCGTGCTTTTCTTTTATACGGTTCCATACTTATCACCACAGGCTAATGAACCATAAATCAGAAATCAGGAGCTAATAAATGCAATTCCAGGGGAGTATTTTTTTTTTTTTATTTAATACCTTCCGAGACCGTGATCTTTGTTCAAGATCTTTAACGTTCAAATTACAATGTGTGAATATTAAGCATATTCGATTATGATTGAACTCTCTGAAAAGCTAATTTATGAACCCTGCAGCCTAATACCTTTGCACCATTTAAAAAAGGATATGGCCACAGTTCATTTATACCAATCTCTCCAGTATAGAGATAAACACTCCTAAACTGCCTATATGAATAAAGTTATGTGACTGTAACTTTATTATAGGTTGGGATATGTGATTTCTGTAGAGAGATATACAATTAAATGATATTGACTCCATGTGTAAAGCAACTTTGGCAGAAATTTTGCTTTGGAGATTGTTCTCTTAAGTTCCTTTCTTGCTATCCTAGTGAAAAAAGAAAAGTGGTCAGACAAGGGACCTTACTCAGGACGGACTGTGAAAAATTCGGGCTACCTCCTTAGCTGTAATTCTCTTTCTGCAATACTTTCATGACCTCCTGTGGGAAAATATTTTCCCCTAATAAACTCAGTTTTCATACAAGTTTAACAAATCCTTATCCCTTTATTTGTTATGAGATTTACTGTCTTTTATGATGTTTACCATGGAATGCCCAAGCCATCAGGTATAATGAGAACTGCTTTGTGTCTTTCCATGTGTCCAGTCAGCCTGGAAGGACGCATCACTGACGCTGTGAGGAAGAATAAAGCACACGTTTCTTATGTGCTGTGAAATACTCTGGCCTGGAGAGGTCCCGGTCCATTCATTCTCTAGGTTATTGACTTTTGCTACAGTCTAATTTAAAAAAAAATTTATTGGCCAGGCATGGTGGCTCACGCCTGTAATCCCAGCACTTTGGAGGGGCCAAGGAGGGTGGATCACTTGAGGTCAGGAGTTTGAGACCAGGCTGGCCAACATAATGAAACCCCGTCTCTATTAAAAATACTAAAATTAGCCGAGCATGGTGGCAGGGATTTGTAATCCCAGCTCCTCAGGAGGCTGAGGTAGGAGAATCGTTTGAACCTGGGAGGCAGTTTGCAGTGAGCCAAGATCGCATCACTGCACTACAGCCTGGGCGACAGACGGAGACTCCGTCTCAAAAAAAAAAAAAAAAAAAAAAAATTATTGCAAAGTGTGTATATGATACCAATTTGGTACAACTGAAATGCAAAGTTAAAACTCCGGCTCCAGTAAATATTAGGGCTAGATTGGGTAAAATGTAACATGGAGATTTACTTCTCCAGACCCTAAATATTTATTCCAGTGCAGGCTTTTGACTCTGAGCCCCCTGGCAGTCAAGGTACAAAGGGACATTGCATCAGTTATATGGGTTCCCCAGGCAAAGCAGTCATTGTCTGGCCTGAGCACATATTGCCACTAAGCTATAAAGTGCATGTCGGGAACCTAGTAACTACTCTCCCTGCCCCCACTCTGTCACAAACACACACACACACATGCGCACACACATACACATAGACACACACACACGCACACGCACACACACACATACACACACATACTCGCGCGCACACACACACACACACACTCTCCATGGGCAGGTTCCCCTTGAGCTGGCAGTTTCTCTATGCAACTTAGTAATACACTTATTTATTACTAAACAAATGGTGCCTTCACACAAAGGAGAAGACATGCCTTCCTCTGGAGGACACAGCTAGGGAAAACAGCCCGGCAAAAAAAAATCCTGGATTGATCTCAGCCTCTGTGTACTCCTTCGGCTGGGTGGTGTGCAAGGACTCAGATTTCATTCTAAAACTTTTTCATGCAGGTCTTGGAATGGAACCACAGAGACATGGGATGGACATAATTTTCAACATGAGAACAATATTAGTTTCCCTGAGGCAGTGTTTCAGTCCTTGGTGGAAGCCAAGATACATGTGTAGGAGCAAACAATTCTACAGGGGCCAAGATAATGTGGTCCTAAAATCCCTGGCGGGCTAGTTCAAGGTTATCTAATATGGTAGATGAGCTGAGTGTGCTTCACCCAGTCTTCCTAGTTCTACTACTCTCAACAAGTTCATAATACTTCAGTAGAGATCACAGATGCTGGGAAACCATTCAGCAAAGCCATGGGGCAAGAGGAACCATTAATAGATCAATGTCTGGCCCACGAGCAGAGCAGAGCAGATCTACCAGGACCTATGAGAATTTTTTTTTCTTTTCCTTTTCTCTTTTTCTTTTTTTTTTTTTTTTTTGAGACCAAGTTTCGCATTGTCACCCAGGCTGGAGTGCAATGGCACGATCTCGGCTCACTGCAACTTCTGCCTCCAGGTTCAAGTGATTCTTTTGCCTCAGCCTCCCGAGTAGCTGGGATTACAGGCACATGCCATGACACCTGGCTAATTTTTGTATTCTTAGTAGAGACGGGGCTTCACCATATTGGCCAGGCTGGTGTCGAACTCCCGACCTCGTGATCCACCCGCCTCAGCCTCCAAAGTGCTGTGATTACAGACATGAGGCACCGTGCCCCGGCCCTATGAGAGATTTCTACCCTGGGGAAAGAATGGAAGACTGGAGGCCTGAGATATTGGAACAAATTCTACCTTCTCTCTTTTATTTTCATAAATAAGCCCCTTTTCTCTCACATTCCCTAGCTTGAGGGGTTTGATTGAAAGAGTCATATGAGTGAACCCAAGAGCATGGAAACAGGTTACAAATGATCGAGGTATCCTAGAAATCATTTGGTTGTATGGAGTAAAGGATAACATGAGTTGTAGCTGCTTAAAGAGCAATGACAGAGTTCACTCCCTTTGGCATTGGCAAATAAAGAAGAGGAAGAGAACAGGGAGAACTCATTCAAGCCCTGGAACTTGCTTATTTGAAGCAACCCTCCATAAATCCAACCAGAAACTGAAACTGAAAATCCAACCAGAAACCCCTAGTTGGAATATTGAACTATTTTCCAAAACCGTGGTATCACTCAGTGGGAGGGTTCCTTGTTCCTATAAAAGTTGCCCCCAAAAAGATCCTCCCTCTGGAAAAGTCTTTAGGAATATACCAAATCCTAAGGCGGTTATAAGGGAGGAGTCTTTGTTGATGTAATTAATGCTGACCATCCAGGAAACAGTATGCAAATTACGACTGCACTGAATGGACAGAACCTGGAAACCAGGACAAAATGCCAACCAATGCCTGTGCAATAGGTTTTAATCCTCCCATTCCTATTTTCACTGTTCATCTGGGACTGAAAATGTCTTCACCCTCTCACTCAATGAGCTGGGAGGGAAGGTTTCACCATGAACTACCTGATACTTGAGCTACAGAAAGTTAGGCTGTGCGAGAAAAGATCAGGCTGAAGAGAAGCTAATTCCTGCCCCAATTCCTAGAGTTTTGTTCATGACCTATTGTATTATGGTCAACATCTGGAATGAACAACTAATAATTGCAGCAATGCCTTGAGGGATTTTTGCCTATTTACATATAAATAGTTCTGACCAGAGCTGGCCACCAGCAATGGTTAATTTAATTTACTATCCCTTGGCAAAAGAATAGTCATTGGATTTCCAGCACTTTTAACCTTGGTAGACCCTTGGGAAATAAAAATTAGATTGAGAGAAAATTACCAGTGGTGGAGAACAGTATAAAAGTGACAATGACATATATAAACCTCCGGCAGGAGTGGAATAAAGTGGCATATTATTGTTCGCTGGCTCCCAAAGTTCAATATTTCTTGTGTGATTTACACTTCCGCCATTGTCTCACCCCCTGGAGTCATTCTGGTCACTCTGGGAAGTCTCTCCCAAAATGCACATCCTTGTTACTGTCAGAGAAGGGGCATATAACTTGGCTAAGCAGCAAGAGGTGTTTAGACAAAGAGCCATTAGAAAATGGGTTTCAACAAATAAGAGTTTAAAGACGTGTCTGGAAATATGAGACAGACAATATATGGGAAAGAAAAGTCAATAATCCCTGCCTATGCAGTCGTGTGTGTGTGTGTGTGTGTGTGTGTCTGTGTGTGTGTGTCTGTGTGTGTGTCTGTGTGTGATGTGTTTAAAGAGGTGTCTGGACTTAGAAGCACATGAGTGTCTGGGGTGTTCCAGGCTACTGGTTGCACATCCTCTATAGAATTATATCAATATAATCTGTGTGCAAACTCAGCTCTGATTGGAGGGTAATGATGCTATCTCAGCCTCATTGACCATCAATTGGTGCTCCCACTACATGAACCACCTATAGTACACACACACACACCACACACAACTGTTTCTTTTTCTTAAACCTTTGCTCATGTGGTGTTATCTGCCTGGAGCATCCTTTTTCCCACCTCTGTTTTGCCTGTCTAGCTCCTAACTTGCCCTTCAAAACCTAGCCCAAGTATCTCTTCCTCTAGGAACTTTTCCTGGTTACCTCCAGGCCAGATGTGTACTTTCTTTAGTATCAGCCTCCTGAATTTACCACTCTTATTATTTGCATTGGTCTACTTCTGTGTCTTTTTTCTTTTCTTTTTTTGAGACAGAATCTCATGCTGTTGGCCAGGCTGGAGTGTAGTGGTGCAATCTTGGCTCACTGCAACCTCCAACTCCCAGGTTCAAGCGACTCTCCTGCCTCAGCCTCCCGAGTAGCTGAGATTACAGGCACCAGCCACCATGCCTGGGTAATTTTTGTGTTTTTAGTAGAGTTGGGGTTTCGCCATGTTGGCCAGCCTGGTCTTGAACCCCTGACCTGAGGCGATCCATCCTCCTCTACCTCCCAAAGTGCTGGGTTACAGGCATGAGCCACCGTGTCCAACCCTACTTATGTGTCCTTCTATCCCACCTTCAGAACATGTAATGAGAATACTGTGACCTTCCAAAAAACAAAACAAAACAAAACAACAACAACAACAACAACAACAACAACAACAACAAAAAACCAGAACATTTAAGCCTCGAGAGAGAGGTCAGAGTACAAAATGAAGAACAGAGGCAAGAAAGATAGGAAACTCCTAAGTGACATATCCAACTAGATAGGTTTCCTGCTACAGGCTTTTCTTTTATTGCACATACCACAGTTGTATTTTTATTTTATTTGTGTGATCATCTAATTAATGGACACACACACAACTGTAAAGGAAGAGATTGTGTCTCCCTTCTTTTCTATATTTTCAGTACCTAGCACATAGATGGTGCCCTATAGATATTTATGTAATTAATTAGTTTATAAATTAATTAATAAGCAGACATAAAATGGATGAGGGAGAAAAAAGTAGACATAAGCTCATAAATGGTACTAAATTCCAAAGTTCATTTGTGTGTGTCTCCATGGCACAAGGATAGACAGGACCACCACATAGAAATAATGGATATTGAGTCCTACTTCTGATAAATTTATATCCAAACCTGGGAAGGTCTGACTCTAAGACTTATCTTTAAACAAATATTAAAACTGGCATGGGATTTTTCTCACCCAATAGAACCCAAAGTCTATGATTTACTGAGGATAAACAGACTTACATGATAAAGCTGTCCAAAATCCACCAACACCTTCATTTTACATGTAATGAGGTGGAGCAAGACGGTCCTCACTCCTCAAATGGTGTAATAACATCATTAGAGAGAGGATGGCATTTGTTTAGGAGACACTTTGACTTACTGTTTGGGATAGAACACGAGACCCCAAAAGTCATGTGCCAGTCACCAAAGTGCCTTGAATAAAGGCGATCACAGTGAACCTTGGGTTGTTTCCTTCACCAAGCGCCATCATGAATGGAATTTGTAAGTCTGAAGTGAAGAAGAATTGTTTTGATAATAGAGAAGAGAGGAGCCAGGGCATTGCATTGGGTGTCTGGGGAGAAAGATACAGAAGTGAAGTAACAATAAGAGACATGAGGATTTTTCCAGTTGCTTGCTCTGGGCAATGTGATATAAACTCACTCTATGTCTCCTCTACATGTCTTTAGTAAATTAATGCTTAACTCATTAAATGCTCTTCTGTGAGTGAGTCTTTGTTTGCAGCAGGGGTAAGAGGGGCCTCAAAGAGAAGGACAAGTGAGCAGCTGACAGCTAGGTGTCAAAGGAATGCAGGACAGGATTCCTAGGTGAGCTGATTTGCTAAAGAACCCTCTGCTAGTCATAGACTGAGCCATTTCAAATCCATCAGTTTCATCTCTCTCTGTCTCCTATACATTAAAGATTTCAATTAGCCAGTTAGCAGGGTACTGCAGGGAAAAGGGAAGGAAGGGTGAGTTTATTCTGATGAGTTGTTTTCAACATTTATTGACATCGAATACATGTCAAACAATTTACATGGATCATCTCATTTAAATTTCACAGCATCTCTATGAGGTGGTTGGTGTTATTTCTATTATATAGATAAAGAATGGAAACTCAGGTCCAAGGAGGCAAATTGTCCCAAGTTGTAGAGCCAGTAAGTTTTAGAGCCTGGATTTGAATCCCCATCTGTCTTTCCACCATATTACGCTATCTCCTAAAAAAGGGCTGGGTGGTTGCTAAGGAAGATGGAGGGAAACGTATTTACACTGATGTGGGGTGGAGGTGGGAGATGATGTCTCCAGAATTCAGGAGGGTTTTCCTGAAGGTAACTGTTGTTGCCATTAAGAACTTTAATCCTCTAGACAACCAAAAAGGGTGCCACTGGTGAGATAGATAACCATGGACTTGTGAATTGCAGGACTTAATTTTGGCATAATTACCAAAGGAAGTCAGATGGTATTGTGGGAATGTAGGCTTTGGAATCAGGCAAATCCTGGTTTGAATCATGGTTCTGATTTATTATCTAAAACAGCTCAACTCTAAATTTCCCTTTAGAAATAATAATCATAAACATAAATTTAACAATTAGTCAAAAGAAGAGCTGCTCTTCTGAGTCAGGGAACAACTGTCATTAGAGAATAATAACCCTAAATCTTTTTCACTGAATTCACAGCAACCCTCAGTTAACAGACCATAAAAGCTTAATCTTGCAATTTTCTTAATTCCTAAAAATAAACTGAAACCTCTGGTGCCTGTGGGATGAATCTTAATTTTATGGAGGAGACTATGTTGATATTGGTGACTGTTTTGTGATCTTGAGCAAATGACTTCGTGTCTCTGAGCCTCTGGTCTGTCATCTGTAAAATGGGGATAATCACAGATGACAGTTAATTTTGTAGATGATGTGAGATAATTCATGTAAAGTCCTGAGCACAGTGTCTGGCACAAAGCAAGCACTCGGTAAGAGGGAGTGATGAGGATGGGGATGATGATGGCAATGACAAAACAATGATGCAAAGATAAGACCAAGATAAGACAATATGTTGATGTTGATGTGGCAGTGATGGTGGCAATAGTGGATGATGATGATGATGATGATGATGACAAAGACAACAATGCAATGATAAGGACATGATGAGCATTCATGATGTGCTATTTGTTGCTGCTGCTGATGTTGTGGTGGTAAACAATACAGAGAAGAAGAAACAAGAAGGAAAGAGGAAGGGAAACATAAAAAAAAAGGATTTGATATGGTTTGACTCTGTGTCCCAACCCAAATCTCACCTTGAATTGTAATAATCTCCACATGTCATGGGAGGGACCCAGTGGGAGGTGGTTGAATCATGGGGGTGGGTTTTTCCCATGCTATTCTCATGATAGTGAATAAGTCTCATGAGATCTGATGGTTTCATAAAGGGCAGTTCCCCTGCACACACCATCTTGCCGGCCGCCATGTAAGACGTCCCTTTGCTCTTCCTTCATCTTCTACTATGATTGTGAGGCCTCCCCAGCCATGTGGAACTGTGAATCCCTTAAACTTCTTTCCTTTATAAATTACCCAGTCTCTCGTATGTCTTTCTTAGCAGTGTCAGAACAGACTAATACAGGATTAAAAGAAGAAAGAAGAGGAGCTCCATAAAACATCAACTACAACTCATAGGTAACTGGGTTTCACATGCCCAAACCTAAGGTGCTCTGATTCTCCAACTAGAACAGATATTCTTTTCCTGATTAGAGGAGCAATGCCAACCACACCAATGGACATGGTCTCTGGGATCCTTCTAACCCCATTCATCACTCGGTTCTCTCTTCCCGTCAAGGATGAAAAAGGGATGTTATTTTTTTTATTCTCTGTGTGAGGAGGATAATGCATCTATAAACTCATCATAACCCTATAGCCAGATGTTTCTGTGCATTGGAGCCTTCACCACCAAGACTAACAAAACACAGCATCAGTCCTCAAGATCCTAGTTTCTGGGTGGACTGAGACCATGCCTGGGAGGAGCTGGCCAAACCACTTCTTCAGTGTTATCATTTATGAAACAGAAATGGAGCCTTTTCAAGAGTTATAAGAATATCAAGTGGATGACTAAGATCATACAAGCAAATGTGCTCCGAGTTCTTCCAAGTAGTGACCATGAATATCTTAATTTATTATTATTATGAAATGTGGAATTATCCTCGTGATTAAAAGCATGACTTTTAACCAGTCATTTAATCTCTCTGCCTGTCTACTTGATGAAATAATAACTTTATGTAGTAATACCAACCTTATAAGATAGAAGTGAGCCTTAACTAAGATAATTTACAGAGAGTTTAACATAGTATCTTTCCTACAGTGTCCTTCAGCAATATTAGCTGATATTATTCTTACTATCATGTAGAAGACAAAAAGAAAACTTTGAAATATACCCAAAATCCATATCTGATTATGTGAACTCCCTGTTTAAAACTCCCAATGATTTCCTCACAGTGCTAAGGATGGAATTCAAACGCCTTAACATAGCTAGCAAAGCTCTTTTTGACCTGTCTTCTGCTTAACTCTCACCACAGACTAAACCCTCCTAAACTGCTCTGACACCTTTCGGGTTTCAAGTTACTTCTATGTTTGCACTCTTCCATCCGACTGTTGGACCTCGTAGCACACTCAGCCCCCAGGCTGGGGGAACTGCCTTCTTTCACGAGCCCACAGCCCTTTGAGCCTCCCCCATCACAGCGTAATTGAATGATTTCCTGGTGATTTATCTGTTTCCTCAACTACTTTGGACTGAGATAGTATATTAATGGTTCTTCCTCACCACCTAGCATAGTACCTGGCACAGAACAGAGCCCAATAAATGTCTGCTGAATGAAGGAAGGAGTAGTGTGATTGATGTTAGCATGGGGCACAGAGAAGGGGTGTGGTGGGGGAATCAGAGGGAGATCGATGGAGGATGATACCTGAGCAGGATCTTTAGGGACAGGCAAGATTTACCCAGGCAGGTTTTTTTTTTAAAGCAATGGCAATACAGAAAGAGAAAACAGCATGGGCAAAACAGAGAGGTCTAACCAAGCATGGCACCTTTGGGGCAACTTCATATAGTCACGCAGCCCTGCACTATTCCAGAGTAAGGAAATAAGAGATAATGTTGGGCTGTGTGTGCCAACAAGATATGTGATCTTTATCCTGTAAAGATTAAGCAATCATTGAAGAATTTGAAGTAGAGCACTGATCCGATCATGCAGAAGCATGAGATTAATGATCCTGTTAACCCTCTTTGATATTTTCCTATTCTTTCTTCCCACCCTCCCATCCTTTTCTCTCCTTTCTTCTATCTTCTTCCTCTGTCTTCTAAAATGTGTTCTTTCATTTTCTACAGTTTTTCATTTACATGGATTTTGTTGACCCCAGATGTTAGAGGACCATGAATTAAGCCAGGCAGGACTCCCAGCATTAGTCAGGATTCGAGGGGATAAAGTTTCATTCTGATGACCTGGAACACTAATGACCACTTCTCCCCAACATGAGGGCTCTAGAAATGGTCTGAAATGAGGCAGAAATGGCATTGTTATCTTGATATAAAGGGAACGCGTTCATCACTTGCTTAAACTAATTATTTACCTGAGAGTGACTGTGGCAACACTGACCTTTTCCAATGATCAAAACATTTATTTTTAAATGGAAGATGTAACTCTTCTCATCCCTCCTCTTTGTTGAACTGTCTGACCTCACCTCATTCAGTGACGAATACCCAGAAAATCCTGCTTAATCATGTGATTAGTGAAGATATTCTAAGATAGTGATTACCAAACTCAAAGTCCTAGACTATTTTAAGTGTTCGAATTAGGGCTTAGGGTTAGAGTTTAGCATTCAGGGTTAGGGTCATGGTTAATATTAAGGTTACATTTGATAGATTCGATTAGGATAAATGTTAGGGTTAAGGCTAAAGATAAGGGTAGGGCTAGATTAGGGTTAAGGTTAGGGATAAGATCAGGGAAACTTCTGGGGAAAAGAGAATGAGATTGGAGGGCAGCTAAGGTTCCAGCTACTTATATGTACACACTCCACATCAAACTCATAGTTTCTCTATGTTTTTTTCTGTTTAGTTTCACTTGAAATAATAATATAAGGAACCTACTCTTCTCTGATTCATAGACAGGTTTTGAAACTCACAGAACTAGAGAAACTCCCAAGCCATGTGTCAGAGTCAATGAGTGACACCACAGTCCATTTCTCAGGAATTCAGTAGCCTCATGAATAAAAAGCATTTAGACTTCTGCAGATGACACCCAACTTACAGAGCTAAAGCTGCCTCAGGTTTGGCAGAAGCTGCCCCATGACACAGGGCTGGGAGCAGGGATATGGATTATCCACATGCAGACCCCTTGGGCAAGTGGATACTCTGTATAACTTTCTTTCTTGACTGGCAGGAGCCAGGGAATATGACCAGAAATGGGAACAGGGCCATGCTTACCATCTTTTGCAGTAAATGGAAATAAGGAAAATATTTAAGAATGGCTGTAGTCTTAGCTAGGTAGAAAGGCCAAAGAACAGGATTCTGGATCTGAGAGGTTAGGCATAAACCATTGCATGAAGCCAAGAATGTGGGTTGGGAGGGGAACTAATAATTGATCAGGCATGGTAAGTGAACCTGGATAAATTTTTGAGACTATGGACCTTTATAATAGAGCTTAGTTCAGCAAAATATTTCTGTAAAGGGCCAGAGAGCAATGCTATTTTAGGCTTTGTAGGCTATATTCAGCCTCTATCCTAACTACTCAACTCTTGATCTAGAACAAAAGCAGTCACAGATGAGACATATATGAATGACTGTGGCTGTATTCCAATAAAACTTTATTTAGGAAAATAGACAGCAAGCCAGATTTGACCTGTAGACCATGGTTTGTTGACCCTTGTACTAGGGTATTTGAAGAGCTTGTTTTGTAAATCCCAAAAAAGAACAGTCTCCTAAGAATTAAACCAACATAGAAATATGCAGAATTAGGACATTAGAAAGCAAGACCAAGGTTATAACATTATCAGAAGCCCTGAATCCAGCCATACCTGAAACTAACTTCCTCTAGTATCCTCATTTATGTGAAACAATACATCCTCTCCTTTTATTGTTATTGTTTAAGTAGTGTGAATTAGGTTTCTGTCCATTGCAACAAAAACCATCTTTCTTGGTATAAAATGCACACAGGCTATCAGAAAAAAAATGATCAGGTCTCATTACAAATCTTCCAATTCCCATTCCAGCGCTCTTCATTTCAACAAGCGACAGACGGAAAAGAATGCCCTAGTTGAGATATCTTTTGTACCAAAGACCAGTGTTGCCAGTGTGAGCCTAGATTTTACTTCAAAACATTCCTGCTTCTTGGAGTGTCATTAAAGGAAAGTGTGTGCCTAGGAAATGCTGCCCGCGGATAAGGAAAGTTGACAGAACAGCCCTGAAGGGCCAGATGGATTCCAGACAGCTGTGACTTGATGGAGGCCCTCCATTTGGCAAGACCAGGGAGAGCCCAGCATGAACAGCATCAATTAGCAACCTCTTTTGAGAGAGGATAATTACAGCACACCACTGCAATCAAGCTTCATGCAGCCACTACACATAATGGTTATTGAGCCTCTGTAAAAACAAGCAGACATGTGTGGTATGATTTTTAGAAGAGAATAGCAGAATGCAGTGGGATTCTCATACATTCCTCAAGAGATTTTGAGCTGGTGCAAACTCTCTAGAAAGCAATTTGGCAATAGGTATCAAACATCTTTAAAATAAAAAACCTCATGACCTTTGATGCAGTCATCATCCTTCACCCCTGTAAGAAGTGACCCTGAGCACATATCAGAAATGCAAACAAATATTTCTGCACAAAGATGTTCATCACAGCGTTAAGTATAATAGCAATAAAAGAAAGTGTACAAATACCAAAGTTAGGAAATTAATGAAAAATATTATGATACATAGCCATAAGATAGAAAATTACGGCAGTCATCAAGAGTATGATTAAGAAGAGTCTTTAATCACATGAGAATATATCCACACTATGGTAGGCGACAAGGCAGGATACAAATTGCATATATAATATGATAACCAGTAAATCAATATATGGCATGAGTTTTTATTTTTATTTACCTGGGTATAGGGATGAAATGTTTGAGTTGAAGGACTCAGGGCTCCTTTTATGGGTTTATTTGCATGGGGATATTTGGGGCTAAAGAAGAATCAAAGAGGTAGGAGGGTTCCTAGAGGGAGGAGAAAACAAGGACAATTAAAGGAATGTAATAATGTGACAATGTCTGATCCCTCACTATGATACTTTTGAGGTTCCCATTGAGAAGTTCTAGGCAGAATTTGAAAGGCATTAAATGTCACTCTTCAAGGAAGCCTTTCCATTCCCCCAGTGACGAGGTCACGTGCCCCTGATCTATGCTCTCAAAGCTTTTTGTGTTTCTCCTTCCAAGCACATAAGAGATATTATCATTGTCTGTTTAGACGATACGTGATTCTCACTCAGTTCTGCAATGTTGAATATGGTAGCCACTATAAATAGCACGAGGCTATTTCTATTTAAATTTAAGTCAAATAAAGCAAAACTTAAAAATGCATTTCTCGCTCACACTGGTCACATTTCCAGCACACAATAGCCACACGTGGCAAGTGGCCATCATCATGGACAAGACAGATACAAAACGTGTTCCTCATGGCAGTTGTATTGAACAGTGCTGTCCCAGACTGGAATTTTATGAGGTCTTGCTCCCATGCTATTCCTAGTTCCTAGCACAAATATCTGGCATATTACAGGCATTCAATAAAAATATATGCTGAAGGGGCCAGGTGCAGTGACTCACACCTGTAATCCCAGCACTTTGGGAGGCCGAGGCAGGTGGATCATTTGAGGTGAGGAGTTCGAGACCAGCTTGGCCAACATGGTGAAATTTCATTTCTACTAAAAATACAAAAATTAGCTGGGCGTGGTGGTGTGATCCAGTAATTCCAGCTACTCGGGGGGCTGAAGCAGGAGAATCACTGGAACCTGGGAGGCAGAGGTGGCAGTGAGCCAAGATTGCACCACTACATTCCAGCCTGGGTAACAGAGTAAGACTTCATCTCAAAAAAGAAAAAATATATATATATTTATATATATAAATATATATTAATAATATTTTTATATATTTATATATATTAAATATATATATTATATATTAAATTATATTATATAATATGAATTATATATAATAATATATACTGTGGCTCTCTCCAGCCACTCAGGACACTACCCCACTTACCTAGGCTCCTTTCCACACCCAGTTCCCCAATTAGCATAATCCTTCCCAGCTGCTGAGGCATGCAGCATAGACATCCTCCAGTTGACCTCCCCATCATAAACTGCAGATATGATGGTCCCCCACAGCTATCTGAAATTATAATATATATTATTTATATATAATATAATATAATTAAATATATATAATATGATATATATCTAATATATATATATTCCTTCCTTTGGCATATATATGGAGATGATTTTATAAATAGGAGGTCCTTAGTGTAGGAAGAGGAAACACACACACACACTCCTCAGATATGTTCCTTTTTCAAATAACCAGCACCATCCAGATCTCATTATGAATGGATTTGGTAGGGAATAAACACGATAAATAATGATGATAGAATTCTGAGCCCTGAGTAGGCAGTCAAACAGGCAGGATGGATCCTGACAGCGAGGGTGTCTGTGATGACATAAATCATAGCAGATCCAGCGTCTCAGGACCACATCTGACCTGGAAGCAGCATGTCCCTGTCACAGGGGCTGGAGCGCTTGGCGTGACAGAGCCAACGAGGAGCTGATGGTGGCCGGCCTAGTCTCTCATCACTGACATTTTTTTCCCCCTGACAGCTAAAAGACAAAAGGTTTGCAATCACGGCCATGTACGTGGACATGAGGGTTCTGAACCTTAGGGCTCTCGAAGACGCATCCCATTCAACCTCTCTCTGTCTCCTCTGCCCAAAGAAAAAGCCAATAGTTCAAAAACCTCCACGTGGAGCTGCATGAAATTGTTCTGTAACACACTTTCTTATCTATAGGAGGTGCTCAGATCAATGTTGAATTAACAGATAAGTCTGCAGCCATAAAAAGGAATGAGATT
The DNA here is from genome assembly GCF_049350105.2 of Macaca mulatta. Lineage (NCBI taxonomy): Eukaryota > Metazoa > Chordata > Mammalia > Primates > Cercopithecidae > Macaca > Macaca mulatta. The sequence continues at coordinate 17,424,952 of NC_133425.1, read as the reverse complement.
AGGTCCTTTACAGGGACATGGATGGAGCTGGAGGCCATTATCCTCAGCAAGCTAATGCAGGAACAGAAAACCAAACATTGCATGTTCTCACTTATAAGTGGGAGTTGAACCGTGAGAACACGTGGACACAGGGAGGGGAACAACACACACTGGGGCCTGTTGGGGTTAAGGTAGGGGGAGAGAGAGCATTAGGAATGCTGGGCTTAATACCCAGGTGATGGGTTGATGGGTGCAGCAAACCACCATGGCACACTTTTACCTGCATAACAAACCTGCACACATACCCCGAAACTTAAAAAGTAAAAATTTAATTAAAAAAAGAAATTACATAAAAAACCACAACAAAAACAGGTAAGTCTTCATCTTTGCAGGCTGGTGACTGGTAAGAAACAGTCACATATTCATTCAACAAGTGTTTATTGGGCACTAACTGGGTGTTAGCAATTATTTTAGGTATTTGGAATAGACCTGTGAACAAAACAGAAATCAACAAAAGTCTGCCTTCATGAAACTTACATGCTAGGCTGGTTTTCAGCCCGGGCTGGATATTAGAATCACCAGGGAAGTTCTGAAAAATCTCATTTCTTGGGACACACCTCAGAGAAATTCCGAAATTCTATAGTTCAAGATGGGGAATAGGGATATGTTATTTCCCAAGTTTCCCAGGAGAGTCAAGGTACACTTGTCTGGGAGCCTGGGAACCACCGTTGTAAAACAATGGTTCTCAAAGTGTGGTCCCTGGACCAGCGCTAGTAGCATCACCTGAAAACTTGTTAGAAATGCAAATTATCAGCCAGGCGCGGTGGCTCAGGCCTGTAATCCCAGCACTTTGGGAGGCCGAGGGTGGGGGTGCATCACAAGGTCAGGAGATCAAGACCATCCTGGCTAACACAGTGAAACCCCGTCTCTACTAAAAATACAAAAACAAAAAAATTAGCCAGGCATGGTGGCGGGCACCTCTAGTCCCAGCTACTCAAGAGGCTGAGGCAGGAGAATGGCATGAACCCATGAGGCGGAGCTTGCGGTGAGCAGAGATCGTGCCACTGAACTCCAGCCTGGTCGTCAGAGCGAGACTCCGTCTCAAAAAAAATGCAAATTCTCAGGCCTCTCCCCAGATGTATAGGTATAGAATCAGAAACCCAGTGAGTAGGACCCAGCAAGCTGTGTTTTCGCAAGATCTCTACGCAATTTTGATACGTGCTTAAATTTGAGAACCACTGCTCTAAGCAAAATTACCTGGGGAGATGAGTTTTATGAGCCAGAGGAATCCTCCTCTCCATCTTTTCCCAATTTGCTTCTGCCAAGCCAATAAACCCGGAGAGGCCTCCCAGGAGCGGCCTCCGCAGGTTGGTACCTGACAGCCACACTGGGTTTGCAGGAGCTCTCTCTAGCCACTCAGGACGCTGCCCCACTTACCTAGGCTCCTCTCCCCACCCAGTTCCCCAGTTAGCATAATCCATCCCAGCTGCTGAGGCGTGTAGCATAGACATCCTCCAGTTGACCTCCCCATCACGAAGTGCAGATATGATGGTCCCCCACAGCTCTCTGAGGTCCTGGTCTCCCACAGGGCTGTACAGAAAGGGTGCACATTCATACACCAAGGCATGACCCGCTGTGGCACACACACACCCAGAACCTCATTTGATACAACACACACAAACACATCCCTACTCTATCACACATGTGATCTCACAAACACACAACCACATATTCACAGTTACACATGCATTCACATCCTCTTACTCTATTCTACACACAGATACACACACATGCACACACCATATCACGGGACCAGTGATTCTCAAATGTATCTAAACAATGGCCTTACCTGGGAGCTTTAAAAAATTCTGATGCTCAGGCCACAGCTCACACCAGTTAAGTCCAGATCTCTGGAGCTGAAAGCTAGGTACGTATCTGGTTTTAAAGCTATCCAATGTATATATACCACAGTTTCTTTATCCACTCACGGATTGATGGGCATTTGGGCTGCTTCCATATTTTTGCAATTGTGAATTGTGCTGCTATAAACATGAGTGTGCAACTATCTTTTCTGTATTATGACTTCTTGTCCTCTGGGTAGGTACCCAGTAGTGGGATTGCTGGATCAAAGGGTAGTTTTATTTTTAGTTCTGTAAGGAATATTCACACCTTTTTCCATAGTGGTTGTACTAGTTTACATTCCAACTAGCAGTGGAGAAGTGTTCCCTTTTCACTTCATCCATGCCAACATCTATTATTTTTTTATTTTCTTGATTATGGCCATTCTTGTAGGAGTAAGGTGGTATCACATTGTGGTTTTGATTGGCATTTCCCTGATCATTAGTGATGTTGAGCATTTTTCCACATGCTTGTTGGTCATTTGTATATCTTCTATTGAGAATTGTCTATTCATGGCCTTAGCCCACTTGTTGATGGGATTGTTTGTTTTTTCCTTGCTAATTTGAGTTCATTGTACATATGGGGGAATACTACTCAACCATAAAAGTAAATGAATTAATGGCATTCATAGCAACCTGGATAGGACTGGAGATAATTATTCTAAGTCAAGTAACTGAGGAATGGAAAACGAAACATCATACATTCTCACTCATAACTGGGAGCTAAACTATGAGGATGCAAAGGCATAAGAATATTACAGTGGACTTTGGAGACTCAGAGGGAAAGCAGGTAGGGGGTGAGGGATAAAATACTACAAACTGGGTTCCGTGTGTACTGCTCAGATGATGGGTGCACCAAGATCTCACAAATCACCACTGAAGAACTTACTCATGTAACCAAATACCACCTGCTTCCCAAAAGCCTATGGAAATAAAAATTTAAAAACAAAACAAAACAAAATTCAGGGAACTGTAAAAAAATAAACAAAATAAAATTCTGCCAAAAAAAATAACCTACCCAAGTGATTAATATGCAATCAAGGTTGAAACCTATTACTGTATACCATGGCCTTATGGCTAACAGAAAAAAGAAATAAGAAGGTGTCAGTTTCCTTTCATAATGGAAGAGGCAAAAGAAATGGAGAAAACTGAATTTAAAAGACTTCCAAACATCTCTGGTGGAATCCCTGGAGTCATAAATACCCGGACCACTCATCTGGTGTTTCTCGTAAAAGTCCCACCATGTCTTTTTCCACTTGTGGATGTCCATTAGTCAACGACCACTAGAAACACACTTTCATCAAACAAAGTTGACTTTATTGATCCAATGCACTGGAGAAATGGTGCACCATGGAGAACCATGAGGCGTCTCTGTAAGAGACTGAGCAGCAGCTTCTTGCAGGATTTGGGCTTGTGCTGTACACTGTGGAGGAGGTTTCAAGGAAGCAGGGATTGGATATGTCAGGAAGGGAGGCCAATTCCATGACTAGGGCTTATCTAGGGGTCAAGAGGAATGAAGTCAGCCTTAAGTTCTACTGTATTTATTATTATTATTATTGTTATTATTATTATTGATAAAGAAACAGGCATAGGCAGGAAATAAAGATATTTGATGATTCTCGTGCTCTGGACAATGTTCTTGCTTTTGTTTGTGCTCAGACACAATTACGGGCCAGTCTTGTGTTTGTCTTCCTCCATCATTAGCCGCAGAGTGGTCCTTGTCTGACGTCCGTCATTTGTGAAATTGTTCCTTTCCAGGAGGACAGCGGGAGAGATGAGGTGGACATGCCACGCCAGCTTCCACCTGTCAGCGGCTGCTTTTTTCTCTCCCCCATCTCATCCTCCGTTCTCCACGTTAACTCCATATTGTCTCTTTGCTTTTAAAATATGTCTGCTTCTTCCATGAGGTGATGAACTTCATCTTTTCAACGTCCTTTATAATACATGGCACAGTGCTAAGCACATAGGCGATGGAACTCTAACATTGTGAAAAGAACATGAGATTTTGATTTGGGATCAGAAGACTTGTTTTCAATTCCTGCTTTCTACTTGCTAAGTATGCAATTTGGGCAAGTGGCTCAACTTCTCTGAGTCCCAGATGGGGATGACAATCCCTGTCTAGGTCACTGGATTTCCAGGAGAAATAAAATGAGACAACTCTGCATCCATAAGGAGTTGGCAAAGCAGCAGATTCTCAAGAAATGTGCAAAGGGTAAGTAAATGGAGAGAAGAGGTGATTGGTTTGACCAATACCTTGATCAAGGGTTGCAAAGAACAATGGCTTAAGAGACCTCTAAAGACTCCATAGTGGATACAGGAAGTTGAAAAACAGGTGGAGTTCTAGTCACCCAGGTGATCCTTCAGCTCTTAGAAAGAGCCTTCAAGATAAGCAACTAGAGGTTGGATTTGTTTAGAATGCCATGCTCCAGCAGCTTCTGTACCTCTACTATGTGTCAGGCATTGTGATACTGATGTAGAAAAAATATTAGAGGTTTTTTCCCAAAGATGCTTCCAGTCTATTGAGAGAAAGAGAAACACAAACAAAACTATTGCAACTTGACATAGTAAACAGCAGACGCACTTACAAAGTACAGCACAGCACAGAGCAAGGAGGTGTTAATTCTATCAGTGGCTGGGCAGGAGAAGAGCAACTGGAGATGGTAGGGAAAACCACAGAAAAACGAGGCTGCTTCAGCTGGGCTTTGGGGTTTTGTTTGTTTGATTGTTTGTTTGTTTGTTTGTTTGAAGCAGAGCCTTGCTCTGTTACTCTGTTGCCCAGGCTGAAGTGCAGTGGTGTGATCTCGGTTCACTGCAACCACTGCCTCCCAGGTTCAAGCAATTCTTCTGCCTCAGCCTCCTGAGTAGCTGGGACTATAGGCACACGCCACGAGGTCCGGCTAATTTTCGTATTTTTAGTAGAGACAGGTTTCACTATGTTGGCCAGGCTGGTCTCGAACTCCTGACTTCAAGTTATCTACCTGCCTCAGCCTCCCAAAGTGCTGGGATTGCAGGTGTGAGCCACCGTGCCTGGTCCAGCTGGGCCTTTGAGGGATGGCTAGGAGGCTGATAGATGAGGAAATGTGAGGGGGAATATTCCAGCAGAAGTGTGAGGGGCAGTGGGTTCAAAGGCACAACAGCATGAACTACTCTGATGTAACCTGAGATCTTGAAACCCATTTATAAATAAGTGGTGATACCAGTGAATATGAGACAGTCATATCCACTCCAGCTCATAACAAAATTGTTTAGGGCACAGCCCTGGGCTCTTCCCTTGTCATTTGTCTTTTTAGCGGACATTCAGAAGCTAATTTAGGGGCAGCTGTCAAGAGCTTTGAGGTTCACAGACCATGTGAGTGAACTTCCTCTGGGTAACCAAAACAGAGAGAAATCTGGCCAAAGGTACCGGCCAAAGACAACATCCTTAAAGGATCCTTTTAAAATAGACTACATACAATTCAGAGGAGTGGGTACCTCCTGAGTACCTTCTACGGGGGTGGATATTCTTTCCAGCTCCCCCTTGCTGAATCCACACCGTAGCCAATTGGCTAACGAGCCATTTGAGCCACGTCCACACATCAGCTGTCCCACAAGCAGCTAACCTTGAAACAACTGTGTTCCCCCACAAAGGCAATGTTCATACAGCAATGTTCACTTATAGAAGCCCTCTTCTGGGTGACCGAGGGCCTGATGAAGACACAGGTGCCACAACACATATAAAGAGGCCATCTTCATCGGTCCAGGCAACTACAACAAATTACCATAGACTGGGTGGCTTTAACACCAGAACTTTCTTTTTCACAGCTCTGGAGGCTGGAAGTCTGAGATTAGGGGGTTGGGATGATCAGATTCTGGTGAGAGCTCTCTTCTAGGTTATGGACAGCTGACTACTTGCTGTATCCTCACTTGGCAGAAAGAGGATGGGAGAGCCCTGCAGGGTCCCTTAAGAAAGGGCACTAATCCCATTCAAGATGTTCCACCCTCACAACCTCATTAATTAGCTCCCAAAGGCTCCACATCCTAAAACCATCACACTGGGGGTTAGAATTTAAAAATATAAATTTTAGGCCAGCCATGGTGGCTCATACCTGTAATCCCAGCATTTTAGGGGGCTGAGGCAGGCAGAACACTTGAGGTTAGGTGTTGGTCAGGAGACCAGCGTGGCCAATATGGTGAAACCCTATCTCTAGAAAAATACAAAACTTAGCCAGGCACAATGGCGTGTACTTGTAATCCCAGCTACTCGGGAGGCTGAGGCAGGAGGATCCCTTGAACCTGGGAGGTGGAGGTTGCAGTGAGCCAAGATCATGCCACTGCACTCCATCCAGCCTGGGCAACAGAGGAAGACCCTGTCTCAAACAAACTATATATATAAATATAAATTTTGGGGAGACACAAACATTTAATTCAACACAAAGTCCAATTGAAATTGTTTCATGGAATGGAAGCATTAAAAAAAGACAGCTATGTTCTAAAAGACAGCTATGTTCTAAAATAATGTATATACATAATTAACATGGGTCTATAAACAAATATATGTAACTAGGCTTTGATTTTCTCATCTGTATCTCTAGAAGTTTATATATTCAGCCTGGGTTTTTAGAAAAGCATTTAACCATCTCATTAAGAAAATGAGAGTTATCAGCTTCAGAAGAATTTAATATTGAGTGCTGTGAGAGAGGATCAAAGAAAATCCTGATTAGGGGTAGGAAGGTGTGTTGAGGAAGTCAGGTCTTCAAGCCGCTGTCCCATCCTCAGGCACCATCTACCAGGGGCACTCAGCACTCTCAGAGCTGTTCTGATTTCTGGTCTGAACTTCCCCTCCCAAAGGCTCTACATGCTAATATCATCACAATGGGGGTTAGAATTTAAAAATGTAAATTTTAGGCCAGCCATGGTGGCTCATGCCTGTAATTCCAGCACTTTGGGGGGCTGATATATCTTTCATATAGCTTTACATTTTTCCCACCCTGTCTTTGACACTCCCAGGTATCAACCTCGCTCTGTGCTCTCCTATTATCCTACCCTCTTCTCTCTTGAAACCTTAGGCTTAAAACTACTTCCCTGACTCGATCCCTACTGATATTTTTCTCTTTTTACATTTTACATCAGCATCCTGGAGGTATAATTTCTGGATAACAAAATGTATCCATCTTAAGAGCACAGTTTGATGAGTTTCAACAAATGGTTATTCACATAACCAGCATCCCAATCAAAATACAAAACCCAAATTGGTGCCCTCATTCCCCTCTGTAGTCAGGCCTTTCTGGGACTATAGATTGATGTTCCTGTTCTAGAATTCATTATGAATGGAATCATACGGCTTGTGCTCTTTTGTGTTTTGTGTCTGACTGCTCTTATTCAGTGTGATGTCTCTGAAATTCATCCACATTGTTGTACATGCCAGTCATTTATCCTTTTTTAATTTTTTAATTTTTTTGAGACGGAGTCTCGCTCTGTCACCCAAGCTAGAGTGCAGTGGTACCATCTCAGCTTACTGCAACCTCTGCCTCCCGAGTTCAAGCGATTCTCCTGCCTCAGCCTCTCGAGTAGCTGGGATTACAGGTGCCCGCCATTACGCCTGGCTAATTTTTGTATTTTTCGTAGAGATGGAGTTTCACCATGTTGGCCAGGCTGGTCTCGAACTACTGACCTCAGCCTCTATCCACCCGCCTCAGCCTCCCAAAGTGCTGGGATTACAGCTGTGAGTCACCGTGCCCAGCCCTCGTTTATTCTTTTTGTAGCTGAAAAGTATTTCTTTGTATGAATACACACATTCATGTATCCATCCATATGTTGAAAGATATTTGGGTTTTTCCAGTTTTTCAGTGGTACAAATGAAGTAGCTATAAAAACATTCAAAGTCCTGCACTGCCTTTGTTCAGTGTGCAAAAAATAGTTCTTTCATAGATCTTGCCCAGTTGGCTAACGTCTCATGGTGGTACTTGGCCAGCGGCAAGATAATGTTTAGTTATTGTCAACAAATTGGCCTCTCTGCCCCACCCAGACCTGCTGTCCTCATCCTATTCCAGGATGTGCTGTTTGACTCAATCCTAAGACCCTCCTGTCCCAGAGAAGCATTTCTACCGGTGTGCCGCTGCCCTGAAAATAGAAAACAGATATTTAAAAATCAGACTTTGGTAATCAGATTAACATCAACCAACGAAAAGTCATGGGGACGGTATGCATTCCCTGACACGATGTCACAAGAAGGTCACTTTTATCCATAGTATTCTTCACCAAGACTGCAACACCAGACTGATTAATCATGAGAAACCCAAATTGACAGACAGGTGACATAACTCCTGGCCAGTACCCTTGAAACCTGTCAAGGTCAAGAAAAAACAGGAAAGACTGAGAAACTGTCACAGACCAAAGGAGAGTAAGGAGACATGACCACGAAGTGTAAAGCAATATCCTAAATGGGGTCTTAGACCAACAACAACAAAAAATGACATCAGTGGAAAAACTGGTAAATCTGCATAAAGTCTAGAGTTTGGCGGAGAGTAATATACCAGTGTTGGTTTCTTAGTTTTGACAGATGTACCTTCTATGCTGATATAAGATGTTACAAAAGAGGAAACTAGGTAAGGGAACTGTCTGTACTATTTTTGCAACTTTTCTGCAAACATTAAAATTATTCCAAAATAAAAAATTAATTTAAAAAATGTCAAGCTGTAACATTCTCAGCCCGTGATGGCCAATAAAGCAATAACCCTGAGCTATGGCCACGGAGTCTAAGCTTGCTCTGCTGCCCCTATACTGGCATTTTCCAAGAAAGGTGGATGACCCCTCGTCTATTTGCACTTCCGGTTTTTTCTTTGCTCTTTGTCCAGATCTTCCTGGGACTTGCGATTGTTAAATCACTGCATTGTTAATATAACCAGAAATCCTTCCCGTGGCCTTTCCCACAGGTTGGGTGATAAATTGCCCCAAACCAAGGAGAGAGAGACACTCATTTGAACAAAGCAGAGAAGTGTTCACATTCAATTCCAGCTAGCTCCCGGAAGAGGAAGAGGAAGCGGGGGGAGGGGCACAAACCCTCCAAAGTTCTTTGGGTAGCATTACGGCCTCTAATGCCCTGGCTTTTCCAGCATTTTCTCTTTTTCACTGGAAAGTGAAGCACCCCAGAGTGGGTGAGGTTGCCATTTTACAAACCCTGCACCCCGCTCTGTAGTTTTATTTCCCGAGGTTAACGATCTAAATAAATCGGCTCTGTCTTGCCTCTGCTAAACTGCTTGAGAAATGTTTTACAGTCAACATAGATCAGTTTGGTACTTTATTCCTTTGAAAGTTGTCCTCGGTAGAAGTTTCCGCTCCACCTAATGAACCAATATTAGTCTAACTACATGCTGTTAATTAAAAGTGGAATTTTATGCAGAATCTTTTTCCCCCCAAAAAAGAAAAGGAATATTGTACTTCACAGATTCTTAACAGAATAGTAGTCTCTGGATTTATGGGCCTTTTTTAATGGATATCATGAAATATCTTTTAAGGGTCTCCTACCCTTAGGGACTTCATTCTCCTTCCACGCAAGATCTGGCCACAGGTAACTCTCTATAGCCCAGGTCATTTAGCTTTCATGTGTGGGAGACCTTTTCATCTTAGGTTCTCCAACTTTTTTTCATCCCAAACCCTTTTCCTGGTAAGTCAACACGAATTGTGTGCACAAGAAAACCAATGCCATGTTTCCTGGCCATTCTGGCCAAAGATTTAGGGAAATGTCTTTATTTGGGTTCTTCCAGAAGTAAACCCCAAAATAAGGATTCAAGCTGCAAGTAACTTATCAGGAAGTAATCCAAGGCCACATGAGCAGGGAGAAGAGAAGTAAGACAGGGAAGCGATGGAAATTCCTATAAAGGGGGTGTTATCAGATAATTCATATAAAGGGGGTATAATCAGATAAGTTATCATCCAAAGGGGGTAGTTATTATTATGGGTAACTGGGGCTTACCTACACTGGCATACTCTGGATCCAACACAGAATGCACACCTTAGAGTCATCCACCAGGTAGATTGAGAGCAGGGACTTCATTCCCCATCTTTCAATTGTCACAGGTTGGCAGCTACTCCTAGAGGGTGTTAATTTCCCAACCCTCCTGGCTTCCCCGTCTAGCCCCTGTCCATGGGCAGAGTGGACTCCAGTGATCACAGAGAGCCTTCAAGGAAAGAGACACAGGCACCAGCAGTTGCAAGTTAGGCCAACTTCCAGGGAAATGGTGAGCTGATAGGAGATGACTGGCCACCAGCAGTACCTGCAAATCAGTGGACCAGGACAGAGATGGGGATGTAGCCCAGCCCTCCAGCCCTCTGGCCATGTTGGATAAATCATGCTTCTGCCTTTAACATCAAGAGAACACCTGGCATGATTTCAGACAAGATCGGACACGTTCAGGGTTGTATGGCCATAGACACCTGGCATGATTTTTTTTAAATTATACTTTATATTCTAGGATACATGTGCACAACGTGCAGGTTTGTTACATATGTATACATGTGCCATGTTGGTGTGCTGCATCCATTAACTCGCATATGTATACATGTGCTATGTTGGTGTGCTGCATCCATTAACTCATCATTTGCATTAGGTATATCTCCTAATGCTATTCCTCCCTACTCCCCTGACCTCACAACAGGCCCCCGTGTGTGATGTTCCCTTTTCTGTGTCCAAGTGTTCTCATTGTTCAATTCCCACCTATGAGTGAGAACAGACACCTGGCATGATTTCAAAAGTGTGGTGGGTTAGTCCAGCTCCAGGAACCTACTGGCTGGAAGTCGGCGTGCTGCCTCTCTTTGTGTGGTCCTAGGAAATGACATGGTAGACAGACGATGAGCCGGTAGGACTGGTTCTGCCACTAGTGATTACCTTAGAAAAGTCACTTGACCTCTCTGAAACTCAGTTTCTTCTATCTGTGATTGATATAGATAGACAGATATAGATGATTGATAGATAGATAGAGAGATAAAACTATCTAAGATGTGATCTCATTAGCACTTACCCTGAATGAAAGATAATATTATCTCATCTATAATTAAGAAAGCTATGGTGTTCCCTGTTGCTGAGTCAAACGAGATAACGTACTCATCAGGCTCTGTTATGAACTGAATGTTCGTGGTTCCCCAGAATTTGTAGGTTGAAATTCCAATCTTCCATGTGATGGTATTTGGAGGTGGGGCCTTTAGCATGTAATTAGTTTTACATGAGGTCATGAGGGTGGTGCTCTCACAATGGGATTAGCATCCTTCTAAGAAGACGAAGAGACAGAGTAACTCTCTCCAAGCACACACACCATGGAAAGGCCATGGAAGGACGCACCAAGAAGGAAACTGTCTAGAAGCCAGGAAGAGGACCCTCAGAAGACACTGAATCTGCAGACGACTTGATCTTGGACTTCTCAGCCACCAGAATCATGAAAAATAAAATCTGTTGTTGAAGTCACTCAGTCTCTGGCATTTTGTTACAGCGGTTCTAGCTGACAAAGACAGCATCCTATAAAAGATAAGGTAGCGTTGATAAGAACTCCACATGGGATGCCAAAAATACAGCCCAAAGTAACCCAGGCTATCCTGGGTTACTAAAGATAGTGTAACCAATGTATGAAAATGGATGTGAGATTTCAGGGGTTGTAAGAAACACAAACATCAAATGTAACCCATGATCTTTGTTTGGATCCCAGCTTTAAAATAAAAACAGTTATAAATATATATTTGAAACATGGAGAAATTTGAATATGGAGCAACATATTAGACGATGTTAAGGAATTGGTATTTATTTTGTTAGGTGCAATATGGTACTATGGTTTTGTAGGAAAGCGATTTTTTTTTTTTTAATGTAGCCTCACTCTGTCACCCAGGCTGGAGTACAATGGCACAATCTCGGCTCACTGCAACCTGCACCTCCTGGGTTTAAGTGATTCTCCTGCCTCAGGCTCCTGAGTAGCTAGGACTACAGGCACACACCACCACGCCTGGCTGATTTTTGTATTTTTAGTAGAGACGGGGTTTCGCCATGTTGGCCAGGATGGTCTGAAACTCCTGACCTCAGGTGATCTGCCCGCCTCAGCCCCCCAAAGTTCTGGGATTGCAGGCATGGGCCAACACACCCAGCCAATCTCATTATTTTGGAGCTGCAAGTTCATATATGTAGCGGTGAAATGTTATGTCTGCATTTAATTTAAAATAATTGAGTAAAATGTGGTAAAAAGCTAACAAATGCTATATGGTAGCTATATTCATTATACTGTTTTCTGTACTTTTTATGTGTTTGAAAAGTTTCATAATAAAAACTTTATAATGGTTTTAAGGAATTTTTAGAATATATTTTTTCAAACATCAAAAAAGTAGACAGCACAATTGGGATTTACTTATGTTGTTGTAATGAACCCTAGTTCATTTATTTTTTATTGAAAATTTTATTGGGATAATTATAGATTCACATACAGTTGTGAGAAATAATAGTTTCCATGTATACTTTACCCAGTGGTAATATTTTGCAAAAGTAGAGTATAATATCATGACCAGCATATTGACTTGATCCAACATAATCTTCTTCCAAATTCCCTTGTTTTACTTGTACTCATTGGTATCTACGTGCATAGTGAATTGTATACAATTTTATCATACATGTAAGCGCATGTCACGATACTGAAAAGTTCCATCGCTCCAAGGATCCCTCATGCTGTCTTTTTAAAACCATGCCCATCTCCCCTTCTTCACCCCTCCCCATCTCTAAACTCTGGTTCCCTTACTTTTAAAATTTTGTCATTTGAAAAATGTTCTATAAATGGAATCATACAGCATGTAGCCTTTAGTGATCGGCTTCTCTTACTTGGCATAATTCCCTGGAGATTTATTCGAGTTATTGCATGCATCAAAAGTGTAGCCCTTTCTCTCGTTGAATCCTGTTCCGTGAAATCTCCATATCACAGTTTGCTAAACCATTCACCTGTTGAAGGATGTCTGGGCTGACTCTAGTTTGTGGGCTATTACAAATAAAGCTGGTATAAATATTTGTATACAGGTTTGAGCATACATTTTCATTTCTCTGGCAGAAACATTCAGGAGTATAATTGCTGGGTCATATGTTAACTGTAGGTTTCGTTTTATTTTTAAAAACTGCCAAACTGTTTTCCAAGATGGCTGTATCATTTTACATTCCCCACCAGCGCTGTGCCAGGCATCCAGGTTTTCCACAACCCTGTCAGCATTTACTGTTGTGACTACTTTTTATTTTAGCCTTCTGATAGACATGTAGTGACTTCTCATTGTCTTAATTTGCCTTCCCCTGATGGCTAAAGATCCTGAGCATCTTTTCCTGTGCTTATCTGCCATCTGTATATCCTGTTCTGTGAAATGCCTGTTCATGCTTTCCCATTTCCTAATTGGATTCTGTTTGTTTTGCTTTTTCTGTTGAATCCTGGGAGCTCCTTGTATCTTTAGATCCTAACACCTTGTCAGATATGTGGTTTGTAAATATTATTTCCCAGCCTATCATGTGTCTTCACACGAGCTTTCTCAGAGCAAAAGTTTTTTTAGTTTTGATGAGATCTAGTTTAAGCTCATGGATTCTTTACTGTTCTATAGTAATCCACTATGTGACTCTACCACAATGTGTGGGCCAGACCAAGTGACTTCCTTCTGACAAATGGAATATCACCAACGTGATGAGATGATTGAAGTTAGGCTGTTAAAAAAACAAAAACTGTGCCATCAGTCTTGCTCATCCTCTCTCACTCTCTCGCTGGTTCACTCTAAGAGAACACAGCTGCCAAGTTGTGAGCTGCTCAATGGACAAGCCCATGGGATAAGGAACTGATGTCTCCAGCCAATAGCCAGTGAGGGTCTGAGGCTGCCAATAACCAGGTGAATGGGCTTGGAAGTGGATCCTACCCAGTCAAGCCTTGAGATGATGGCTGTAGCCCAGCCAACACCATGATCACAGCCTGTGAGAAGGACTGAACCAGGGGTACCCAGCCAGTTCCCATCCCAAGGAAACAGTAAGAAGATAGATTTTCTAATTTTAAGCTTCTAAGTGTCGGTATAATTTGTTATGCAGCTAATACACACAATATGTCCTATTTATGGCCATTTGAGATGTTTCCATTTTTTATTATTATAAATAGTGAAGCAATGAGGATTGTTGTAGAGATGTACTTGAGCACATATGGAATAGTTTCTTGGGGTGTATGCCTGGCAGGGAAATGTATTCACTATGGAATATCAAATGCAAAATTTTACTAGATTTTACCAAACCGTTATCCACAGGAGTTGAAACATTCCCAACAAAAACTATCCCTGTTTCGCCACATTCTACTCAACTTTTGGTACTGCCATATTGATGGGTGTGGAATGGCATCTTATTTCTCAAAAAAAATTTTTGAGATAGGGTCTTGCTCTGTTGTCCAGGCAGGAATGCAGTGGCACAATCATTGCTCACTGCAGCCTCAAAACTTCGAGACTCAAGAGATTCTCCCACCTCATCCTTTCAAGTAGCTGGGCTGAAAGGTGCTCAGTACCATGCCTGGCTAATTTCACTTGTTCTTGTTTTTGTTTTTTTGTTTTTGTTTTTTTGTTTTTTTTAGGGAGACAAGGGTTTTGCTATGTTGCCTAGGCTGCTCTCAAACCTGTGGGCTCAAGAGATCCTCCTGCCTCAGCTTGGAAAAGAGCTGGGCTTACAGATAGGAGCCACCATGCCTGGCCACTTAATTTTCAAATTTAATTGCCCTAATTAATAAAAAAACATTGGTTCACATGTATCGGTCTTTGGGGTTTCTTCTTCTGCAGATTGCCTGTTCTCGTCATTTACCCCTTTTCCCTTTGGTTGTGTTAAATTGTTAAATTAAATAAGCAGGAAACCATTGGCCTGAGGCTGTCTCTGTACTTTGAGTTCCTATGTAATGAACTAATTTAGCATGTAAACAAACCAAAATATAATTTAGGAGTCTATTTTTTGTAACAGAGAGCCAGGTCTCCACCAATCACAAACAGCCAAGCCTCACCAATCATAGGCAGCCAACTGATCAGACCATGTCCAAATAAGGCAAAACCCAACTGTAACCTATCAAGCTATTTCTGTATTTTACTTCCATTTTCTGTCTATAAATACTCACTGCCCACTCAGAGATGAGCTCTCCAAACTTCTCCTGGTTCTGCGTGCCATGTGATTCCTATCATTCTTTGCCCAAAAAAAAACTCTGCTAGATTTATTTTTGTTGAAAGTTTTTAACAGTTGTTTGTAGTTTTTGGAATTGACTTGTAGGAGTTCCTTATGTCTTTAGGAAACTAATTCTCTATGTTGCAAATGTATTCTGCCAGTCACTGGTTTGTTGTTACACTTTGCTTATATTGTATTCAACATACAGAAGTTTTAAATTTAGTGTAGCCAAATTTATCAGTTGCTACACTTCAAGGTTCTACTTTCTTCATCTTAATTAAGAAACATGTATTTTCCAAAGATGTAAAGATATTCCACTTCAGTTCCTTCTAGAAGCTGTAAGGCTTTGCTTTTTTTACATTTAGATCTCTGATCCACCTGGAGTTTAGAATATGATGTGACCTAAGGATGTATTATGTAGAGTTTTCTCATTTGACAATCAATAATGCTATTCATTTAATACTTTTTCCCACTGATTTTACTCTTTTCCTGCTGATCTTAAACGCCAACTTTGCCATACAACCAGTTTCTCTCTCTCTCTCTCTCTCTCTCTCTCTGTGTGTGTGTGTGTGTGTGTGTGAGAGAGAGAGAGAGAGAGAGAGAGAGAATGTGTGTGTGTTAGGGTTCTAGACTCTGTTCTGTGGTGTGTTAGGGTTCTAGACTCTGTGTGAGAGAGAGAGAATGTGTGTGTGTTAGGGGTTCTAGACTCTGTTCGGTTCACTAGTTTATTGTCTATGCCTGTGCCGATACCTCAGTGTTTTTTTTTTTTTGGTTTTTTTTTTTGTTTTTTTTTTTTTAATTTATTTATTATTATTATACTTTAAGTTGTAGGGTACATGTGCATAACATGCAGGTTTGTTACATATGTATACTTGTGCCATGTTGGTGTGCTGCACCCATCAACTCATCATTTACATCAGGTATAACTCCCAATGCAATCCCTCCCCTCTCCCCCCTCCCCATGATAGGCCCCTGTGTGTGATGTTCCCCTTCCTGAGTCCAAGTGATCTTATTGTTCAGTTCCCACCTATGAGTGAGAACATGCGGTGTTTGGTTTTCTGTTCTTGTGATAGTTTGCTAAGAATGATGGTTTCCAGCTGCATCCATGTCCCTACAAAGGACGCAAACTCATCCTTTTTGATGGCTGCATAGTATTCCATGGTGTACATGTGCCACATTTTCTTAATCCAATCTGTCACTGATGAACATTTGGGTTGATTCCAAGTCTTTGCTATTGTGAATAGTGCTGCAATAAACATACGTGTGCATGTGTCTTTATAGCAGCATAATTCATAATCCTTTGGGTATATACCCAGTAATGGGATGGCTGGGTCATATGGTACATCTAGTTCTAGATCCTTGAGGAATCGCCATACTGTTTTCCATAATGGTTGAACTAGTTTACAATCCCACCAACAGTGTAAAAGTGTTTTAATGAATATATGTTTTGAAGAGGTTTTGATATCAGGTAGAAAGAGCCCCACTTCTGTTCTATTTCTAAATTTTCTTCCCTTCTCTTTGCCCATTATTCCTCTGTATGGTTTTCAGAATTGGTTTACCAAACACCACCAAAATCACTGTTTGGATTTTGGTGGATAAAATTTATTATTGGGCGTGGGGGGGGGGTAAATTTGCATAAAGATAATATTGAGTCCTCCCACAAGACAGAAAACATCCTAAGCAGAGAAAAATCAATTCTTAGAAAACATCTGAAAAGGGTTGTACTTTATGTCCTCATCCCAGCATGCAAAGACTGTCTAAAGAGCACCTGCTAAGCTTGAACTTGGCCCTCTGACCTATTATCTTTGTACATTTATAACAACTCCAAGATGTGCATCAGATATTCACGTTTTATGTCAGAAATGTGGTTCTCAGTGCTGTTTGTCAGTATTCTACACAGAAACCCAGGAATGCCCAAACCCTTTCCTGCCAATCAGCACCAGCGACCTTATACAAAGGACAACAGAAGAATAAAAATAAGAATACCACTGTATTAAGATCAAAGCAAACACCCAATAATTCCCAGTGTAATAATTATCTGTGTTTAGAAAAGTTTAAATCATGTAGCGTAAGCATTTTACCCAAGCAAGGGCTTCTCCTCCCCTTCCATAATCTAAATCTTGGAACAACTTAGAGGCAAGCAGAAGAGAGTAAAGGAGAAAGAAGACTGGCCTGAAGGGCAAATTCTGGTCTAACTTGACTAACCAACTTTAAGCTCAGAAGAGGTATTAAAAATAAAAGATTGAGATAAAGGGTGGCCTGACATTAGGTCTGTAACATCACAAGAGAACAGAGTAGAGAATAGGATTCTGCCTAAAGTATACAAAATCCACTGCACCTAGGAAAACAGCACTCAATTAATATTATAGGTGCCAACCAAGGAATAGCACATCCTCCTTCCTTGGGTAGAGAGTTAGGAAGATGGCAATGGAGGTGAACTTGGTGTGGGCAGATGGACCAACTCAGACTCCCTCCCTCAAATTTGTTCACAGGCCATTCACTCACTTGCTTGTTCAATCATTTATTTCTCAAACACTGTTAAGTACAGTCAGTCCTCACTACTCACAGATTCCAAATTGATGGGATCACCTTTCTTGATCTATTTTGTGCTGCTATAATAGAATACCACAGACTAGGCAATTTACAATGAACAGAAATGTATTGCCTCATGGCTCTGGAGGCTGGGAAGTCCAAGATTGAAGCAGCTGGCATCAGCAAGGGACTACTTACTGCTTCATCCCACAATGGAAGGGTGAAGAGAGGAGGAGAGAGAGACAAAAGGGAACCAAACTCATCCTTTTATAAAGAACCAGCTCCCAAAATAACAAACCTACTCCTGTGATAAGAGCATTAATCCATTTATGCGGGCAGAGCCCACATGGCCTAACAATCTCTTGAAGGTCTCACCTCTTAATACTGTTACAATGGTAATTCAATTTTGATAGGAGATGGGGAAGGGGGTAAATATTCAAATCATAGCATCACCTACTTACTATAATTTATTTATGACCTTTAAATGCCTTTGAGGTCATTTGCAGAAAAATGAAGAAGAATAAAAAGTTTGAGGCACTCAACATACACATTCCCAGTAGAGGTTAAAGCAACATTCTGCCTTCTTGCTTCAGCTCTCCTACTACAACCAGTTCTTGCAGTCAACTTAGTCCCATATTTTTGCGTTGTACACACACACACACACACACATATATGCACACATACGTACAGTATATATACTATATATGGTATATATACATCATAGAATACTACTATGCCATTAAAAAGACTAAAGTCATGTCTTTTGCAGCAACATGGATAGAACTGGAGGCCTTTATCTTAAGTGAAACAACTTAGAAACAGAAAGGCAAATTATAAGTGTATTCTCATTTCTCAGTGGAAGCTAAATAATATGTACACATGAATGTAGAGAGTGAAATAATAAACACCGGAGACTTGGAAGGGAGGAAGGGTGGGAGGTAGATGAAGGAAGAGAAGTTACTTCATGAGTACAATGTATATCCTTTGGGTGACAGTTACACTAAAAGCCCAGACTTCATCACTTTGCAATATATCCATGAGATAAAACGGCATTTGTACCCTTTAAATTTATACAAATTTGTCTATTTCTTTTCTTCTATTATACTTTAAGTTCTGTGCAGAATATGTGTGCAGAACGTGCTGGTTTGTTACATAGGTATACATTTGCCATGGTGGTTTGCTGCACCCATCAACCTGTCACCTACATTAGGTATTTCTCCTAATGCTATCCCTCCCCTAGCCTCCCACCCCCAGATAGGCCCTGGTGTGTGATGTTCCCCTCCCTGTGTCCACGTGTTCTTATTGTTCAACTCCCACTTATGAGTGAGAGCGTGTGGTGTTTGGTTTTCTGTTCTTGTGTTAGTTTGCTAAGAATGATGGTTTCCAGCTTCTTCCATGCCCCTGCAAAGGACATGAACTCATCCTGGGAATATACCCAAAGGATTATAAATCGTTCTACTATAAAGACACATGCACACATATGTTTGCTGCAGCACAATTCATAATACGAAAGACTTGAAACCAACCCAAATGCCCATCAATGACAGGCTGGATAAAGAAAATGTGGCACATATACACCATGGAATACTATGCAGCCACAATTTTTTTGAAATGTCATAAGAGGTAAGACTAGATTGGGTGCCAGAAAACTTGGATTTGAGTCCACATTCTCCCACAAAATGAATATATTTCTTGGATATGTCATCAACTTTATCTTGACCTTCATTCCTTCATCTCTAAGATTGATAGCTTGCCTTCTAAGTTGGAAGACTTCATCCAGGAGACAAAAGGGTGTCCTTTGCAGGAACTTCTATATGAATGGTAACTGCTGGGGTTATGTAGGGCACTACCAGTGCAGGTTAATGCAGAGACCCTGCCTCCAGCGTGCCATATTTCCTCATTTTCAGTGATTATAACGGCATTCTGCAAGCTTGATTGGATCAAGCTGTCTCCCCAATCAATGCCTCAGAAGATGTTCTGCATTTCTGTGTTGATGTAGAAGGTTTCTTGACCTGTAAGAGCCTGGACCTTGATAAATCCATTCAAGTAAAGGCCACTGTGTGGGGTTTCTTGTTAGACAGTTAAAACTCTGCTGATTCCTCCCTGACTTTACTGCCAACTTCTTTTACATTCTAACAGATGGTCTGACCTTTTCAGAGTCTCTGTTTCCTCTTCCATAAAAAGAGGATAAGCAACAATTGGAATTCCATACCACCAGGATAGAACAAACAGGGTGGGGACGCTTTCTTTGCACTCTTGGAAAGTTTAAATTCATGACACATGCTCCGGTCTTCAGCCAAAGTGTAACTCCAAAATTGTTTATTTTATATTTAATTATTTATTCTGCTGTTTTGCCTTCTCCAATTACTAATAGATAATTGCATAAGAGGAAATGAAATCCAATACACGATGGTAGCACGAGACCATTTTACAGGCAAATTCCTGGCTTGGAAACACTGAAATGGGACACCAGTGATTTAGTACAAAGCAAGCAGGGAGATGGTACCCCCCCACCCCCCGACACACACACACACACACACAGCTCTTTAATTAGATCCTTAACTTATTTAATGACACCTCTGGGTCTGGAAAGCCGTTATTGTTTAAGCGTTTAATGTGCCATACAATTCAGGGAAAGGAGACTGGGAAGGAAAAAGACAACATGCTTTTAGGACTCAAGTTATCGGTGCGACCTGCCTGGCATCCCCAAGCAATCCTGGTGATGATATTTTGTGTTCTTTCCCCCTTCTGTGTGTCAAATATTGGTGGAAAGATGCTTCTGGAAACACTGTGCAGCAATTTTCCTCAAAAGTTTATTTTACAACCTAGCAACGATGTATATTTCCACCTCCGGCCTCAGCACATTTGTAATCAACAAGAAGTGCTGTTTTCTCTGCAGTTATTCTTCACCTCAGGTAAAAAAAAATCAGAGTCCAAAAAGAATGGGCAAGAGATGCAATTATTGGCTGAGCATGGTGGCTCACTCCTGTAATCCCAGCACTTTGGGAGGCTGAGGCGGGCAGATCACGAGGTCAGGAGTTCGAGACCAGCCTGGCCAACATGATGAAACCCCATCTCTACTAAAAACACAAAAATTAGCCAGGCATGGTGGTGCACACCTGTAATCCCAGCAACTTGGGAGGCTGAGGCAGGAGAATCACTTGAATCCAGGAGGCAGAGGGTGCAGTGAGCCGAGATCGTGCCATTGCACTCCAGCCTGATGACAGAGCAAGACTCTGTCTCAAATAAAAAGAAAGAAAAAAGAAATACAATAATTTTTCTAAAACCAAATGCACTTTATTACCAGATTTTATTTTAAATTGAAGATAGGAGCTTGCTCTCAATCACTTTGAGGTCCCCCTCCCGCTGCGGTTGCCTCTAAGAATACTTGGTTTCAACTCTCCACGCATTCATCAACCTGTTTCCAGTGCTTGTCTTTCTGGGTGAGGGTACAGGAATAAAATGCAACCTTCCTATCAGAGCAAGCATGTATTCTAGGTGAGCAGCGTCTGGATTCAATCATCTTCTTTTTCCTCTTCTTGCTGGGGCTGTTTCTATTGCTGGCAGTGTCTCATTCAATATATTTTTCTGTCTACATTTAGCTTCTCCTTGTATTTCTCCTCTCATTCCAGTTATGCATCCTTTGTGACCTTTTCCACATGAATCAAACACCAGAGATTACAGGTAAGAGAGCTGAAAACATGGTAGAGAACTCTGAGATAACTTAATAGAACTCTCAGCTGGTAAAGAAACACCCACAGGTAAAGAAACTGAGGTTCAGGGACATGTTTGGGCCGGAATTGGGACTAGATGCCAGGGCATCCCAGCAGCTGACTAATCCCCCCTCACGAGGAATAAATAGTTCCCATTTTCCTAAGATCTGAGGTAGAGAGGTGGAGCGGGTCAACTGTGACATGTCTGAGCTGCATAGAGGATGGGGTTTTCTGTTCAAACGCAGCTTTTTCTCTGATGGAAAACCTGAAATTCTTCAGAGGCATGCGTAATTAACATAACCACTGTCTTTGGACAGGTGGCTGTTCCCTGCCTCAATGTTCTCATCTGTAAAATGAAGAAAATAACAGTATTCTTACAAGGATTAAGCGATATAATAAAGCTAAAGAACTTAGTACAGTTCTTTGTTTGTTTGTTTGTTTGTTTTTGTTTTTGAGACGGAGTCTCACTATGTCTCCCAGGCTGGAGTGCAGTGGTGCGATCTCGGCTCACTGCAAGCTCCATCTCCCGGGTTCACGCCATTCTCCTGCCTCAGCCTCCCAAGTAGCTGGGACTACAGGTGCCCGCCACCACGCCCGACTATTTATTTATTTATTTATTGTATTTTTAGTAGGATGGGGTTTCACCGTATTAGCCAGAATGGTCTCGATCTCCTGACCTCGTGATCCGCTGGTCTAGGCCTCCCAAAGTGCTGGGATTACAGGCGTGAGCCACCGCGCCCGGCCAGTATAGTTTTTGATATAGAGTAAGTGCTCGATGGATGTTAGTTATCATTAAATCATCATTATCATCATCATCATCATCATCATATCACTTATTGTTTGGAGACCTCTGCTATACTTTGATGCTTGAATCATTCTGTAAAACAGCAGTACCGCTGGAAGAATTCTTCCAGTCATTCATTACCAGATATTTATGTAAAGGGTAATTGGCAAAATAGTCCTTCCTTCCTCTGTGTGGTGGGAAATGATGCCCTTGTTAGCTTTTCTTTCCTGCTGGGAAAACGCTAGGCCATAAATAAACATCAAAATATGAAATACTCAATGAATGAATGAAAGTAACATGGGGGTATAACTAAAAACAAGTCTGCAAAATGTTATAATCAACTTTGAGTTTCAATATACTATTAACAGTGACAGAAATAACTACAAAGAGGGCTTACAGACCAGACAAATTTCCTCTGTGGATGGTCAAACCTCTGTAGTAACTGTTCTTCTTTATTCTTCTCCTTTCCAGCCTAAAGGATTTGGTATACCTCTGTTAAGGCCTGAAGATGTGTTTGCCTGGAGTAACTACAGCCCTCTACAAACAAAAAATGAAAGTCAGAAAGTGAAGAATTAGGTTGCCAGACGAAATAAAGGAAGCACAACTAAATGCGAATTTCAAACAGATAACAGAATTATTTTAGTATGTCTCAAATACTGTATGAGCATCTGTTATTGTTGATACTTGGTTTTGCTTTGTTTTGTTTCTAAATCTGGCTACCCTTTAAATAATACCCATTTTCCCTATTTGGCATATAAAACATAGGTAATTTAGTAGTCTGTCTGGCAGTGTCTGGTAAGAGCTTATTTGGATTACGAAGAGATGAAACAAGACCACTGTACATCTAATCAGGGATCTCCCTGAGAAGAAACAGAGGTGGCCTCCACAGGCTAATTTATCCATCGCCTGAAATCGTACCACTTACAGAATGGGTTAAGGTTTGTTTTGAGAGAGGAGGAATTAGAAAAGACTTAGATTTTAGAGAATGTAACATATTTATAAAAGCCTATTTTTATGAGGTACTTTTAGACTAGAGCATTACCTGATTCCCATGGGGAATTCTATGTTTTAATAAACTCCAAAAACTCAATAATGGGGTAATATATTTGTGCTAATTTCACTGTCCCAATACACCTTAGTATTTGGGATATGGGGAGAAATATCCTGACCCCCAAAAATTATGTGTCAGACATTTAACACGTTACTTCAGCTAGTCAACAGAACAGCCCTATGAAATAGAAACGGGGGTTCAGAAAGTTGAAAATGAACTGAAAAATGTGTGCATACCATATGACCCACTAATGCCACAGTTATTTCCCCTCAAGAAATGCAAACTAGTCTGGGCACAGTGGCTCACGGCTGTAATCCCAGCACTTTGGGAGGCCGAGGCGGGTGGATCACTTGAGGTCAGGAGTTCTAGACCAGCCTGGGCAACATGGTGAAATCCCATCTCTACTAAAAATACAAAAATTAGCCAGGCGTGGTGACACGTGCCTATAATCTCAGGTACTCGGGAGACTGAGGCAGGAGAATTGCTTGAACCCGGGAGGCGAAGGTTGCAGTGAGCTGAGATCGTGCCACTGCACTCCAGCCTGGGTGACAGAGTGAGACTCTGTCTCAAAAGAAAAAAAAATGAAATACAAACTTATGTTCATACAAACGCCTGTACACACGTGTTGATAGCAGCTTTACTTGCACCTTCCCCAAAATGGAATCTTTATTCACAATTGCCCCAAATTGCCCCTAAATGCCCTTCAATGGGTAAAAAGCTTTATCTAACTGTGGCACACCCATACAATGAAATGCTATTCGGTAATGAAAAGGAATGAACTACTGATACATACAACAGTGTAGACGAATCTCAAAGACATCATTCTAAGTGAAAGAAACCAGTCTCAAAATGTTACCTACTGTGTGATTTCATTTATATGACATTCTTGAAAAGACAAGACCATGGTGACAGGGAACAGACCACAGGGGTTGGCATGGGGATTACAGCATGACTATACTAGCATAGCAGGAGGGAGTTTTCTGGAGTGATGGAACTGTCGTGTATTCTGATTATGGTGATTAAAATATATGCCTACACAGTCATAGAACTGTACATGAAAAAAATCAGTTTTACTGTATGATAATGTTCAAAAAATAAAATTAACTTAAAATGCAGAACTAGCAAATTTGAGGGTTGGCATTCAAATCTTGGTCACTTGAGCCCTATAAGACAACTCCCTAAAAGCAACTATAACTCGGTTGACAACATGTTTCAAGATGGCAAGGATACTGATATGTACATATACATATTATACATATATACACACACACACATACACACACACATACATACATACATTACATATATATATTCCTCTTCCAGATGCTTAGCATAGTGTCTGGAAAGTTCTACAGGAATAGCTTGAATTTTTGGCCTCTAATACTCTATTTGCTTAATTGCTCAATGTCCCTGCCAGCTGGGAGTTTGACTAATCACCTATGCTAATATAAAGTCAGTGCCAATGGAAGCTCATTTTTCTGTCCGTTAGCTGGAAGACTTTCCTTTTTTTTTTTTTTTTTTTTTTTTTTGAGATAGAGTCTTGCTCTGTCACCCAGGCTGGAGTGAAAAGGTGCAATCTCAACTCACTGCAACCTCCGCCTCCTGGGTTGAAGTGATTCTCCTGCCTCAGCCTCCCTAGTAGCTGGGATTACAAGTGCCTGCCACCACGCCTGGCTAATTTTTTGTATTTCTAATAGAGATGGGGTTTCACCATGTTAGCCAGGATGGTCACAATCTCTTGACCTCGTGATCTGCCCACCTCAGCCTCCCAAAGTGCTGGGATCACAGACATGAACCACTGCGCCTGGCCTCAGCTGGTCATGGTTTTCACCTGACCTTTCCCTTGAGCCTCTGGCTCAATAGCCCCATGTCAATGTCTACTGCTCACCTCAAACTCAACATGGCCTAAACAGAACTATTGAGTTCCTGCCCCCTACATAAAACTTGAAACCAAAAACTTCAATTTACTAAATGCCCACAAGAGAAAGCAGGAAAGATCTAAAATTGACACCCTAACACCACGATTAAAAGAACTAGAGAAGCAAGAGCAAACACATTCAAAAGCTAGCAGAAGGCAAGAAATAACTAAGATCAGAGGAGAATTGAAGGAGATAGAAACACAAAAAACCCTTCAAAAAATCAATGAATCCAGGAGCTGGTTTTTCGAAAAGATCAACAAAATTGATAGACCACTAGCAAGACTAATGAAGAAGAAAAGAGAGAAGAATCAAATAGATGCAATAAAAAATTATAAAGGGGATATCACCACCAACCCCACAGAAATACAAACTACCATCAGAGAATACTGTAAATACCTTCACACAAATAAACTAGAAAACCTAGAAGAAATGGATAATTTCCTGGACACTTACACTCTTCCAAGACTAAACCAGGAAGAAGTTGAATCCCTGAATAGACCAATAGCAGGCTCTGAAATTGAGGCAATAATTAATAGTCTACCAACCAAAAAAAGTCCAGGACCAGATGGATTCACAGCCGAATTCTACCAGAGGTACACAGAGGAGTTGGTACCATTCCTTCTGAAACTATTCCAATCAATACAAAAAGAGGGAATCCTCCCTAACTCATTTTATGACGCCAACATCATCCTGATACCAAAGCCTGACAGAGATACAACAAAAAAAGAGAATTTTAGATCAATATCCCTGATGAATATCAATGCAAAAATCCTCAATAAAATACTGGCAAACCGAATCCAGCAGCACATCAAAAAGCTTATCCACCATGATCAAGTGGGCTTCATCCCTGGGATGCAAGGCTGGTTCAACATATGCAAATCAATAAACGTAATCCAGCATATAAACAGAACCAAAGACAAAATCCACATGATTATCTCAATAGATGCAGAAAAGGCCTTCGACAAAATTCAACAGCGCTTCATGCTAAAAACTCTCAATAAATTTGGTATTGATGGAACATATCTCAAAATAATAAAAGCTATTCATGACAAACCCACAGCCAATATCATACTGAATGGGCAAAAACTGGAAGCATTCCCTTTGAAAACTGGCACAAGACAGGGATACCCTCTCTCACCACTCCTATTCAACATAGTGTTGGAAGTTCTGGCTAGGGCAATCAGGCAAGAGAAAGAAATCAAGGGTATTCAGTTAGGAAAAGATGAAGTCAAATTGTCCCTGTTTGCAGATGATATGATTGTATATTTAGAAAACCCCATTGTCTCAGCCCAAAATCTCCTAAAGCTGATAAACAACTTCAGCGAAGTCTCAGGATACAAAATCAACGTGCAAAAATTGCAAGCATTCTTATACACCAGTAACAGACAAACAGAGAGCCAAATCATGAATGAACTTCCATTCACAATAGCTTCAAAGAGAATAAAATACCTAGGAATCCAACTTACAAGGGATGTAAGGGACCTCTTCAAGGAGAACTACAAACCACTGCTCAGTGAAATCAAAGAGGACACAAACAAATGGAAGAACATACCATGCTCATGGATAGGAAGAATCAATATTGCGAAAATGGCCATACTGCTCAAGGTAATTTACAGATTCAATGCCATCCCCATTAAGCTACCAATGACTTTCTTCACAGAATTGGAAAAAACTGCTTTAAAGTTCATATGGAACCAAAAAAGACCCCGCATTACCAAGACAATTCTAAGCCAAAAGAACAAAGCTAGTGGCATCACGCTACCTGACTTCAAACTATACTACAAGGCTACAGTAACCAAAACAGCATGGTACTGGTACCAAAACAGAGATATAGACCAATGGAACAGAACAGAGTCCTCAGAAATAATACCACACATCTACAGCCATCTGATCTTCGATAAACCTGACAAAAACAAGAAATGGGGAAAGGATTCCCTATTTAATAAATGGTGCTGGGAAAATTGGCTAGCCATAAGTAGAAAGCTGAAACTGAATCCTTTCCTTACTCCTTATATGAAAATTAATTCAAGATGGATTAGAGACTTGAATGTTAGACCTAAAACCATAAAAACCCTAGAAGAAAACCTAGGCAATACCATTCAGGACATAGGCATGGGCAAGGACTTCATGTCTAAAACATCAAAAGCAACAGCAACAAAAGCCAAAATCGACAAATGGGATCTAATTAAACTAAAGAGCTTCTGCACAGTAAAAGAAACTACCATCAGAATGAACAGGCAACCTACAGAATGGGAGAAAATTTTTGCAATCTACTCATCTGACAAAGGGCTAATATCCAGAACCTACAAAGAACTCAATCAAATTTACAAGAAAAAAACAAATAACCCCATCAAAAAGTGGGCAAAGGATATGAACAGACACTTCTCAAAAGAAGACATTTATGCAGCCAACAGACACATGAAAAAACGCTCATCATCACTCGCCATCAAAGAAATGCAAATGAAAACCACAATGAGATACCATCTCACACCAGTTAGAATGGCAATCATTAAAAAGTCAGGAAACAACAGGTGCTGGAGAGGATGTGGAGAAATAGGAACACTTTTACACTGTTGGTGGGACCGTAAACTAGTTCAACCACTGTGGAAAACAGTGTGGTGATTCCTCAAGGATCTAGAACTAGAAATACCATTTGACCCAGCCATCCCATTACTGGGGATATACCCAGAGGATTATAAGTTATGCTGTTATAAAGACACATGCACACGTATGTTTATTGCAGCATTATTCACAATAGCAAAGACTTGGAATCAACCCAAATGTCCATCAGTGACAGACTGGATTAAGAAAATTTGGCACATATACACCATGGAATACTATGCAGCCATAAAAAAGGATGAGTTCGTGTCGTTTGTAGGGACATGGATGCAGCTGGAAACCATCATTCTCAGCAAACTATCACAAGAACAGAAAAACACATACCGCATGTTCTTACTCATAGGTGGGAATTGAACAATGAGATCACTTGGACACAGGAAGGGGAGCATCACACACTGGGTCCTATTGTGGGGAGGGGGTAAGAGGGAGGGATAGCATTAGGAGATATACCTAATGTAAATGACGAGTTAATGGGTGCAACACACCAACATGGCACATATATACATATGTAACAAACCTGTATATTGTGCACATGCACCCTAGAACTTAAAATATAATTATATATATATATATATATATATATATATATATGAGCAGTACAAAAAAAAAAAAAAACTCCAATTTAAAGCAATTTTTCTTTCCCATGTCAGTAAATGACACCAACATTCATCCAGGTGCTCAAGCCAAAAACTGAATATCACTCTTGATTCCTCCATTCCCTCTCCTCCCCACTGCCAGCTCATCCACCCCCATCCAATCCATCATCGTCTCTCCATCTTTATCCCTCTCATCCTGGTCCCCATCTTCTACCTGGAAAACTGCAAGAGCCTTGTCTTTGACATCCCGGCTTCCACACTTGCCCTGCTATGGGCCATTTTCTGCAGAATGAGCTGGTGTTTTTTAATTAAAATTGCGTCATGCCACTAAAGCCCTCCCCTTCTTCCTTTCATGCTTCACGTACCACTCGTTGCCTGGACTGCTATGATTTGACCCTTCCTCATCTCTCTGATCCTCTTTTCAATGTCCCTTTCACATAGGCTTTCAGGCACATTTGCTTTTATACTGTTTATCAAATATGCCAAACTACCTCCTACTCTAGTGCCCCTGCCTTCACTGTCCCCTCAGCCTGAACCACTCTTCCCCTAGATCATGGCTGGTTTCTCCATTTCATGAAAGTCTCACCTTAAATCTGACCTCTTTGCATGCAATTTATTTAATCTCCCAATCCGAGGAAGCATCTTTCAGATCAAAGAGCATTTATTATTTTCATTAAATAACCCGACATTCTTACTTATAAGTTGTCTGCTGTTCTCCTCTGGAATATAACCTCTATGAGTATAGAGTTTTCATCTGTTACAGCCTCAGTGCTGAGAATGGTGCCTTGCACCTAGTAGGTGTGCAGTACATGTTTAATGAATGGATTGGAAAGAAAATGCATGCAATGTATGCAAAGAAAAAATAATTGGGGTATCCTTGGAGAAACTCCAAAAGACTGCATAAGCTGGCTGACAGATTCCAGAGAACACATTTAAAGAAAAAAAAATCCCTAAGGTACAAAAGATTTCAGTAAAAAACTACAGTCCAGGGGCAAAAAATGTCCTTCACTCTCTGTGTTAAAACTTCAACCCTGAACACTTAGGAGCTTCTTCCCTCAACCAATCAGGTACCTCCTTTGAGGGTAGAGAGCATGGCAGATATTCCAAAAATGAATTAGTATGTTTATTGGGTCACATTCCCCGAGACAAACCACTTGTCTCATCAAAGTTACAGCTGTCTCCAAACCATAGAAAAGCCTCTCCAATCAGCAAGTTACATGGGCCGACTTAACATATTGTACAATGTTGATTTATGGTGACAATTAAGAACGTATTACTAAAGTCTATTTCACCATTAACACCCCTGGGGACTGGATAACTTCTAAATCTTCCGGCTGCTACCTCCCGAAAGGCTTGGATCTTGGCTAAGGATTTAGAGATTATAAATTTAACAAAGGATGAAAACTGCAAGAGGAGAGTCTTGAACAGCAAATAATGAGTTTAACCAGCTTCTCAACTTCTCAGTGAGATTTATAATGCCTTCCTGCCTGAGGGCAAGGAATCTTTTATTTTGAAGTTTATAGCCTCTATCACTTACTGTTTTAGCTCCAGATGTGAGAGTCTGGCATTTGGATGGGATTCTTTTTGGAAGCCAGTATTCATCAGTTCAGCAAACCTTTCCTTCTGACCATCTTTTCAGTGACCGGAAGGCCATGACTGCCACTTCCAAAGATAGGCACCTACTACTTCAACAAGTTGCTGGATGTACAGACCCTGCATTACATATTCATCTGACCAAAAAGCCCAAGGACAAGATTTCTGATAGTCTGACGTGAAATAACTCTAGGACTAATTGGAACCATGGTTCTAGAGTTGGATTCTCACCTCTGGTGCAGCTGGGTCACCTCTGTGACCACCAGTACCAGCAAAGAAACATGAGCCAAACATTATCTATGTAGGGCTGAACTGGTCAAGTTTGAGAGCCAATCACTTCCAGGTCACATTTTCCCAAAGTACGGATCAGAGACCATCAGAATCACCTGGGGTGCTTTCAAAGGAAGAAAAACCCCCTACACCAAACCTACAGAATCAGAATCTCTGGAATTTGGAGTTAGAAAACTCCATTCTTTTTAAAAATATTATTTGTAGAGGTGGGGTCTTGCTATGTAGACCAGGCTGGTCTCAAACTCCTGGACTCAAGCAATCTTCCTGCCTTGGCCTCCCAAAGTGCTGGGATTACAGGCATGAGCCACCACCCCGAGTCGGTGTCTACATTCTTTACGTGCTCTATAGATTGTTCTTATGTGCTATAGATGTTGGGAAACTCTGACCAAGCTTTGTTGCAATGCATGCAACACAACCTGGAAGTACATGTTACCTACTCCGGGTGGAGACCTCAGGTGCCACCAGTAAGCATCTCTCTGCCTTTCGTTATTTTCTTCTGAAAATGTAACCCATCATCAGGGCCCCATGGAGAGAAAGGAAGATGAAATTCCTGCGGAGAGTTCATCTCTCTGAGATATTTACCTTTTGCTGGACCACCCATTAGCATAACATTTCTATACAATCATGCTCAACTTTGAGGTGAAATATGTATCTACAAAATACTTGGCACTCTTCTGGTTGTTAGAATATTTTTAGAAATGAAAATAACTTAAGAACTCAAGTAATGAATATACAATAGAAGCATTTCAGGTATCATGAGGTTGGTGGAAGAAAAATAACTTTACTCTATTTATAGGCAGAACTATCTATCCTTTCTCTGACTCTGCCTCAAAGGAGAGTCATATGAAGTTTGGCTCCCAGGACATGTATTAGGGACTGGAAATTTGTCCCATATGTGAGTCCAAATTTCCAAAGTTATTCAGTAATGAGAATTTCAGAGTGTGGCATTTTGCCACGGGGTGAACTGACCACCAAATGCAATATGTGCTATGTGCAAGCATGAATACACATGTACACACAAAGAAGCCTGGGAAAGGTACTATTCTGTTTGGCAGGAACTGGCAGAGAATAGTGGTTCAGTGAACACAAAGTGTATATATTGTAGTCACCAGAATCTATCTATCTCTCTCTCTCTCTCTCTCTTTCTTTCTTTCTCTTTTTATTTTCTTTCCTTTTTTCTTTTCTTTTCCTTCCTTCCTTCTCTTCCCTTCCCCCTTCCCCTTCTTTCCTTCCTTCCTTCCTTCCCTCCTTCCTTCCTTCCTTCCTTCCTTCCTGCCTCCCTCCCTCCCTCCCTCCATCCCTCTCTCTCTCTGTCTCTCTCTCTCTTCTTTCTTTTTTTTTCTTTGAGATGGAGTCTCACTCTATTTTCCAGGCTGGAGTGCACTGGTATGATCTCAGCTCACTGCAACCTCTGCCTCCCAAGTTCAAGTGATTCTCCTGCCTCAGCCTCCTGAGTAGCTGGGACTACAGGCGCGCACCACTATGCCTAGCTAATTTTTGTATTTTTAGTAGAGAGAGGGTTTCATTATGTTGGCCAGGCTGGTCTTGAACTCCTGACCTCAAGTGATCCGTCTGTCTCGGCCTCCCAAAGTGTTGGGATTATGGGGTGAGCCACGGCACCCAGCCTATTCTGGTTACCAGCATCTTAACTGTAATAATCAAAAAGCGTTAATAAACATCAGATATTCATCGATAACATTTCTCCTACAAGGTACATTTTCACAACGTGACTTGGATGTGATATGTCACACTGATGTGACGATTGTGGTGACCAACATTTGTTGGGACTTTTACGTGTGTGGTGAGTGATCCTTACTACCATGTATGAGTTAGGTGAACTTTTTAATCTTCATTTTACAGATGAGAAAACAAAACACTTAAGTGACCTGCCAAGATTATAGAGCAGAGAAGTGCGGGAGATAGGATTTGAATCCAGATGGTCTCGCTCCACGGACAACTTTTTCGGTAAAAGGCCACCTAAGTAAATGTTTTAGGCTTTGTGAGTCACACGGTCTTTGTAGAAAGGACTCAACTCTACCACCGTGGCATGAAAGCAACCATAGACAGCAGGTAAACAAGTAAGTGTGGCTGCGTCTGTGTGTCAATAAAACTCTATTTACAGGCACCAAAATTTGAATTTCATGTAATTTTCACAGGTCTTAAAATATTACTTTAGGTTGTTGTTTTTTCAAGTATTTGAAAATGTGAAAACTATCATTATCACATGGTCCATACAAAAATGGGTGATGGGATAGATTTTGCCTGCAGGGTATAGTTTGCAGACCCCGATCTAAAGCATTGACCCTTCCAAGATTTAGATCCTGCCTTTTCCTACCATTTTGTAGTTGTGATATCATGAGCAAGTCATTTAACTTCTCAGTGTGCTTGCTTTTAGTCACTTAATCTTTTACTTTGATGGTATGCAGTCAGCTCTTCATACATTCATATATTCATTTAACAAATATTTATTGAACCCATGTACTGGGCTAGTTACTGGAGGTGCTAGATTTAGTCCCTGCCCTCCCTGGGCTTACATTTCAGAGGAAGTAACAGATAAGTAAGCAAGTACCTTACTTTCAGGACAACCAAATAGGGTAAGGAGCTCTGAACCTGTCAAAGGCATCATGGGGAAATTAGAAACTAAAGAGACTTTTTGGATATAGGCAGTTCCATGTCAGGAGGAGGACCTCAAATCATACTTTCACCTCTCCTGCCCTACTCTGATCCTGCCCAGTCTGATCCTCTTGGGAGAGCACTGAATTATGTGAATCACAGAACCTAGCACACTGCTATCATTCTTTGACAAAAGATGCCTTTGTTTTCATTGCCATGTTACACGTTATCATACACTTAGCAGCTTAAAATGACATATATTTATTATCTCAAGTTTTCATGGATCAGGAGTCTGGACACAGCTTAGCTGGCTCCTCTGCTCAGAGCCCTATGAGGCTGTCAACGAGGCATCAGTTGGGCTGTGTTCTCATGTAGAGGTTTGAATGGAGAAAAATCAGCCTCCAGGTTCATTCGGATTGCTGGCAGAAATCATTTGCTCGTGGCTGTAGAACTCACAGTGGCTTGCTTCTTCGAGGCCAACAGGATAATGAACATGAGTGTTCTCAGTGTCCTATATGTAGTAAGATAGTGAGGGCCATGACATCCCATCACCTTTGCCATACAATATAATTCAATCAAGGCAGTGACACCCTCTCCATCACCTTTGCTGTATTCTGTTGGCAAGAGGAAGTCACAGGTCCTACCACATGGAATGAGAGGGGATCACCAAGACATAACACTAGAAAGCAGAGGTCAGTGCGGTTGTCTTGGAATCCTGCCTGCCATAAAATATGTCATCTGAAACATAGGACTAATAGTGCTGCCTGGGTCAAAGGGTTGTCCTACATTTAAAGAGCTTGGAACAGAGCCCAGCACACAGGAAGAATCTTTTTTTTTTTTTTTTTTTTTTTTTTTTGAGACAAAGTCTTGCTCTGCCACCCAGGCTGGAGTGCTGTGGCGCGATCCCAGTTCACTGCAACCTCCACTTCCAAGGTTCAAGTGATTCTCCTGCCTCAGCCTCCCAAGTAGCTGGGACTACAGGTGCAGGTGCAGGTCACTACATTCGGGCTAATTTTTGTATTTTTAGTAGAGAGGGGGTTTTGCCATGTTGGCCAGGCAGGTCTCAAACTCCCGGCTGCAAGTGATCTGCCCACCTCGACCTCCCAAAGTGCTGGGATTACAGGCGTGAGCCACTATGCCTGGCCAGGAAGAACTAATTTTGTTTTCCTTACCATCTGCCACTATCATTATTAGGAAGGTTCCAGCCGTGTCTCACCCAGCTCAGAGCATCATTCAACCTCTTCAAGGTGATTTGGGATACTGGGATACTCCTGTGCAGAGAGTAACTTCCCTTCTCTACTACCAGGGATGTCTGTGTATCACCTACTGAGTCCACATTACCTCTGACATCTTGAACTTCTCACGCTGGACCTAGCAGCTCTGTACCATCTCATTTTCTAGGTGGAAATGTTTCCATGAGAGATGGGGGATGTCAACTTTTGCCCATGACCTCTGATCTCCCAAATCCTAATTTTCTTTCATTCAACAAATTCATTTTACAATCTTTTATTGCATGCCCACTACATATCAAATGCTAGGCTTTCTCCTTCTCAGTAGGTCTGCACCAATCCATAACCCCAGAATTTGTTTCTCATTTTGCCTCTTTTAATTTGGATTCTCTGTCGCTTTTTCCCATTCTAGTTAAGATTAGGTTCGTGTTTTAAGAGCAATAGCTCTTAAATAATAATAGCTTTGTGCTGTTAGAGAAATAGTGTATCTTATTGATCTGTTCTCTTACTGTATAGAATGGCAGAGAACTGGCCTGGTGCGGTGGCTCATGCCTATAATCCTAGCACTTTGGAAAGCCAAGGTGGGGGGATCACGAGGTCAAGAGTTCGAGACCCATCCTGGCCAATATAGTGAACCCCCATCTCCACTAAAAATACAAAAATTAGCTGGGCGTGGTGGCGCTTGCCTGTAGTCCCAGCTACTCAGTAGGCTGAGGTGGGAGAATCGCTTGAACCTGGGAGGTGGAAGTTGCAGTGAGCCAAGATCACGTCACTCTGCTCCGACCTGGGTGACAGAGTGAGACTCCATCTCAAAAAAAAAAAAAAAAAAGGAAATGCAGAAAACTGAAGTTTCTTCTCTCTCTTCTCTCTCCATATTTTATATATATATATATATTTTTTTCCTACTACCTTATCTGCCTTATCCTGCCATTTAGATTCAAATTGCTCCCTGCTTCCCTTCTAAGTGATTCCCCTCAAAAACCTGGAAACTTAGTTGACTGTTTTTTTTTCCTTTTTTTTCTTTTTTTGCCTCTGATCTCCTAGAAATTCTTTTAGCAAGATTTCCTTCAAACTAAAAGATTCACATGATCGTCACTATATAATTAGTAATAATAATACTATTAATAATTATGATATTAATAACAACTAATACTGCTAGAGCTCTTCCTATATCACAGGGTCTGCTGTAAGATCTTCATACATTTTAACCTATTTAACCCTCATGTTGGATATCAGGAAACCGAAGCATAGAGAAATTAAGTAACTTGCCAAAGGTCACATGACTCAAAAGTGACAGCTGAAATTCATGCTCAAGCTGTGTAATTCCAAGGTCTGCACTTTTAACCACTATGTAATTTTGCCTCTTCACATAGACTATGAGAAAAATGTTAGTGGAAACAGGATTCCATATCCAGAAATCGACTATGAGAAAAATGTTAGTGAAAACAGAATCCCATGTCCAGAAATATACTTTGAATCCAAATGACAGGGCAGAGTAGTAGGGTAATACAGAGAGAAAAAGGGAAAATTTTAACTCTTCATCCCCATGAAATGCGAGTAAGTGTCAGGTCAATAGGTTGGGCTCTATCTCTGACGCCTCAGTGCTCTAAATATTGCTTTTACCAAATCATCCCAGCTGAAGTACAACGTGAGAAAAAGTGACACTGAATCCAAGTTAAAACAGCCGCGATGGGAGAGGGTACGGATTCGCCAAAACTAGGGTCAAATTCTAGTCTAAGACTTAATATCCACTTGAATATTGGGGGACAAGAAGTTTATGCCCAATTTCATTTAAGAAAATAAATGTCTGTTCCCAAAATGGAGCTAGTAAATTACAAATGGATTCTTATCCATTAATTAGAACATGGTGCTATGTCTAAGATGTATATTCTAGATAGCGATGTTATTTGTTTTATTTTGTTTTTAGTTATATGTATTCCAGAAAGGGATGTTATGTATTTTATTTTACTTCCATTACTTTATATTTTTTTCAAGGCAACAAAATCAAGATATACAAAATTATAAATAATATTTAATCATTAACTATTATGATATCAGCACCAGGCGTGGTGGCTCACACCTGTAATCCCAGCACTTTGAGAGGCCAAGACAACCAGATCACTTGAGCTCAAGAGTTTAACATCGGCCTGAGCAACATGGTGAAAGCCCATCTCTACAGAAAAAATACAAAAAATTAGCTTGGTATGGTGGCAAGCACCCAGCTACTTGGAAGGCTGAAGCAGGAGCATTGCTTGAACTGTGGAAGTTGTGGCTGCAGTAAGCCATGATCGCACCACTGCACTCCAGCCTGGGTGACAGAGCGAGACTCTGTCTCAAAAAACAGTTATAGTATTAGTACTCAACATGGGAAATTTCACTTCATTTCTTTTTTAAAACAATTAAAACTTTTTATGTATTTTTTTTTGTAATATATGGTGGGAGAATCCAGTCCATTTACTCAGCAAATAGTTACTTACATTGTATTAGTCCATTTTCACACTACTGATACAGACATACCCAAGACTGGGAAGAAAAAGAGGTTTAATGGGACCTACAGTTCCACATGACTGGGGAGGCCTCAGAATCATGATGGGAGGCGAAAGGCACTTCTTACATGGCAGTGGCAAGAGAAAAAATGAGGAGGAAGCAAAATTGGAAACCCCAGATAAACCCATCAGATCTCGTGAGACTTATTCACTATCATGAGAATAGCACAGGAAAGACTGGCCCCCATGATTTGATTAACTCTCCCTG
This sequence comes from Macaca mulatta, assembly GCF_049350105.2. Classification (NCBI taxonomy): domain Eukaryota; kingdom Metazoa; phylum Chordata; class Mammalia; order Primates; family Cercopithecidae; genus Macaca; species Macaca mulatta. The sequence continues at coordinate 17,388,231 of NC_133425.1, read as the reverse complement.
GGTCCCTCCCACAACATGTGGGAATTCTGGGAGATACAATTCAAGTTGAGATTTGAGTGGGGACATAGCCACCCTATATCATGCATTTACAAGGATAATATTTGTTACGTTTCTACATTAAGCCAGGCTCCATGCTAAAGCCTTGGTCTGGAATGGGTTATCTAGACCAGACCCATTCTTTAAACTTCAGGTGTTTTCTCTCTATTGAGTATTGAACCATAGGAGATGGCAAACATTCAATCATTTTTCACTTATAAGAATGGCAATTTCCTATGATGCAACCTTATAATAGGGAAATACATCAGATGATGACACAAATGGAAGTACAATTATAATGTGAGATAGCAGCCATGTAGGAAAAATGTAAGGTTCTACATAAATCAGGAAAGAGACAAAAGGCTAGTTTCGGAATAGCGTTGGAGATTCTTCTTTTCTACCCCATATTGCTTTCCAAGTGCAGAGAATGCCATTAATCAATCAGTCCTAACCTCCCTCCATCCTCCTCCACCGGTAAATTAGGGAGAGAACTGCTGCTGGGCCCCTTCCTTCTCCTTCCTCTTAGGAGCTAACCACTACAGAAAACCTGCTTTGCTCTGTTCCTGTATGCTGGGTTTTTGGTTTTGTTTCGTTTTGTTTTTATTGTGGTAAATATATACAACACACAACTTACCAATTTAACTATTTTTAATGTACAGCTCAGTGCCATTAAGTACATTCGCATTGCTGTGCAATCTTTACTACTGTCCATCTGCAGAACTTTTACCATCTTCCCCACACTGAAACTCTGCTCCCACTAACAACTCCCCATTCTCCCTCTCTCCAACCCCTGGCAACTACCATTCTACTCTCTGTCTCCATAAGTTTAACCTTTAGATATCTCATATGAGTGAAATCAAACAGCAATTGTATTTTTGTGACTGGCTTATTTCACTTAGCGTAATGTCCTCCAGGCTCATCCATATTGTAGAATGTGCCAGAATTTCCTTTCTTTTTAAGACTGAATAATATTTCATTATGTGGATATATGACATTTTCTTTCATTTAATGATATTCATTATCGATGGACATTGGAATTACTTCCTCCTTTGGCCATTCTGAAAAATACTGCTATACACATGGATGCAAAAATATCTGTTCAAGGCCCTGCTTTCAATTGTTTTAGGTATATACCCAGAAATGGAATTGCTGGACCACATGAAAATTTCATTTTTAATTTTTTAAGAAACCACCATACTGTTTTCCACTGGGATCGCACCATTTTACCTCCTCACTGGCCATGCACAGGGTTCCAATGTTTCTACATGCTCACGGACACCTGTTATTTTCCTTTACAAAAAAACAAAACAAAACAAAAAAGCCTTTCTATTCCAAGGGGTGTCAAGCGGTAACTCATTATGGTTTTGATTTGTATTTCCTTAGTGATTATTGATGTTGAGCATCTTTTCATATGCTTATCAGCCAATTGCATACCTTCTTTGGAGAAATGTCTATGCAAGTCCTTCATCCATTTTTAAATCATGTTTTTTGTTTGCTTGTTGTTGAGTTGTAGGAGTCCTTAATATATTGTGGATATCTATCTCTTATCAGGAATATAATCTGCAAATATGTTCTCCAATTCCATGGGTTGTCTTTTAACTGTGTTGATAGTGTGCTTTGATGCACAAAAGTTTTAAATTTTGATCTACTGCAATTGATCTATTTTTTCTTTTGTTGCCTATACTTTTGATGTCACATCACGCTGAAGTTTTACAAAGGCAGGCCCACCATGGGGCATCCCATGGGGTCTGGTGATGCCTGTGACTAAGTGGTAAGTTTAGTTAATTCTGGATTCAGTATAAAAATCTTACCCACAGAAACGAGCCATATTTTCCAACATCAGTTTTTCTGATTTAACAAAGATATATTTTGATCTCCATCTGAATCACTCCTTGACTTTTTCTTAATTTGTTTAGTATCATCTTATGCCCCCATCCCAATACCAAAAGGAAGCTGGGCATAAGTGGTTTTTGGAAAGACATCTCAAGAATGCATAGAAGTTAACAATTTAAGGGAAAAGACAAGAGTAGATCGTTCAAGGCAAGGCAATGAAAAGAGAGTATACAAATGCCCTGGAGTAGAAGAAGTATAATAATATTTTACAAAAACACCAAAAACAGCCTTTAAAAGGCCAATAAAAAGCAGAGAGAAGAGAGCAAAAATAATGGGGTGAAAGATGAAGTTCCAGACAGGAGCAAAGCCAGGGTCCCAAACCGGCAGGATCTTGTAGAATATTGTGTCTGTCCTTAACTAGAAAGGGTTAAGCCTGTGATCCTTAAAGGTTTGCTCACCCTCATTCCTGAGCATGAATAATGGAAGCATCAGATTTCCCCTAGAAGGCGAGGATTCCTATTGAACAATACAGATAAGCATGCCATTTTGCTGCCACCAAAGCCTTAGGTCAGAAACACTTTCATTGGCTAAGAAGATTCCCTTATATCAAAAACAGAAAACAAAATCATGAAAAAAGGCAACACAAATTAAACTAACAAAATAAAGTGCTTAGAGTGGGAAGACATCAACATCGTTATTCCCCTAAAATTGTCCAACAATAAAAACAAAAAATAATCTTCCCAAAATGCATTTGGCTATTAGAAATATAAACACCTGGCCAGGCACGGTGGCTCATGCCTGTAATCCCAACTGGGAGGCCAAGGTGGGCGGATCACAGGGTCAAAAGATTGAGACCATCCTAGCCAACATGGTGAAACCCCATCTCTACTAAAAATACAAAAATTAGGCTGGACGTGGTGGCTCACGCCTTTAATCCCAGCACTTTGGGAGGCCAAGACATGCGGATCACCTGAGGTCAGGAATTCGAGACCAGCTTGGCCAACATGGTGAAACTCCATCTCTACTAAAAATATAAAAATTAGCCGGGCATAGTGGCACATGCCTGTAATCTCAACTACTCGGGAGGCTGAGCCAGGAGAATCACTTGAACCTGACAGGCGGAGGTTGCAGTGAGCCGAGATAGCGCCACTGCACTCCAGCCTGGTGACAGAGCGAGACTCCATCTCAAAAATAAATACATAAATACATAAATAAATAAATACACTTTGTCCTAGTCTTTGGAAAGGGATTAGAAAAAAAAAAAAAGAAGAAAGAAAGACAGTGATAATACTTTCCTCTGAACACCTCAATCAACCCACAGTAGCTAGGACTACACAGAGCTACACTACCTTGTTTAACTCTCACAACTTCCCCAAGAGGATAGCTACTACCATTATCCCTATTTTGCAGATTAAAAAATCAAGGCATTAAAGAAGTGAATTCCCAACAGTCATTCTACTAATGCATAATGAATGGATTAAAAATCAGGTTTGTCTGTTGCCAGAATTTATGTTTCTAACCATTATAACAGCCTTGTTTGCACAAATTCTGTCCCAGAGGAAAGAACAGGCATCTTTGGCCAGCTTAGAGAAATGACCCTTCCTTAAATATGAGGAGATCATCACATTGAGTTGTCCCTTCATTCAGCCAATTCCAGGCCCTGATGACAGACCTGCAGAGTATAGTGACTGGGAACACTGAGGGGAAAGGGAAGATGGACAAACTGTAAAGAATGCAGATCCAATGAGAGGAAAAAAGAATAGGAATGAAAGAAAGGGGAAAGGGGTCATCCTCCTTCCAAAAGCGTATGCATTTTAATTAAGCTAGTTACCTGCAGTTGCTTTTTCATCTAAACATTAGCTTCTCCCATCTAAAAATTGAAATGCAGAATTAAAGAGATATATTTCAAAATAAGATTAGTCCTTCCTCATTCATTTATTCTCTAACATTAATTTATGGAGCCCCTTCTCCATGCCAGGCACTGGTCTAGGCAGTTGGGATAGATCACTGGATGAAATAAAGATCCCTTCCTATGTAAAGTTTACATCCTACTGAAGAAGCTAGGCAATAATCAAGAAACTAAATAAAGTCTAAAATGTTCAATAGAATTTTTTGAAAAGTTGATTAATAAGGGACATCAAGAGTATTGTAACAGGAAGAGGAAGCATAGTGGCAGGAGTAAAATGTCCTCATTAAAAAGGTGAGGTGGTGTCCTCATGTGGTGTTCAAACTGCCCCTTTTGGGATCATTCCCCTCAGGTTGTTCTTGGGCAAGTATTACCTCAAACACATTCCCTTTCGAGGTTTCCTTGGCCCTGGCATCAGGTGCAGGAGGACAATGACATCACCTCGTTCTCGAGGCTGGGGCCAAGGGAGACCATGATGTGTGGCAGGACTGCTGAATCTAACCAAGAAGAGGACTCTGTAGTTTCTTTTTTGTGACTTATCCCCAGATATCCCTGGATGGAAGGGAAGGAGACAAACCCAACCTGAGGAAGCCAGCCCATGGGGGTATAGACCTCAACATCAAGGTGGTTATAAAGACAGATGGAAAGAGGGACCCATGCTTCCTTCTACCCACATGTATCTTCACTGGCTCAGAGAGAGTTAGCCTAGCCAGCAGGATCCCATGGGCTGGGGCTAAAAAGTGTCTCTTCATCCAAAACCATGGATGAGGATGAGGATGATGATGATGATGCTAAGATGATGGTGGTGGTGATGATAAAGATAGTGATGGTAATGAAAATGACGATGATGGTGATAGTGATTATGATGATACGATGATGGTGATGATGATGATGAAGATGGTTTTGTGATGATTATGATGATGGTGATGATAATACAGATGAAGATAAAGATGAAGATGGTAATGATGATGGTGATGATGATGACGAAGATAATGACGGTGATGGTGATGAGGATGATGATGAAGATGATACTAATGGTGATGGTGATGATGATGATGGTGGTAAACAGACTGATAATGATGACCACAACAACTATTACTATGTATCCTGTCCTGGGCCAAGCATTTTATGAACATTGAACAATCAGCTTACATGACAAACCAATGAGAAAAATATTACTATTATCCCCATTTTACAGATGAAGACATTGAGGCTTCTGAGTTACTTATCTTTGTCTCATAGAAAATAAGTGGCAAAAGCCATATTTAACTGTATAACATCCAGGTTCCAAACTGGAATCAGGACAGTATTGATGGGAATGGAGATACACCATCTGGTAAGCCAGAAAACAGAGACAGAGTAGTTGGCCAAACCAAAGAGCTACCAATAAAAGAAAAAACTGTAATATTAGATACATGATATAGCTTGGATGTTTGTCTCCTCCAAATCTCATGTTGAAATACAGTCCCCACTGCTGAAAGTGGACCTGGTTGGAGGTGCTTGGGTCATGGCGGTGGAGCCCTCATGAATGGCTTCATGTCCTCCTCGTGGTACTGAATGAGTTCTCACTCTATTTGTTCACATCAGAGCTGGTTGTTAAAAGGAGGCTGGCACCTCCTCCCTTCTCACTTGCTCCCTTTCTCACCTGTGCCACATCCACACCCCCTTTCGCCTTCCACCTTGATTGTGACCTTCCTGAGGCCCTCACCAGAAGCAGATGTCAGCACTATAGTTTTCATGCAGTCTGCAGAACTGTAAGCCAAATAACTTTCTTTGTAAATTGCCCAGCCTCAGGTATTCCTTTACAGCAACACGAAATGGACTCATACCATGCATATTTGCTGCCTTCCCTTTTTCTCCTGTTGGCTAAGAGTGTACATTTTCTGGGTCTAAGTAGTGAGTGAAAGGAGAGGCAGATTACAGAAGTCAGAGGGGCAATGTTAATCTAAAAATATAAACTGAAAGCAAGTAGGTTAGCAAGATCACCATGAACACAGTGGCTGAGTTGAGAGTTAAAAGTTCTAGATTTGAGAAAGTAGTGGAGAAACTATCTTGAGGACCAATGTCTTGAGGGAAACAGGGAGAGGAGGCTAGGATAAAGGTCTGTTCCAGGTTGTAGATGGAATTTCCCATGATGTTTGTTGAGAAACTTTGGTAAAGATGTGAACTGGGTCTTCTTCATTCAACTTTTCTTTCACTGTTGGGGCTCCTTCCTGGTGTCATTCATTCAGGGAAGATGGGGCCTCCCAATTAGCTCTGTGCAGTCAGTTCTCCCTTGCCATTTCCCGTGACTCTCTATTTTTCAGTCTGTAGCCAAAATGATCTTTAAGACACATATGAGACTGCATCATTACCCACAACACATACTTTCAAAACTATGCATCACGAGAGATTTAAACTCCTGAACATAACCGATAAAGTTCTCTGTGATCTCACCTCTGCTACCTCACTGACTTCATCTCTTTGTCATTTGATCTCTTACCATTCTTCAACCACTGCCTCCTTTTGAATTCACCTTGCTCCTTGCCACCTCGGGGCCTTTGTATGTGTTATTTCCTTTGCTTTTAGTTAATTCCTAGTCACCTTCCACATCTCAACTCAAACATCACCTCCTCAGAAGACTTTTCCTTGAACACCCCTTCATGAACCCCAGACTCCAGCAGTTCTTTCTGTAATATGTCTCATTAGCCTTTATGTTTCTTTTTCATTGCATTGTCATCACAGTTTATATATGTGATCCATGCTCTCCTCAACCTCGCCCCTGTAACTCTCATTAAAGCAAAAGAGTATTTTATTTACTATTGTATATTCAAAAATTAGCACAATGTCTAGCCCCCTCCACCTCCAAAAATGAGAAAAATAAAATGGGAAGAGTGGCCTCAGGGTTCCCGTCAGTCTTGATCTCAGCTTTGAGAAATACAGATAACCATGGGAGTGCTCTTGGTTGGTGTGGTCTCTTTGCTGAGAAAAACTATAAGCCAACAATGTAGGGGCTACTGCAGGGCCATAAAACATACTTTAGAACATGGAAAAATTCATGTCATATAACAGAGTAACACCTGGTTTCAATACCACTTCATTCATTTAACTACCTGTGTTTGACCTTGGGCAGGTTACAAAGGAGGTCTAAGACTCTATATTCTTTCTTTCTTTCTCTTTTTTTTTTTTTTTTTTTTTTTTTTCTGAGACAGAATTTCACTGTTGTTGCCCAGGCGGGAGTACAATGGCACGATCTCAGCTCACTGCAACCTCTGCCTCCCAGGTTCAAGCAATTCTCCTGCCTCAGCCTCCCAAGTAGCTAGAATTACAGGTGCCCGCCCCAATGCCTGGCTAATATTGTTTGTATTTTTAGTAGGTACGGGGTTTCACCATGTTGGCCAGGCTGGTCTCGAACTCCTGACCTTGGATGATCTACCTGCCTCGGCCTCCCAAAGTGCTGGGATTACAGGCGTGAGCCACCATGCCTGGCCCTGAGACTCAATATTCTCATCTGTAAAGTGGGGTTAATGGTAGCCCAGGCCTTACGGTCTTGTTGCAAGGATTCAATGAGATAACACATACAAAGGGCTTAACATAGCACTTGGCACATGCAAGACTCCATTATTAATGGTAGCTATGACAAACCAGATCATCTACATCAGGGCTGTCCAATAGAACTCGTGGCAACAATGGAAACATTCTTCTGTGCTGTCCAATATGATAGCCATTAGCTACCTATAGCTATTAAGTATTTGAAATATGACCAGTGTGACCGAGGAACTTAATTTTTAGTTCAGGGCTAGTGGCCACTATATTGAATAGCATACCACTCTGGACTGGAGTCTTCATTCACTGGTTCTGAGGGGTTGGTGCTGTCCCTGGTGCTAAACTTCTTGGTGTTCAGATTACTTGTTCCTTTCACAGGCAAAGGAAGCATTCCTTTGTAAATACCTCTGAGTAACTTCCATATCACTAGACAACACTTGTTCTGCGGCTTCTCGGAGAAGCTTGATGTAGCCACAAAGAGCAAGCAATAAGTCTTTCTTACCCCTCTATAATTCCAAATTCTGGTGATGGTAATAGCTAGTACTTACTAAGCTCTCGCTCTGTGACAAAGTCCATATTAGAGGTTTGTCTCACTTCATCTGCTTGAAATCCTATGAGGTAGATCCCATTACAATCCCCATTTTGAAGCAGTCTGTTTAGAGGTCCACATCTCGTAAGTGGCAGATCCTGGATTTGAATTCAAGGAGCCTGATTTTGGAATCTGTCCTGTAACCACCAGCTAGATGACCTCCTCATACTAGGTTCCAATTTATAAACAACAGGAATGAACTCTATTTAACTTAAACAGCAAAGGGATTATTAGAAGTTTCCCCAATAGATCACAGAATCAAAGAGAAAATTAGACTTTGAAAGTGGGGAAAAAATCAAAAAATCAAGGGAAACTAAGTGACCGAAATCATCTAAACTCTCCCCGCAAGAAGGGCCCATTAAGAGTGTCTCGGTTGGGCGCAGTGGCTCACGCCTATAATCCCAGCGCTTTGGGAGGCCGAGGCGGGCAGATCACGAGGTCAGGAGATCAAGATCATCCTGGCTAACACAGTGAAACCCTATCTCTACTAAAAATACCAAAAATATTAGCTTGGCGTGGTGGTGGGCTCCTGTAGTCCCAGCTACTCGGGAGGCTGAGGCAGGAGAATGACGTGAACCCAGGAGGTGGATCTTGCAGTGAGCTGAGATCGCACTACTGTACTCCAGCCTGGGCAACAGAGTAAGACTCTATCTCAAAAAAAAAAAAAAAAAAAAAAAAAAAAGAGTGTCTCCACCTCCTCTCAGCTCACTTCTTTATGTCAGTAGCTCTGGATTCAAGGACCTAGGAAGAAACATATTATTAGCTGAACTTAGATCTAAAAAGCCAGTACTCTATCGTCCAGAGATCATGGAAAGCAAATTTTGGCCTTTTAGGTTCTACAGCAGAAGCAACCACCAAGGATATCTTCAAGATCGGCTGTAAATGATTCCCTAAACATAGTAAATGGGCTAGACGTTGAGCAGCCAAAAAATTATCAACATCCACTACCCACTGCCCTTACCTACATCCTTATAAATGTTGTCATTAATAGCGTGTTTTTCTTTCCAGGTTACAAGGTATTGCTTCTAGCCAAGTAAGCATAATCAAAGTCCAGGCTCCTCATCTGGGTATCTTTAACACTTAACAGAAAGTATCTTTTGGGAATTTTTTTCCTTAAGAGGTTATTTTCCATCTCCGATCATTCAAGTGCTGCTTTCACAATTTTCTGTCATATTGGTGCATCACTGCTCTATTATTTGCTTAATATTTCTCTTCAAACAGACTCTACATTTTACTTGATTCATTTTAAAAGGAAACTTTATATTACTGCTGAGAACATGGGGTTAGCATGCTAGCTATATTTTGTCTTCTGATAGTCATTAAAATAAACATAAAACTCTGAATGTTTTTTAAGTTTATTCAGGAACGGTCTAAAAGCATCCTCTGCTCCAGAGACGCTGCTCTAATATAAATAACCACCCTTGCAGTTTTCCATGAGGTTGCAGTGATGTGAGATAGATAGCAATGCCCAGAGAGACCAGGGGAGGCTCCATCTTTACTGCCAGAATTCAGAATCAGGGACCTCTGGGAAATCTACCTTAGCATTCTCTCTTCTTCCTTGTTTGGCCTTCATCAAGCCCCATGGTTCTTTTGTTTCTTGGTCCACTCGGTGCCAGCCCTCGAGCAACGAACATGTAACATAGCACAGCACGCCCTTGCATCGCAGACACACGTGTCCTCTGCACTACCCAAAATGCTCTTTGGGATTAACGTTTATTTCCTTCTAAGAAACAGAAATCAAAGTCTGGTTTCTCTTGCACTTTCTGTGTACTGCCTTTATCCCAGACCCAACAAACTGACACGCTAACCAAATAAACACACAATCAAACATGAGCCTTCAAAAAAAAGGAGGCGAGGAGCAAGGGGAAGTGGGGGAAAGAGGCAATTCTGTTCAGGAATAGACTCTTTTCTTTCCAGCTAAAGCAATGAGCACATCTATTTACACAACATAGATCCACCTAGGACTACCTTTGCCCTGCAAGGACATAAATGCTTCTTTAAAACTACTTTCTCTTTGCACAGAAAATCCTGTAAACAGACCTGCTGTGAATGCAAAGCAAGAAACCCAGCTGGAAGGAGAAAGGCTTTTGGAGGAACCTGAGAAGGAGATGTTAGTCTTCTCTGCCCCGTACACAGATTTGCTCTCTCATCATCTTCCTCTCTTTCTCCCCTGACTCGTCCTCCTCTCCCCTCTTCCCTGCTCTTCTTTTCCTCTTTCTCTTCCTCCTACCTCTCCTTTTCTTCCTCCTTCTCCTCCTTCTTCTTCCTTTCTCTCCCCCTTCTCCATTCTCGTCTTCTTGCTACTTCTTCTGGAGGAGACGAGTGAGCAGGTGGACAGAATTCATGGCCTGGAGAATTCTGGATTCCATCAACAAAGACGCTGTATTGGAACAAGAGCTGCCATGCTCGTTTTCCTAAACTGAAGGAGATGCTCTCCACATCTCTGATCTTGTACCCAAGAAGTGGGCAGACCACAGAAGTGGAACACACTCTATTGTAAAACTCCATAGTTTTACAATATGCTCTTTCAGAGCATTTAGCCCTAAGTTCCTCTGTTTAACATAGTTAACTGAATTCATTAATCAATTAATTAGTAAGTCACACTGCTCCAGACGCATACGTATGCCAACGCGGCAAGACACTGGAAAGACACAAGGGAAATGAGGAGAGTGAAGAGGCTTCCTCTGCAATACTGGAGTATTTACTTTGAGTGCAGCATCAGTTCAGCAAACATCTGTTTATTCAGAATACGAGCAACCAGGGAACTCAAAGCAACCAGAAAGGTTTCTCAAAATTTGAAAAGAACAGTTGATGCTCTTAACCATAACCTACTCAGCCCTTATGAGATTTTGAAGTACTCTCTGAATCAAAAGGAGACTTTCTTCCCCCTATGGAGTTTTACAATATAGTGTGTTCCAACTTTCTAAAAATGAGCTGAAACGATATGTTTTCTGGGGCAGTTCCCAGTTAAGTTGGATATTCTATTCACCAAATAACCCACTTCTCAACCATTCCAGGGCATGTGGGCCAAGGAGATGGGAAAAACAAGACGGAAACCATCATGATGGACTTATGCTAGGAAGGCTGTGTTGTAACTTAAAGAATACTGATCTTTGAGTCTAGGAAACTGCATGGAAACCCTAGCTCTTTGGTTTACCAGAGGGAAGACTATTTGTGCAAGTCTCTCAGAACCTCAGCTCCCAATCTGCATAGTGAGAAAATCACTTTATCTTTACAAAGTGGCTATGAGAGTGAAATAAGAAAGGGTATGTATGAATGCTTTGAATACCATAGCACAATACTCAAATGCAAGGAATAATTACTGTCATTTATAACAACACACTCTCAGCCTTGAGTTATCCTCTCATTCTTTCTTCTCTTTTTCCTTCTCTCTCTCCCTCCTGGGGAGCCTAATAATATCTGTGATAACTATTACTCATGAAAATTACATGTCTCCATTAGTTCTCTTTACAGAATAAATTTCATTGAAATCCATTAAAATATTTTAGACAACATGTCTACCTTGAAAGTGTTGTTAATCACTATTTTATTTTGAGATGTTAGTCTAAGGGAAAAAAAGGGGGATGGACTTTAGACATTTGGTACTAAGGTGGATTTTGCTAGACTATTCCTTTCAAACTGTCACCAAACAGAAAGATAGAGAAAGAAAGCCAGACAATCAGCAAATACCTAGCAATTAATCCAAATCTCTAATTTGTTTATAAAGGTGGTAATGAGTTGGGAAGGGAATGTTTTGCCTGGAATTCAGTATCCACCCAAATGGCAAGTTTATACTCTGCTTAGTCTCTAGGTATGGAAATGTTTTAAAACTTTTTCATATTATTCCTTGAGTCTTTAGGGAAGGAGCCTATGGATGGATGGATGGATGGAGGGAGGGAGGGAGGGAGGGAGGGATGGAGGGATGGAGGGATGGATGGATGGATGAATAGATAGATGGATGATTATACAGATAGATTAGATAGATAGATAGGTATAGATAGGATGGATGGATGGATGGATAGATAGATAGATAGATAGATAGATAGATAGATAGATAGATAGATAGATAGATAGACAGACAGACAGACAGACAGACAGACAGGCTCACACTGGTAATCCAAGCACTTTGGTCGTCCAGGTGGGTGGATCACATAAGGTCAGGAGTTTGAGACCAGCCTGGCAAACATGGGAAAACTCCATCTCTACTAAAATACAAAAATTAGCTGGGTGTGGTGGTACATGCCTGCAATCCCAGCTACTTGGGAGGCTGAGGCAGGAGAATCACTTGAACCTGGGAGGCAAACCTGATGCAGAGATAAATTCAGATGTAGAGATGAATACGCAGGTGAATTAAATTCAGATGGACTATTTCTCCTGTCCATGAGGGCATGTAGAACAAAGAGACCTAAGAAAAATAGGCAATATGGCTGAAGGAGACCAAAAACTCATCTTACCCCACCTTCTCATTTTTAAAAGGTAAAGCACCGAAAAGGGGATTAACTTACCCCAGGTCACAAAGCCAGTACTGCTACTGTTATTACTAACAGCTGATAGGCATTAGGCACCTATTTGCACCAGGTTTTGGACGAAGCTGTCTAAGTGTGATATCTTATTTAATCTTCCCAGGACAATCAGAATGCTGGCCTTACTGATTGGAAAGCTGAAACTCAAAAGGGTGAAGCCGTTTGTACAAGGTCACTCAACTGGTGAGATGCAGAGACAGACTTGGAACCAGAGGAATACACTGAGCTACACTGAACCCAAGACTCCTGGTTTCCCATCTAGTACAAGGTCCCTTTGTATATTTCAACCTGAAATTTTAACATAAAATATTTCTTTCCTTCCGCTGGCAACTGGAAAATTCTCTTTTGTAAATGAACTTACAAAAAAATAATTACCTTCCCAAATTGCACATTCCCTTTTTTCTGGTGAAATCTATTGCACGCACTGAGGACTTGTTCAGCAGGGGCCGGGCTGCCCCATAAATAAGTCATGCCTAGGTTGATCTGTGTGGCTGTCACTGTATATATAATACAAGAGACAGTGTCAGGGAGCAGCCAACATTCACCTCCTTGAGCACATGTTTCCAAATTGCCCTTGACAGGTTATGAGCAGAGCATTTCAAAGAGATGCATTAAATACAGCACAAGTGCTTTGAGAGTCTGCCTTTCTACATCCTGGGGCTGGCACTTTGATTTCTTCCAATTCCATTTGGTTTTCCCCTTCCTACCAGAAGGAAGGAAGCTGAGAGCAACTCCTAGGGCAGCTGGTCTGGCTGCAGGGTTACTCCCCTGGCCTCTGAATATTAGAACAGAACCATGAGTTGATGAGGCACATGGTATCTGAAGCTAATAAATATGGGTTGAAATCCTGGCTCTACAATTTACTAACCACATGGCCTTCAGAAAGTTCTTTAGCCTCTACTTTTTCAACTATAGAATAGAAATAATAACCCTCTCCTCCAGAAGGTTACAGTGAGGACAAAATAAGCATGTTAATAATAGCTAATATTTACTCAGTCCTCATGTATCAAACACTTCACTAAGCACTGAACATGTATGGATTACTTATGTAATTCTCATACAGAAATAGGCAAGATGGTTATCTCCAAGTCACAGATGAGGAAACGGAGGCACCGAGAGTTTCTATAACTGCCCCATTGTCTCATAGCAGGCTTTGCACCAGGCTATCTGGCTCCAAACTAAAACTGCTTAGTGACCACACTAGGAGCAGAGAGTGCCTGGCACATAGAAGGTGGTCAATAAATTTTAAGGTTTTTTTATTTTTTCTTTTGTCATTGAGTTGCCTTGTAATTGCTCACCTATTCAGAAGGAACAATTGTCAGTGTCTTGGGAAAGAATTACAGAATGATCATTTTCTGAATATCAGACGTGTGCCAAATGCTTTACTTGTGTGTTCTTATTTAATCCTCACAGCAAAACTGCATGATGATCCTATTACTCCCATTGCCTGGATGGGAAACTGAGACACTAGAAGGCCAAGGACTCCCCCAAGGCAAATAGGAGAGCCAGGATTAAAGTCCAAGTCTCTCCAACTTCCAAGTTCACACCACACTGGCAACCTAGACAAACCCTCGATGCTTATATCATCTAAATCAAACAGACCATTTCTGCCTCCCCACTTTCACCATGGTCATATAAGTCAGAGCTTCTTAAAGTTTGCTGTGCACACAGATCATCGGGGCATCTTGTTAAATGCAGGTCCTCATTCAGCAGGTCTGGGAGGGAGCTAAGATTCAGGATTTCTAAGAAGCACCCAGGTAGACAACACTTTGAATAGCGAGGATGTTAGAGAGTCCCTCAGCCCTTTCCATGTTTTCTCACTCTTTGCCACTTAAGACTCAAGAGGCTTCTGAGGTTGGTGACTGAGAGTGGAAATTAGTTCCACCTTCTTCAGCTCTATGGAGTCACATTTTCCAAAGCACCCCTTTCCCCACCAACACCATCCTCACCACCAATATCACCATCACACACACACACATACACACACAGGTACCCCCTCGACCTGTCTTGAATTTTTATGTCTTTTTGACATGTGGTGGTTGTGCACATTTCATATTAAATCACTCCGATGTCAAAAGAAAATTCAAACTGTGACTAAGCATATTTAACTCCAAAGAAGAATTCTACCATAAGGCTAAATGCAGCAATACCAGCAATTTACAACTGAATAATGCTTTAAGTAATGATAATGAGCCTGATGACATTTGGTTGTACGTGGTTAAATCTTTCGTAAAATAGTCCCTTTCCGCTCTCAAATTTAAACCTAGTGAAGTATTTAAAAGGTTCTTCATAAAGCGCTCTCTCTTGCCAGCCCACAGTTTTAAGCTGTGGTTCTTTCCTGTCCAACCTCATCTCCTGATTCTTTCCCACAATGCCCTGCTTTCCCAGTTGTGCTGGACTTTCAGATCTTTGATCCCCAGGATCATTCCTTCTCAGGGCCTCGGACCATGTTCTTCCCTCTTCCTGGGCTCTCTTCTCGCATCTGTAATTCCCTGGAGATCTGTCTCCAAACCCAGAGTTTCCTTCCATAGAGAAGGTTTTGTGGTCAAGATACACTCAAGGGCTCTGCTCACCCCTCCAAGATGTTGACTTCATATTCCTTCATATCCTACTCTCTCTAGTACATCAACCCCTGGGTAGAATAAAAATAATAACCCTCTTTGCCAGAAGATTACAGTGAGGATGTTAATCATAGGTCATGTTTATTCAGTACTCATTATGCACCCAACACTTCACTAAGCACTGCTTGTCTGTATCAGTCATCTAATTCTCACCAGTTATAGGAGAATACATCATTCTCATATAATAACCCACATGTGTAACATGATCCCATATAGTATATGTAATATATGTATGTAATATATGTACATATGTATATCCATCCATATACATACATACACATATGTGTACATATACACATATGTATTTATGTATATGTGTGCACACATGTATATGCATTGTGTATACACATGTACAGTGCACACGTGTGTATGTGCACGTATGTGCACATGTATACATGTGTATGTGTGAATACATATGTATAAATGTGCCTTATACATGTACATATGTATGTATGCATGCACATATTTATATTTATATATGTAGACATGTATATGCCTACATGTACATGTACATGTCTACATATATACATATGTATGAGCATTACATATATGTATATATGTGTGTGTAATATATGTAGTATATGTATATATGTAATATACATGTATAATATATAGCCCCATATATAACACTCTCATATAATAACCCCATGTCATAGATGAGAAAACTGAGGCATAGAAAGGTTATATAACTGGCGCATTGTCTCCTAGCAGGCTTTGCAGAGAGAGGGCAGTGGAGAAGTTAGGAGGGACCCATTTGGGCATATGTTTCAGAAGTGGAAGAAGCACCAGTTGATGTGGTCCTTGAAGGAGACTTGCCAGCAGGAGAGAAAACCAGAATGAAGAGCAGAATAATAGTGAGAAGGGAAGAAGGAAAATGAGGGAATCCCTGACCTTAACACCAAGCCTGCTATTCTCCCCAGATCTTCCCACCTACTCCTTCCGTCACTCATGATGGAAGTCCTTTGGATGATAAAATCACAGAGTAGCAAAGTGGCTCATCTGGCAGATGAAGAAATGAAGGACCCGAGTGGGTGAGTAACACAGCCAGATGACTGTGTTTGGCCGTCCCTGCCTTTGTATCCGACTCTACCATCCATGGGACACTCTGAAGGACTGTGAGGCAGAGAAGCACCACGGATTTCACCACAGAGCCTCAATTCACTCCAATCCCTTTAATAGGTCTTGTTCAGACAACCTTGTAAAGCTACAGAATATGGTTTCTCTCTCTTTGATACTAGAAGTGTCAGAAGCCTCTCTGGCCATTTATTTGATGGAGAGGTTGCTAAATGTTACGGCAAATGGCCGTATCAATCTGGTTAATGGTTGAGCATTGGTGTTGGCTGAAACCCTAAGACCTCACCAACCAGAGAGGAAAGTTTTCCTGGTCTCCAGACCATGCTGTACATGAATATCTGGAACAGGAAAGTCATGTGATGTGATGAACTCTGTTCCTGGAGCTAAGGGATGTTCTATCTTAGCCTTGATTCTGCTGCCAACTTGTGTGGCCTTGAGGAAATCAGCTACTCTCTCTGGGAAGCTTTTACAAAAAGGAAAAAGAGGCTAGTATAAATAGCCCAGAACTTGTACATACAGACTTTAGAAGCAAATGTACCCTTTCAGAATTTGCTGATGCCCATGAATTCCTTTGCTCCTCTCTCGGTTTACTGTGGCTACAGGTTTCATGCTTACTGCTGTGTAACAACCGTAAAATTCCAATGGGTGCAACAATAAGAATTTATGTAGCTCATGCATCTGCAGTTGCGCTGATGCAGGCTCAGCGGGCCTGGCTGATTCGTCTAGGCTTGGCTGGAGTGGCTGGCCCTGCTTCATATGTGTCTCATTCTCTTCCAGCTCTAAAAGACAGTCCCAGGTAGATGCATCACGTGATAATGACAAACACAGTGACACAGAACAGGCAGAAATGTGTGAGGCTCCTTAAGGCTTAGCTCAGAACTGGAATGCTGTAACTCTCACCTTATTCTACTGGTCAAAGCAGTACACACGGCCAAGCCCAAAGGGAAAGGTTGGGGAAATATATTATACTCCAGTATTTTGGCACAAGGAGCTATAAAGTCATATAGGATGGGGCATGCACAGAGCCAATGAATTAATCCACCTGCCCTCTTTAACAGGAAACATGGGTCTCCATTGGGAGTTTTCTCACTGATCTGCACTATGTTTTTCTTATGTTGTGCCTCCAATTCCTCACCTGGAATCACTCCCGCATCCACCTATCTAAACTCTGTTTATTCCACAAGACCCAGGCCAACAGTCCCCTCCACTGTGAAAGCTTCTCTAGACCCCAGAGTTGGCCACTTGAACTGTTCCAATCCTCTGGCTTGTGGGTAGGTGTCTCCTCTCTCTCTGGCCAACTAGCAGCTGACTCGTAGAAGACCATATGTAATATGTCTCATTAAGTGGTGCTCACTGGTGGGTTAGGCTGTCTGTGAAGGGGGTGTGGCATTGGCAATTAGGTTTCCTAAGAAGGAAGGGAAACGTTGACTATCTCTTCTGTAACTGCCCTGCCTAGGTAAAAACCTTGGGGAGCAGAATGATGGCATTTTCCCTTCTGGGTTCACTGAGTCAGAACCACCCCCTTTTGTTCACTGCTAAGGGTGCTACACTTTGTCATGTTGGCCCCAGGGCAGCCCTACTTGTATTCAAATCTCACATGCCAGCCGGGCGCGGTGGCTCATGCCTGTAATCCCAGCACTTTGGGAGGCTGAGGTGGGTGGATCACGAGGTCAGGAGTTCGAGACCAGCCTGGCCAACATGGTGAAACCCCGTCTCTACTAAAAATACAAAAATTAGCCAGGCGTGGTGGCACATGCCTGTAATCCCAACTGCTCGGGAGGCTGAGGCAGGAGAGTGGCTTGAACCCAGGAGGTGGAGGTTGCAGTGAGCCAAGATCACACCAGTGTACTCCAGCCTGGGTGACAGAGCGAGACTCCGTCTCAAAAAAAAAAAAAAAAAAAAAAATTCTCACATGCCCCCTTCAGCTTGTACAAAGACCCTTGATTCTTCGTAGAGCCCACACCTAGCCCATGTACTAGGGCAGCAAAGCAGATATCACAGTGAAAGAGGAGAGTTCCCTTATCCCTCTCACAAGGCATGTGACAGGGGTGTGGCTCGCTCCTTTGGTTGACCCGCTGCTCAAACCCCTAGGGGGAGCATGCAGATGGGCAGGTGCAGAGGCCATAGGGAGTGCTTGTGGGTGATTTTTCTTTACTCAGTCATCAGATTCTCATGCTAATCTCTTTGCGAATGCCCTTACAGACACAGCCAGAAATAATGTTTTATCAGTTATCTGGGTACCCCTTAGCCCAGGGATGTAATAAATCAATCCCATAAATTGATTTATAGGTCCATGTATTAAGTTGACACATATTACAGCTGCCTTTAGGGTTATTAGAAGTCAATAATAAAATACATGTCAATGGACAAATTTTCTGCCATAGTGCTCAATGGCTGAGCCTTCTTTCTACACCCTTCTGCGTCTCCCTTAGCCTCTTGGATTTTCAAGGTCTCACTGACCTCTGGCTACAGGACCAGGCCTGGCGGGTCACCAAATAAACAGTCAGAACCTATGGGGGTTCCTTCCCATCCTCCAGGGCCAATCTCTCAAAGTCCAGTCCTAACCATTTTTTTTCCCCAAAGTCAGAAGCAGCCCCGCCCAGCCTCCTGCATGCGAGGCTATAGATCCTTTCCTCCTCTTCGTGTTAAGTGCCCCAGGACCATTTTGCACACGCTTTTCAGCAGCGGCTGCGGCAGAGACTATAAACCTGTATGCAGAATTCATTAGCTCTGCCACAGGTCCTGGTGCTCGCCCTTCTCAGCACTCTTGTTTCTAAGACACATCTGTGGGCTCTGGCCGAGTAAAGAGAGAAGGAGTCCAGCATCCCCTGATACCCAGCCATGGCTCCAGTGGCCACCTGGAGCACATCAAAGTGGGCTCCTGACTTTGCAGGCACGAACTAGAGAGCCTGGCAGATGCGTCTGAGGCCTGGCCGTGCCACCTCTGCTCAGAGTACAATGTAACAGATTTTTTCCATACTGCTCTGGGAAGTGGGGACCTATAGAGATTTTTTAATTGGCATCCTAAGTCCTAGCATGCTCTGATCTCTGCAGCACCTTGTTGCTCTAATTGCTTAGAGATCCATTTTCCTAACCCAAGACCAGGGGCTAGAGACTCTGCAATAACCTGAAGCCAACAGATATTAAACTGTTTCATTGCCTCTGCTCTGAGTATAATGAAGTTTTCAATTTCAGCCATAGTGGCAGGGCAGGACAATTCTAGGGATACCTAGGATCTAAGAAGTTTCTTCTGATAAATCAGGGCCCATAAGGAGAAGGGATTCAACAGGGTTACCCCCCATGTGGAATGGGCTGGCTTGGGAGGTCGTGCAAATTAGCAGGATTCAAACTCATCATCTGTCAAGTCAGAAACCTGGGCATTATCCATAGTTCTCTTTCTCTCCCACACACCCATCAATCAGCAAGTCCTGACAATGTCACCCGCTAAGTAGCTCTTGAATCTGTCGCACCCTCTCTCCTCATTCCCATGACCACAGCTTCAGTCCATCTCTTACCTATTTTCTGAACACCTCTTTCCAGTTTGAGCCTCCAGCCCTCTAAACCAGGGACCAGCAAGTACAGCCCATGGAAGGATGGGACCAAATCTAGTGCATCATCTGCTTGTCTTGTAAATAAAGTTTATGGGAATGCAACCATGCCATTTGGTTACATATTGTCTGTGCCACAACAGCAGAACTGAGTAGCTACAAAAGAGATGAAGCTCATGGAGCCCGTGAAGTCAAAAAATATGTCTACTCTCTGGCCCTTTAAGAAAATGTTCACTGTCTCCTGCTCTAAACCACCACCAGTTAAGTTCATGTCTTTTTCTCTCCTTCAAAATTCATCAACCATTCCTCCTGCCAACTAATAAAATTTGAAATTCCTTGCCACACATGCCTCATTCTTTATGAATGGGTTCTTAGCTAGTTCAGGAATTACAACTTAGCAGGCAACAGACTTTGTCTACTTTGTATATATCTACTATGGCCTAAATCAAATTTGAAATATTAAATTAGTGGCCAACTTTTTACAGAATGATAAGACTATATATCAAAATTCATATTTATGACTTATCTCAAGGAATAGGAAATTCTAGCAACACCTGGCCTTCATTGACAATAAGCAGCTGGAATCAATACACATCCACCTTCTTTAGGTAAAGCCACAGACTCTACCTCTCCCTATTGTCCGACACCTGTCCTGATTCAGTCATACAAGCGTATGAGTTTGAAAAGCCCTGCTCTTCCTTCTTTCTCTGCCAATCGGCCCTCTTCCTAGAACTGTTTTCCTATAGTTATACTGCAAGACAGAGTCCCCAAAGAAGCCACACTCCATCCCACCTCCACATTTTCATGCGTGCTACCCTTCTTGTATCAGTTTGCTGGGGCTGCTATCACAAGCACCAAAGCCTCGGCAACAGTAATGTATTTTCTCACAGTTCTGGAGGCTGGAAGTCCAAGATTAAGGTGACAGTAGGGTTGTCTCTTCTGAGGCCTCTCTCCTGGGTTTGTAGATGGCCGTCTTCTCCTTGTGTGTTCTTGTGCCCTTCCCTCTGTGTATGTCTGTGTGTGTGTGTGTATGTGTATGTGTATGTATGCGTACGTCTAATCTCCCCTTCTTACAAGGACACTAATCCTATGCAATTAGGGTCCACCCCAATGATCTAGTTCAACTCTAATAAACTCTTCAAGGACCTGTCTCTGAAGACAGTCACAATCTTAAATACTAGAGGTTAGAGTTAGAACTTTAATATTTGGTGGGGAGCACAATTCAGCTCATAACATCCCCTTTCCATGAGTGCCTTTCCCTACTGTATTTACCTAAAAAATACACACTCTTACTCTAAGAACCAGACCATGCACAACCTTCTCCAACAGCCCCTGCAGGGTTGGTTTCCTATCCTATGTTTCTTTGCAACTTACGTACACCTTTACTAGGGAACTATCATCTTGCCCTTTAATGATTTATAGTCCCCCTTTCTCCCAATAAAGGAAGTTTCTTCACTTCCACTAGTGAGCTTCTATGTAATAGTAACTATATATTTTTTCATCCACTGGGGGCCTACCATGTGCCAGGCACTGCTAAAGTCACTGAAGATTCAGCAATGAACAAGACAGGCAAGGTCCCTGTCTATATGGGGCTCACACTCTAGTAAGGGAAAGGAACAGTAAATAAGTCAGAAAGCAATAGTGATAAACAGCAAACACTATGCTTAGTCCATTGTAGGTGTTCAAAAACCTTTGAACTGAATGCCATGGGGAGAACGCATTCATCTGGGAAGGATGGGAGATGAGGGGTCTAAAACCCTGAGAACATTTTCAAACCTGAAATCTCGTGATTTTTTTTTTACTGTGAGTTGCTGAGGGAGTTATTATGTAGAAGGTCAAAGAAGGCTCCCCTTGTCCTGAAAACTCATGTCACCTAACGATGCAGAACCCTGGGTCGCTACATCCCTTCACCTGTCCTGAAATCATGAGACCTCACAGCATCCCTAAGAAGAGGTGTGACAACCAAGACAAAGCCCACCAAATGTCTCCCATCTCACGGTCTCAAAATTCCCAGAGCCAAGGATCTGTTTGCCAGTGGCCAGGCCTAGAGATGAGGTGTATTTTCCTGCATTCAATTTTTGGATAAATGCATGGGGGAGTGGGGAATGGTGTAAGGGCAGGTGACTAGGCCTAAGGGGACTCGCGCTGTGTAAATGATGCCCATTTCAGGTGCATCAGAGCCCATATCAGCCTTTAAGGAAGAGAAGGACCATTTCTAGAAATTCTCTGGTAATGAGGCATGGTATCAGCCATACTGGGACTCGTGCTCTGCTAAAAGCACAAAGCCTGTGTTAGCTCAGCATGGCCACAATCATGTCCATTCCCTTCCTATCCGTTGTCCACAATTTTTTTTTTTAAATAAGTGCTTTTTGGGTAACAATGTATAAATTTCATTTTACAGAAAGTATTGCATGGATTAAAATGTAGAAACAAAATTCATCCATGGAACTCGGGGTCCTCACATATTTATTCATGCAAAATTTAGAATCATTTTTGTCACATTAAAATTTTACATGAAATTTGTAACTTAATGTTAAATTTATAGATTAATCTAGTGGGAGGTGGCTTAGGAATCCCAAGCATATCATTCTAAAATACATCTTTTAAAACACTGAGTACACTGTATAAATATATTCCATTATGTCCTGCATATCAATTATCTACTGCTAGGTGGTTTCTATTACTTAGTAACTACACTCAATGAAATCTTTTTAAATAATATTTTCTACCTGATTATTGTTGGTTTTAAAAAAAGGTAAAATTCAGCCAAATGACTGAACTCTTTTATTACTTCTATAAGTTTTTAGTTGATTCTATGAGATTTTCTACATAGATATTCTCATCATTTTAAGTAATGATTATTTTTCCATGTTGATTCCAAGATTTATTCCTAGTTCATTTTCTTTGATAATTGCCTTGGTGAGCAATTGTAAATAAACAATGACTGAGAGAGCAGTTTGTTCCCACATTTGGTAGAAATGTCTTTAGTGGGGCCAGGCGTGGGGGCTCATGCCTGTAATCCCAGCGCTTTGGGAGGTAGAGGTGGGTGGATCATCTGAGGCCAGGAGTTTGAGACCAGCCTGACCAACATGGTGAAATGCTGTCTCTACTAAAAAGACAAAAATAGCCAAGTGTAGTGGCGCAGGCCTGTAGACCCAGCTACTCAGGATGCTGAGGCAGGAGAATCGCTTGAAACACTGTCTCAAAAGAAACTCTGAAGAAAGAAAAGAAAAGAAAAGGAGAGAGAGGGAGGGAGGGAGAGAGAGAGAGAGAGAGAGGAGAAGAAAGGAGAAGAGAAGAGAAGAGAAGAAAAGAGAAGAGAAGAAAAAGAAAAGAAAAGAAAAGCCTTTAGAGTCCCCCTGTATTAACAGGTATAACATTGGTTGGCCTTGGTTGATTTTATTTTGGTTATGTTTTTAAAAATGCATTTTCAGATTCAAGCCTTTATTATCAGTGAGAAATGTCAGATTTTATCAAATATTTTTCACAGCCTACTGAGATGATCTTAAGATTTATATAATCCTTTCTTCTATGCTACAGATTTTCATAATCCTTTATTTTCCAACATGTTACAGGACGAATGGTGGAGTTATTTGATCGAAGATATGCACATTTGAAAGTCTGTATGTGTTTTGTTAAACTGCATCCCCAAAAGATTAGGTCGATTGACACCTCACCCCCAGCAGTGGATGAAAATGCCTGTTATACTGAACTCTCACTAGCAATGTGTTTTTACAACTAAAATCTCTCTTAATTTATAAGACTATTGAATGTTAGATACAAAATACACAAGGTATACTGCCTCTTTCCTATCCTCTTACTGCACTCCTTAAAAAGTAATTGTTGGTTCTCACGTTTATGTTATCTGCTGACATTTCATAAAGATTTTAACACAGTTCCTCCGGAAGAGCTCTAATGGAATCTCTAGAAACATGTTGGGGTCACATAGCTCTAATATTCTGAAAAAGCTACTGGATTAGGGCCCACTGCAATGACCTCATTTAACCTTTCAGAGGTCTGTAAGAACCCTGAAGACAGATTCTTAGATATTAGGGGTTAGGACTTCAACACAGGAATTTGTTGAGTTTTGTTGTTTTGTTTTGTTTTGCTGTTGTTCGTTTTTTTTTTGAGACAGAGTATCACTCTGTCACCAGGCTGGAGTGCAATGTTGCAATCTCGGCTCACTGCAACCTCCACCTCCCAGGTTTAAGCGATCCTTCTGCCTCAGCCTCCCGAGTGGCTGGGACTACAGGAGTGCACCATCATGCCCAGCTAATTTTTTGTATTTTTAGTAGAGACGGGGTTTCACCATGTTGGCCAGGATGGTCCGATTTCTTGACCTTATCAACACAGGAATTTGAAGGGGAGAAAAACAATTCAGTCCATAACACCCCTTTTCTAGGAATGTCCTTCCCTCCCTTATTCACCTGTCAAATCCTCATTCACTCTTACTTTAAACATCAGATCGAGCACAGCCTTCTCTGACAGCCAGAGAAGCCACACTTTCTCTGACAGCCACATTTTCTTCCCAGAAAAATGTACATACATGTAAATTTTTTTTCATTAGTTTCAGAAGACTCCCGGATCTAGCGGGAGTGTCACAGACCCACAAAGAAGAAATCTGACCTGTTTTATTATCCCTGTTTTACAGATAAGAAAGCTAGAGCCAAAAAAAAAAAAAATCTGCTTTTCCTAAAAACTAAAACAAAACATTTTTTTCCTCATTTTAAAGGCCTTCCCCCCAACAAAAAACAAAATCAAGTAGAAAAGCACATATTGCTTTCTACTTAAAAAACAGATATTTTGATTTTGAAAAAGAAAAATGCTTTGAGAAACAGTGGCATGATCTGAGTAAACACAGCGCGTCCCAAGACGAACACTTTAAGGGGGTTCAGGTCCAGTGTCGTGGGGTAAGATGGGAAAAGTGCCGATCAGGGAACATACGACCCAAAATGTGGTCCTCATAGACCACAGACTGAACGTAAATCCTCGAATAACTCACAAGCCCCATGAGCCTCACTTTCCACACCCATAAAGTCAGGTACTAATGCTAGCCGCCTTCTGAAGAATAAATGAAATTTCTGGACACATAAGGAAATGCTATGTAGGTAGGTTGCTGCTATATATTGTTAAAGATTCTTTTTCAAATAAATTCAGCAAATACGTATGGGGCACCTATGATATGCCAGGCACTGTTCTAGATGCTAGGGGAAAAGCCCTAGATGGGAGAGTTGGGAGGGCTGCTCCTCTAGAGTTTGCAATCTGGCAGGCACAGCCACCCTTAAAGTGGGGATTTGTATTAGGCCCTTCTTGCACTGCTATAAAGAAATGCCTGAGGCTGGGTAGTTAATAAAGAGAAGAAGTGTAATTGGCTCATGGTTCTGTAAGCTGTACAGGAAGCATAGCAGCATCCGTTTCCGGAGAGGCATCAGGAAGCTTCCAATCATGGCAGAAGATGAAGAGAGAGCAGGCACATCACATGGCGAGAACAGGAGCAAGAGAGAGAGACTGGGACATGCGGAGGGGGAGATGCCACATGCTTTTTTATTTTTTGAGACAGAGTCTTGCTCTGTTGCCCAGGCTGGAGTGCAGTGGCATAATCTCGGCTCACTGCAACCTCCGCCTCCCAGGTTCAAGCAATTCTCCTGCCTCAGCCTCCTGAGTAGCTGGGCGTGTGCCACCAGGCCCGGCTAATTTTTTGTTTTTTTAGTAGAGACGGGTTTTCACTGTGTTAGCTGAGATGGTCTCTCCTGACCCCGTGATATGCCCACCTCGGCCTCCCAAAATGCTGGGATTACAGGTGTAAACCACAGAGCCTGGTCTAAACCACTAGATCTTGTGTGAACTCAGAGTAAGAGACGGCTCACTTATCACCAAGGTGATGACACAAGCCATTCTTGAGGGATCCACGCCCATGAGCCAATCAACTCCCACCAGGCCCCACCTCCAACACTGGGGACTACAATTCAATTTGAGATTTGAGCAGAGGCAAGTCCAAACTATCTCAGGATTCAAATGGGATAATTGTCAGGAGCAAAGAAGTGCAAGGTGCTGAGGGTACTTATAGGGACAGGAACCAACCCCACTGAAACTGGTCAAGATGTCCCATCTAAGGAGACTTGAGTTTACCTGAAACCTGGAGGGGGAAGAGGGGTTTGTCCCGTAAAAGGAAGAGGGTATTCTAAGGATTAGGAATTAAGAGAGAGCTATGCATGTTAAATGAACTTTCAAAAGTCCTGTATGTGTGTGTGTGTGTGTGTGTGTGTGTGTGTGTGTGTGTGAGAGACACATAGAGTGTTGTAGCTGTGTGTGCTGTGAGTGTGTGCAGGTTGTAGGTTTATGTATCTGTTAATAGGTTGCATGTGTGTTTGAGGGTAAGTGGGAGTGGTTGTGAGTTGTGTTTGTATATGTTGTGGTTGTGTTTGTGTGTTGTGAGTTGTATGTGGTGTGGGTTATATGCCTTGTAGGTCACATACATGTGGGTGTATGGCTTCATATTCTGGGTTACGTGGGTGGGTTTTAGGTTGTGGGGAGTTGTGTATGGAGTGTGGTTATGTGGGGGTGGTGTGTTATGCTTATGTTGCAGGTTGTATGTGTGTATGCTGTGGGTTGATGTATGTGAGTATGAGTTTTAGGTTATGTGGGAGGGGCTCTGTGTGTGTATGGGCTGTGGGCTGTATGGATGTGTGTGTTGTGGGTTGTGTGTGCTATATGTTGTATGTATGTAAGCCTGTGGCAGATTGTATGTTGTTAGTGGCACTCATTGGGTGTGTATTTTGGGTTATGTGGTGGGGCTATAGGGTGTGAGGGGTTGTGTGTTATTTGTTGTGCATCAGTGTGGATTATGGGGTTTGCAAGTTGTGTATGTGGGTTGTGGGGTGTGAGAGGTATGGTGTGTGGGGTGGGGGGTGATAAGGCTCAAGGGGTAGGCTGAGTCAGACTCCAGATGATATAGCAGACACTGTTGGTTCCCCCTCTTCAATGAAAGATGCCTGACTTCCAAATGCCAGAACCTGCTCTGCTTTGCCTGGGGGCTTTTTCTGGGTCTGGGTCCCACCTTGTCCCCACTCTCAGCAGTGCCAGCGAATTCACGCTCCCCAACCCCAGAATCCTCCAATCAATGACTGAGCAGGGATGGGTGGATAAATACCCCAGCTCCCTCACCCCTCGGGGGAGATAATGCTGACATGTGTGTTCTGTGCTACTCTTCAGCCTTGCCTGGCAGGATTTAGCTCTAGATGCACACAGTGGTCCCTTGCTTGGTAGTGACCCTTTATTGGTTCTTTTCCTTCCTTGTTTCACTTTCACACCCCTATCTGGGTGTTTCCTGAGCCCTTCCTCAAAAGAAAGACCTGGTCTCACATCCGTTACCTCATTGGTCTACCTCTAGGCCAACCCAAGCTGAGACAGCCTTGTAAGCCATCCTGGACTTCACTCTGAGGGCAGTGGGCAGCCATGAGGGTTATTGACAGGGGCATCCCAAAATCCATTGTTTTAAAAAATTAAATGAATAAAACAAGGTTCCAGCAACTTTCTATCATCCACACTTCATGCCTTGGAAAAGGGTGCCTATATTGTCCATGGGCAAAAGCCCACCAGTCAAGGAAGGGTATTTGCCCACCTGCCAGGCCAAGGTGGTCCTACCCTCCAGCAGGTCCTTGAGATTCCAGAGCATTCAGGTGACTCATCTGAGGCCACAAAGCTAAGGAACCATCAAGCCCAGAGTGCAGTCCCAGCCACCTGCACACCTGCATCTCAGCCCCATTCTCGCCAGGATGCTTCTGCAGTAAAATCTTCAAAGGCATTTTATCCAAACCAGTTAAGATCAGGACCCTGGGCCAACTCAAACCCTCTCAGTCACAACTGTCGTTTCAAGAGGACACTGTCACTTTCACTTAGCCTCCACTGGGAAAATGAGAACCAAAGCCACGTCCCTCCCTGGGACAGGAGCCAGAGGCCTGCTTCTTTTGCAAGTCAGGCAGCTGCTCACAGGTCTACTTGAAAGGAGGGGATCTGGGCAGTTGTAAGCGTCCGATCCTGTCTGGCACGGCTCTCCTGGGGAGCACTGTCCCTGTCACGCGGGTGAAGCCTGCTGAGATCGTCAGTCTCTAAGCGTGATAGACAGACAGTGCAGCCCAGCTGGCCGGGGGTCCTTTGAAATTTTTCTGTGTCAGGCTCATCCTTCAGTGTAGATGAAAAAGGACAGAGCTGGAGCCTCGGCAGGTCTGGGAAGAGGATGTCAGAATAGTGTGCACACACGCGGAAAGAAAAAGGAAATTGACTAGGAGATGAGTGACCCTTGGTCTGATGGGATGGACAGGAACACCCCCTCCATGCTGTGGGGGCTGTTGGTCCCACCAAGACACCTGCTTCCTGGCAGTCCCAGGAGGGCAGGCATTGTCAGAAAAACAGAGCGTGGTGCAACCCTACATGTTTTTCCTGCATATGCATTCTTACATCACTTACCCTCTCGGTGCCTCGGTTTCCTCCCTTATAAAATAGGGCTAATAATACCTATTTCAAAGCATTGCTGGGAGACTTACATGAGACAGTGTTTATAAACACCCTCGGGCAGATGCTGTTAGATACGCCTTACTTTCCCCAGCATAACTAACATTTGGAGAGTACTCACTACACACAGGTGCCGTCAAAACATCTTCACTGCTCAATCACTCTGGGAAGCAGATCCTACAATTCATCCCATTTTAGAGATTAGGAAACTGAGAGAGGTTCCATAACATTCGCAAGATCTAGTACTCGCAGGGAGTGGCAAAAGTTGCAACCCGGGCAGATCTGACTCCAGAGCCCGACCTCTGAGCCCTTCCAATTCCTCCCCTATTTACAAGGGAAACAGAAAGCCCATTTTTCCCAGGAGGAGCACTTCTGTGTCATCAGGCATGGGTCATGTTCATCGGCCATGTGTGATGTCTTTTAAGGATATAAAGCTACAGTGTCATTGGTAGTGTATTTGATAGCTCTGGCTTGAAAATCCCATAAATCAAAATCATGACGCTGTATAGCAGTGGTTCTCAAAGCGTGGTCCACGGACCTCAGCATCAACAGTACCTGGGAAGGTGTGAGAAATGCAAATCCTGGGTCCCAGCCCAGGCCTACTGAGTCAGAAACTCTAGGAGTGGAGCCCAGCGATCTGTGTCTCGCCAAGCCTTCCTGGTGACACTGATGGACACTATAGTTTGAGCACCACTGCCATAGCAGGGTACATATTTTCACTCTCCGGTAACTACAGGTTGTGAAGGAAACTGTAAATAAAATAAATGAATAATAAATTGTTACTGTTTTATTTCCAGGTGGGGTTGGTAGGAAATAGGAGCAGTGGCCATGTTCATTGAGGGTTAACAAGTTCATTCATTCATTCATTCATTCATTCATTCATTCATTCGATATTTATATCTTGGGGACTATACACCAGGCACTACCCTAGGAATACTAAAATGTAGTTAAAAGGACACAGATGTGTGTGGTTCCTACTTTTGTCATCTAACAGTTCAGTGAGGGGCGGGGGCACTCATGTAACAAAAGTGACACAATTATTAAACTGTGTTTGTAGCAAGGACTATGAATGGGAAAAGGCATGAATCTGAAGCGCAGAATGGGAGCCCCTGATCGAATCTTGGAAAACCTCTCAGGGGAAATGACACTGGAGTCAAGATACTGGCCAGTGAAGCCAGTCGGGGGCTGGGGGGAGGTAATGACCGTGATGGGGAGAGAGCGAGCCCTCTAGCAAAGGAAGCAGCCTACACAAAGGCTCCCAGCGCAGCACAGGCAGGTGCCCTGGGGCGGGGAGGGGCTCTGCGGGTGATCTCAGGTGTGCCCCCAGTTTCTGCGTGAATCCCTCCACTTCCAGCTCCCTCACCTTGTAACTGGCAAAGTCAGAACCTCCACCTACAGGGCCCCACGTGATTTCAGCTGCTCAAAGAGGACACTCTTCCCACCTAAGGCCCAGACAGCAGTTCAGCTTCCGTGCTGCACTTTTCAGCCGGCGGGTGGAGGGTTTTGAGTTCCCATTTCCCTGGTGGGTAAGTTCCGCGTGAAGCCGGGAGCTGTGCACACACAGGACACACCTGGGACTGCTGAGCTGCAGCTCCTGTTGGTCACGGGAGCTTTTCATTTCCTCTTTTTTTCTGCAGCTTGAAGCTCTCCCTTCTTTTTTCCGAGCTCAGCTACACTTCTTTTACTTGTTATATTTTACCCAGCACCTCTTTGTAATTAAAGAGAGGCAGTGAGAATTAATTTGCCACATCAGCGCACTTCACTGTATTGATTTTTTAAATCCTGCCTCCCAAACCAAGTTAGGTATCACTGCGATGCATTTCCAGAGTATCTTGTGCCTTCCATCAAAACCTGGACCACACAGGATTGTAATCTGTGCTTTAAGCATTTCCTAGCTGCACCCCCAACCCGCACTCCGCCAAGCTGCAAATTCCATGCAGGTATGAACCTTCTGGCTTCTGCTTATCCATATTCCCAGCACCTAACCCAGTGCGTGGCACATGATAGGTGCTCAATAAATATTTTGGAATGTATGAATGAGTTCATCGTTAACCTTCACACAATTCTGTGAGGTAGACTGCCGCTTGGTTCCCCTTTTTGAAGGTGAGAAAATGGAGGCTTGGCATGTTTAGCAACTCTCTGAAGGTCAAACATCAAGTTGCAGATCTTAGATTCAAAATCTGGGCTGCTACATCCTAAAGATCACTCTCTTCTCCATCCATCACAGTGTCTCTTCAACAACCCTTAAACTCCAGAAGGGGTAGGTGTGTAGATGAGTGCGACTGGACAGAAAATAGGACTGTTTCTTTCTGCCCTGAGTCAAGACACTGTTTGTATGATTGGAAATGAAGGGTGGGAGCCTGGGGACATCGAAGGAAAATTGGGCTAGTGACAGAATGGGGTGAATGCGGACATCCCTGCACAGTGGCAACAGAGAGGAGATGCTCTTATCCCTGTAAAGTTTAATCCCTCATAAAAATAGCACCATATTTGGTAGATTGCATCCCTCCTGTAATGCAAAGAGCAGTAGGATTTTCCAGATGAAAAGTCAGCTTAGACTGGTGCACACTTGCCCTCCAGGCTGATCCCTGAACACAGAGCTCCAGAGCATGCAAAGACGGCCTCTTAGGGACCAAACTGTCACCAGGAAAGTCACAAGAAGAGAGGCCAACAATTCTCTGTGACTCTCAATCCAGGAGCTCTAACTTAACTTTGTAAGACATTCAGGATTCTGAAACCTTAGCAAATCTGAAATTATGATTATTACCTCATCAACGTAACAGCTGAGTGAAGAAAAGCAGTGTATAAATTGCATTTCATGATGATTTCCACCTTGGTTAAAAGCAAAATAAAAATATATGCAGTATGAAAAAGCCCCAAAAGTAAAGGCAATACGTGAAAAGTTTCAGGAGTAGCACTCAGAGTGTTTTTTTTCTCTCTCTCTCATTCTCTATATTGCCCTAATTTTCATTAATGAAACTACCACTCATCAATAAAAAAAATTCCATTTTAAAGGAATATAATGATGTTCAGTACATGCTTGTTATATGGCCATTTCATTCTATTTTACATAACCTGGGATAGTGCATCAGCCTTATTTTACAGGCGAGGACATTAGGTTCAAACAGACTGAATAGCTTGACCAAGCTGTAGCTCCTAAGTGCAAAGCCAAGGTTTAAAAATAAATTTTGACCTACTCTAAAGCAGCACTTTCCAACTTTGCATGTTAGAATCATGAGAAGCTCTTCAAAATCCTGATGTCCAGGCCATGCCCCAAACCAATTAAATTTGAATCCTTGAGTGTGGGACTCAGGCATCCAATATTTCTTAAATGTTCTCAGCAATTATAAGGTGTAGCCAAGATTGAGAACTAATGCTCACAAGCCTATGTGCTCAAACACAGTGCTATATTGCTTCTCTATATACAGAAATCTATTCTTTATCATTTGTTGGGAATACAGATAATTATTATTGAAAACTCTTAATACCATCAAATATTGCCTAAGAACCCTGTTGATTTCCGAGTCTGGTCCACAGGCCCAGATCAATTCATGGAAAGAGGGTAGCCACCCTACAGAAGAATAGTTCAGCAATCAGAGCAAGGAAAAGAATAATGATGACAAGAACTGATTTCTGAAGACTGAACCCACTCAGAAAGGTTTCCTGAGAAATCCAAAATCTGAGCAGACCAATAACAAGTAACAAGATCAAAGCCTTAATAAAAAGTTCCCCGCTAAAGAAAAGCCTGGGTCTGATGGCTTAACTGCTGAATTCTATCAGACATTTAAAGAACTAACACCAATCCTGATCCCAAAAACAGACAAAGACACATCCAAAAAGAAAACTACAGGCCAATATCTCTGATAAATATTGATGCAAAAATCCTCAACAAAATACTATCAAACTAAATTAAACAATATCTTAGAAAGATCATGCATCATGACCAAGTGGGATTTACCCCTGGGATGCAAGGATGGTTCAACAAATGCAAATCAATCAATGTGATACATCATATCAAAAGAATGAAAGATAAAAACCATATGATCATTTCAACTGATGCTGAAAAAAGCTTTTGATAAAACTTAACATCACGTCATAATTAAAAACCCTCAAAAAACTGGGTATAGA
Source organism: Macaca mulatta (assembly GCF_049350105.2). Classification (NCBI taxonomy): domain Eukaryota; kingdom Metazoa; phylum Chordata; class Mammalia; order Primates; family Cercopithecidae; genus Macaca; species Macaca mulatta. The sequence goes on along the minus strand of NC_133425.1, from coordinate 17,355,937 downwards.
AGAAATATACCTCAACATAATAAAAGTCATATATGACAGACCCACAGCTAGTATCAAAATGAATGTGGAAAAACATAAAACCTTTTCTATAAGATCTGGAGCATGACAAGGATGCCTACTTCCACCACTGTTATTTAATACAGTACTGGAAGTCCTAGCTAGAGCAATCAGACAAGGAAAGGATATAAAGGACATTCAAAGTGGAAAAGAAGAAGTCAAACTATCCTTGTTTGCAGATGATATGATCTTATACTTGAAAAAAACTCAAGACTCTACAAAAAAAACTATCAGAACTGATCAACAAATTCAGTAACATTGCAGGACACAAAATCAACAAACAAAAATCATAGCATTTCTATATGCCAATAGTTAACAATGTAAAAAATAAATTTTAAAAAATAATCCCATTTACAATAGATACACATAAAATTAAATACCAGGAATTGACTAAACCAAAGAAGTGAAAGATATCTATAATAAAAACTATAAAACACTGATGAAAGAAATTGTAGAGTACACCAAAAAATGAAAACATATCCCATGTTCATGGATTGGAAGAATTAATGTTGTTAACATATTTATACTACCAAAAGCAATCTACAGATTCAACGCAATCATTATCAGAGTACCAACAATATTATTCACAAAACTAGAAAAAGCTATGCTAAAATTTGTATGGAACCACAAAAGACCCAGAATAGCCAAAGTTATCCTAAAGAAAAAGAAACAAACAACCAACAACAACAACAAAAAAAAAAAACTAGGGAAATCACATTATCTGACTTCAAATTTTACTACAGAGCTACAGTAACCAAAATAGTATGGTACTGGCACAAAAACAGACACATAGACCAATGGAACAGAATAGAGAACCCAGAAACAAATTCATACCTACAGAGAACTGATTTTTTACAAAGGTGACAATAACGTACACAGCAAAAAGACAGTCTCTTCAATAAATGGCGCTGGGAAAACTGGATATCCATATGCAGGGAAATGAAACTAGATCCCTATCTCTTGCCACATACAAAAATCAAATCAAAATGGATTAAAGATTTAAACCTAAGACCTCAAACTATGAAACTACTACAAGAAAACATTGGGGAAAATCTTCAGGACATTGGTCTGGGAAAAATTTTCTCGAGAAATACCCGACAGGCACAGGCAACCAAAGTAAAAACACACAAATGGAACCACATCAAGTTAAAAAGCTTCTGCACAGCAAAGGATACAATCAACAAAGTGAAAGACAACTCACAGAATGGGAAAAAGTATTTGCAAACTACCCATCTGACAAGAGATTAATAACCAGAATATATAAGGAGCTCAAACAGTTCTACAGGAAAAAATCTAGTAATCTGATCCAAAAAAATGAGCAAAAGATTTGAATAGTCATTTCTCGAAAGAATACCTGCAAATGGCAAACAGGCATATGAAAACGTACTCGATCTCATTGATCATCAGAGAAATGAAAATCAAAATTACAATGACATATTATCTTATCCCAATCAAAATGACTTATATCCACAAGACAGGCAATAACAAATGCCGGTGAGGGTGTGGAGAAAAGAGAACCATTGTACACTGTTGGTGGGAATGTAAATTTGTACAAGCACTACGGAGAACAGTTTGGAGGTCCCTCAAAAAACTAAAAATTGAGCTACCATATGATCCAGCAATCCCACTGCTGGGTATATACCCAAAAGAAAGGAAATCAGTATATCAAAGAGATATCTGCACTCCTGTGTTTGTTGCAGCACTGTTTACAATAGCCAGATTTGGAAGCAACCTAAGGGTCTATCAGCAGATCACTGGATATAGAAAATGTGGTACATATACGCAATGGAGTACTATATTGCCATAAAAAAGAATGAGATCCAGTCATTTGCAACAACATGGATGGAACCGAAGATCATTATGTTAAGTGAAATAAGCCAGACACAGAAAGACAAACATCACACGTTCTCATTTATTTGTGGGATCTAAAAATTAAAACAATTGAACTCATGGACATAGAGAGTAGAGGCATAGTCACCAGAGGCTGGTAAGGGTATTGAGGGTCTAGGGGGGAAGTGGGGATGGTTAATGGGTACAAAAAGAAATAACTAGAAAGAATGAATAAGACCTACTATTTGATAGCACAATAGGGTGATTATAGTCAACAATAACTTAATTGTACATTATAAAATAACTTAAAGAATATAATTGGATTGTTTGTAACTCAAAGGATAAGTGTTTGAGGGACTACATACCCCATTCTCCACAATGTGCTTATTTCACATTGCATGCCTGCATCAAAACATCTCAAGTACTCCATAAATATATACACACCTACTATGGGTTCACAATAATTAAAAATTTTAAAAATTTAAGAAAATAAATAGAGAGGTTTTCTGGTTGACCAGTTCCTAGAAAGACAGGAAGAACTTAAGATAAGTAAAATACAGAGTAAGTGACTGTGGAGAAGTTTCAATAAACCAAGTCCAGAGTGAATTCAAATCAACTGTACCCACTGTTGATAGGGTACCAGGTAGCAGCAGAGGATGAGCTGCTTATTTACACAACTCAATAAGAAGGCGCAGAAGAGGAAACTGAGACCCCTGGAAGGACTAGAGGAATAGATTTGAGACTGGTTCACAGGAAAAAGGTTGAAGCTGACGCATACATGGATCAAGACAGAGGTTAGAGCACCAGGTTAGGGAAGAACAAAGACTAAGCTAGCTCAAAGTAATGACTCCCAGCATTAACGACAACAGAAAATATTTCTAGAACCCTCGTTATACATGAGTAATTTAGAGTATTGTTCCTCTCTCCTTCTTACTGTAGGCAAGGTATACTTCCTAGTCCCATCAATCTGAGTTTTGGTCATTGGGATAATGTGTGACTTGCTTTGGCCAGTGGGATAAAAGCAAATGTTGTTGTGAAAGAAAGTTTGACATGTGCTTGTTTGCTTGGGCTTGCCCTCTTGAGCTTCTTCCTTTTGCTCTATAAAGAGTAAGTGTTGGGTAGTGGCTGGTCCAAGAAGTGTGAGAGATGTGTAGAACAGACCTTCACCAATCCACAGGGTTAGAGGGAAGCCCAGCCTAGGTCAGCCAAATTATAGCCAACCTGCAGATACATGCACAGGAAGTAGATAGTTATTGTGGTATGCCACTGAAGTTCTGAGGATGTTTGTTACATGGTGTTATTGCAGCAAGAGCTGACTGAGACATGTGATTCTCTCCTTGCATCCACACCACAGTCCAGGTAAGTAAGCATTGTCACTGTTTCCATTTTATAGAGGAGGAAACAGTCTTGGGGGGGTTAAATAACTTGCCCAAGAGTGGTGAGTGGCACAGCTGGGTTTCTAACTCAGATCTTCCTTTAAAGCCCGTGCTTAAAACCACTACCCTATGCACCTCCCTGAAGCTTTATTATCAAGAGGGCTGCGGACTGCAACAGCAGAGACACTTTTCCAGGGCTTTTATCAGATACTGAGTCATAGTGAGAGCAGGTGGAATTTAAGAGCCAGAGAACAGAGGACACCAAGTGGTCACAGTGGCATTGCTCTGAAAACTTTTCTCTCTACGAAATGACACAGGAACACTGGGGTTATGTTTCAAATGGTCAAGATTTAAAGGGACTGGCATCTCCTAAGCTCTTACAAGCCATTCTGTCTTAACGGGAGCATGACACCTCTGGAGAGAATGATATTATGAGGTCTCAGCAAAATCGAGCACCCTGTAATACAGGGTTTCTGAATAATTCTGTGGTTTGGCAGTATGTCCCTGTGCACTGTAGGATGTTTAAGAGTATCTCTGGGCTGGGCGCGGTGGCTCATGCCTATAACCCAAGCACTCTGTGAGGCCAAGGTGGGTGGATCACGAGGTCAGGAGTTCGAGACCAGCCTGGCCAATATGGCGAAACCCTGTCTCTACTAAAAATACAAAAATTAGCTGGGTATGGTGGTGCGCGCCTGTAGTCCCAACTGCTCGGGAGGCTGAGGCAGGAGAATCACTTGAACCCAGAAGGCAGAGGTTGCAGTGAGCCGAGATCGTGCCACTGTACTCCAGCAAGTGTCCCCCTAAGGAGGGGGGTGAAAACTGTCCCCAGCTGAGAACTACAGCCTTAGTATATAAAGCATATTTTGGAATTAAGAAAAGTATCATTGAGAATATCATGCAATGTCTTGACTCCTAAGCCTGGCTACACATTAAAATGGTTGGAAGGGTTTTGGGAAATGCAAATCCCCAGACCTTGATTGGACTCACTGAATCAGAATCTCTGGAGGAGAGGCCTGGGACCCTGTGTTTTTAATAAACTTCCCTGGTGATTCTCTTTCAGCCAGCCCAACCTCAGACCAGGGACTATCATTTGCAAGCCATGGTATAGTCATTATAAGCATGGTCCCTGGAACCAGACTGGCTCAGGCCTGGAGGCCAGCTCGAGTATTTATTAACATTATGGAAAAAATGTCATGTTTCCCAGTTGCATGGCACATCTTGGACAATAAGTTTCCTATGTCAGGGGCGTTTCCCACTGACGAGTCCTGCCTCCCCACTAGGGCAGACCCAAAACTTGCTTGTCTAATTCTCTGAGAATCAGGTGTGCTTATGTGAAATATCAATTCAGAAGCCCAACATGTGAGGAAGATGGCACCAGGTAGTGCCCATCTGTCTGGCAATACTGGCAATGGAGGCAGGTGGCTCTCAGGGCATCAGAACTGTGCTTAGAGTCAGTAAGAAGAGCTTGGTGCCCATGCCCAGAGGTGGCAAGAGTGGGATCTGCAAAGAACCAGTCCTGCAGTGGGGTTTCTGGCAAGGCCAACGTTCAGCCCTTTGAGAGAGTCTGTGTGTTCCCTTGTAGCATTGAATACATTTCTTTCTGTTTCAACTAGGTTGAGTGGGTTCTGTGGTCTGCAATCAAGAAGAGCTAACTTCATCCCTGTGCTTTTTTTCCTCATCTGGAAAATGTGAGGCAATATTAGGAATATAACAGAGCTTGGAGGATGACATTGGACTTCCCAGGTTCAAATTCCACCTCTGTCATTACACTGCTGCTTGAGGCAAGTTACATCGGCTTTCTAAGACTCGGTTTTCACAAAGTACAATGAAGATACCACAAACTTTATTAGGTGTCTTGAGGATCAAAATAAAGAGTTGAAATGGTGCTTTGCACATTTCAAGCCCTTGAATATGAGCTACTGTTATTGTCGGAGTAGTCCTGAAGGCTTTTTACCATCTATACACCACTAAAAGCCTTCACTCCAGGAAATCCAATCTCCTTCTTGATTTTTAGAAGTCAAGCCATTCCCTGACCACTGTGCTTTTGCCTTTGCAGGACTCTTGCCTGAAATGTCCTCCCTTTTTACTTCCACCTATCCATCTTTCAAAACCTAGCTCACCTCTCTCCTTCCAGAAATCCATGCTGTCATTTCCCCTCTTTGAACCTGCACAGCGTCTGGCAATCCCATAGCTCGCTATAGATTTAGTACTTAATTATGCATTGCTGTATTTCACCGGTATTTCACCTGGGTACGTCTTGTCTCCATGGCTAGACTGCAGACTTCTCGAAGGCAGATTCCTTGCTCCTTATTCTTTCGGCAACCACACTGTGTTGGGCACTTAGGAAGAAAGAAAAGAAAAGCATGTCATATTGAATCGAACCATTGAACAGATGCCAAATCAATATCTCAGGTCACAGGAGCAGGGGCGGGTCAGTGATGAAGCTAGGAGTGGGTCTCCCTGGACCCCTGATTTCCATGCAGCAGAATGACTACTCGGCTATTTGGAAATTTGCATACGGATGACATTCTAGAAAATGCAGGTGCCTGCCTTTTCACCACAGAGGCCAATTAAGTGCTCTACATTTTAAAAAACAGACTGTTTGAGAAATGCCTGTGAGAACAATTAAGAGTACAAAACGTGGTAAATGAAACTGGAAGTTATCAAAAGCTATTGAAGGAACTTGAGAGAAATGGCAAGTGACCTCCATATGGGAGGCTACAGAGCCCAGTGGGATCAGAAGCCAACAGCCACCAGCCCCTACACCCAGCCTCTCTCCAATGTGCATGAGGCACAACTTCTCCAAACAAAAGCATTCTCTATTGTGAAGTAGAGATGATAACAGTACTCGCCTCATAGGGTAGTTGTTAAGATTGAATGTATTAATATATGTAAAGTAATTAAAACAGTGCCTAGCACTTAAGTGCTGAATGACTGTTGGTTGCTATGATAATGATTATTAATAGAGTATTACATATGCTCCAAAATAGCAGGGACTTTTGCTGCCTTGTTTTCTCAGCACCCGGCATCTCCAGCACACAGGAGGGACTCAATCAATGCTTGTTGAATGATTGCATTAAATGGCAAGCTTAGCTGGTGACAAATTATGACCCGGATCAGCTTGCAGACCCGCTGCCCAAGTGACGTAGGCTGCTCTTTCCTTCCCACAGGCAGAGGTTCAGGAGCCTTTTTTTTTTTTTTTTTTTTTTTCTTTGAGAAAGAGTCTCGCTCTGTCACCCAGGCTGGAGTGCAGTGGTGCGATCTCTGCTCACTGCCAGCTCCACCTCCCGGGTTCACACCATTCCCCTGCCTCAGCCTCCTGAGTAGCTGGGACTATAGGCGCCCGCCACCGCGCCCGGCTAACTTCGTTTTTGTATTTTTAGTAGAGACGGGGTTTCATAGCGTTAGTCAGGATGGTCTTGATCTCCTGACCTCATGATCCGCCTGCCTCGGCCTCCCAAAGTGCTGGGATTATAGGAGTGAGCCACCCCGTCCGGCCTCAGGAACCCTTTTATAAGTTTCTTTCAATCCTCAGCCAGACCCTCCCAGCTCATCAGCTCAGTCCCTCCTGGCCAAGAGTCCATCCTCCCACGTCAGATCTAGTTCTAGCATCTTGTCCAGCTCCCTTTGAACTTGATGCTTTGAGCCATTCCTACAATGCCTGCTTCTACCTTCTGAAACTGAATTTTTCTTTCTTTGGCATTTGATAGCTGCTGGTCAGCCCACCCTACTGACTGGGCCTGCCTAGAATCCTGATCCTGATGCTCCCCAGTCTCCCATGGTCTGGGTGCAAACACCTCTACATCCCAAGCCCTCTCAGGCTCCACACTGGGACTCTGGAATTTTACAAACCTGGCTTTAAATCCTGATATTCAGGGTGTTTGCTTAATCTCTCTGACCTCAGTTTTTTCACCTGAAAAGTAGGATAACAATACCCACTCATTTGCATAAAAATTAAATGCCTGTAGCATGCCTACCACAAGAGTCTTCCATAAAAGGGGGTGATCCAATGCTAATTCCTTCTCCAGCTGCTACTTCTACAATATGGTGTATGGTGGACTCTCTAGAGCCCCATAAAAACACGGGATGAGCCATTTGGCCAGCAAGGACCTGGTGATTGAAAGTATGAGCAGCAAGTCTATTTCTCTAAAAGAGAGCAGAACTTTGTAATAAAACTGAGTTGTGGTGGAAAGCAAGGAAAAGTTGCTAGCTGCAGCCTTAATGGGCAAGATAAAGGGCACATCTTCGGAGAACAGGGGACTGGTTTATTAATAGGATTAAAGCCAGGGGAGCTGCTGGAGAGTCAGGGTGGCTTATCAGTGTGAAATAGTGTGCACTCACAGATAAGATCACCCAGAGAGCAGCCAAGAGGCCACTTCAGAAATTAAAAAAAAAAAAAAAAAAGTTACAATGGGATCCTGAGATAGGATAGGAAAACCAGTGGTCCTCAAGTTCTGTACCATAATCATCTGTAAGGGTGGTTACATCAGAATCACTGGCCAGGGGTGAAGGATTGGGGGTTAAAATAGAGAATCTGGAACCCATCCCTGGAGTTTATAGTCCAGTAAGTCTAAGGTGGTGCCTGGGAATCCATCAGCAATTTGTTTTTTAAGACAGCATCTTGCTCTGTCGCCCAGGCTATAGTGCAATGGTACAATCACAGCTCACTGCAGCCTTGACCTCCCGGGCTCAAACCAACCTCCTGCTTTAGTCCCCCAAGTAGCTGGGACTACAGGCACGCCACCACGACTGGCTAATTTTTTTTCAAAGTAAAGATAGGGTCTTGCTATGTGGTCCAGACTGGTCTCAAACTCCTGGGCTCAAGCAATCCTCTCACCTTGGCCTCCCAAAATGCTGGGATCACTGGCATGAACAACCACATCCAGCCCATAAGCTTTATTATTATTATTATTGTTATTTGAGATGGAGTCTCGCTCTGTCGCCCAGGTTGGAGTGCAGTGGCGCGATCTTGGCTCACTATAAGCTCCACCTCCCGGGTTCACGCCATTCTCCTGCCTCAGCTTCCCAAGTAGCTGGGACTACAGGCACCTGTCACCTCGCCCAACTAATTTTTTGCATTTTTAGTAGAGAAGGGGTTTCACCGTGTTAGCCAGGATGGTCTCAATCTCCTGAACTTGTGATCCGCCTGCCTTGGCCTGCCAAAGTGCTGGGATTACAGGCGTGAGCCACCGCGCCCAGCCTTATTATTTTTTTTAAATGTTAGATGATGTTGCTGAAGAAGCAGCCAAGTTTTGGACTGTTTGAAGATTATTTTATAATGAGTTTTGTAGCAATTCAGATACCTGGATACATGTATTCATTTGTTTAACAAGTATCTGTTATGTGTTTTTTTTTTTTTTTTTTTTTTTTGAGATGGAGTCTAGCTGTTGCCCAGGCTGGAGTGCAGTGGCCGGATCTCAGCTCACTGCAAGCTCCGCCTCCCGGGTTTACGCCATTCTCCTGCCTCAGCCTCCCGAGTAGCTGGGACTACAGGCGCCCGCCACCTCGCCCGGCTAATTTTTTTTGTATTTTAGTAGAGACGGGGTTTCACCGTGTTAGCCAGGGTGGTCTCGATCTCCTGAACTCGTGATCCGCCCGTCTCGGCCTCCCAAAGTGCTGGGATTACAGGCTTGAGCCACCGCGCCCGGCCTGTTACGTGTTTATGACATTTTTGGTGAGCAAGAAATAAGAAGAAAAGATGGTCATGTTCCTCATCAAGCTTCCAGTTAGCTACTCGAGAGATCAGTCAAAGAGTGCAACAACCAATCATTCATTCATTCAAAACTTAAATGCCTCCTATATGCCAGGCTCTGTGCCATGGAAATGGGATTCTGATTAGACCTTTAAAAATGGGAAGCAACAAGAAAAGGGAGAAGGTCTTATCTTAGATTTCAGCCTTGCCAAGGGAGATATCCCGGTTTCCTTCTTCTTTTTTCTTTTTCAGAATTACATCTTGTATCACTCCCTGATGGGAGACAGGGTGTTCCCTAAAGTTCACAGAAGGCCGGGCGCGGTGGCTCACGCCTGTAATCCCAGCATTTTGGGAGGCCGAGGCGGGTGGATCAGGAGGTCAGGAGATCGAGACCATCCTGGCTAACACAGTGAAACCCCGTCTCTACTAAAAATACAAAAAACTAGCCGGGCGAGGTGGCAGGAGCCTGTAGTCTCAGCTACTCGGGAGGCTGAGGCAGGAGAATGGCGTGAACCTGGGAGGCGGAGCTTGCAGTGAGCTGAGATCCGGCCACTGCACTCCAGCCTGGGCGACAGAGCGAGACTCCGACTCAAAAAAAAAAAAAAAAAAAGAAAGAAAGAAAGTTCACAGAAGATTATGCATCCACGATTCCAGTCCCGGGGCTTGGAAGAAGGGTCTGCGTAACTGAGATACAGTTTGGTATGCTCTCCAGTGATACTGAGATAGAAAAGAGTGAGGAGAGTTGAAAGGAAAAAATAATAATGGCGGCAGTTGTAAAATCTAACACATTCAACACTTACGATGTGCCGAGCCCTGATTTCAGTGCTGAATAAGAATAAACCAACAAAAAGAGCCCTTTCATTTTCTCCTGGAGGAAATAGTAAAAACAGCAGCCCTAGGGAGAGATAATTTCAGAACGGTATCAATGGGCTCCAAAACATCCCTGCCATTTGACTATATTCTTTGTTTTCAGAGAGTCCATCCTTTGGAACTAGCACCAAGGCTTCATGCAAAAAGATGTGAAGCATTGGTTATAATGACCTAAAATCCGGAAGCAAACTATGTTTCCAATAGTACGAGTTGGCTTAAATGATCTCTGGTACATACATATAAAAGAAGAATGAGGAGACTCTCTACTGATATAGAACCATTTCCAAGATTAACCGTTAAGTGACTAAAGCAAGCTACAATCTTGAAATACACATTATTATTAACTATAGTCACCATTGTGTGCAATAGATCACTAAAACTTATCCCTTTGGCTAACATCTCCCTTTCCCCATCTACCACGTCCTCACCCTCTGATCACCACCACTGCTAAAAGTAGATTTTAAATGTTCTCACCACAAAGAAATGTTAAGTATGTGAGGGGATGGGTATGTTAATTGACCTGATTTGATTATTCCACAATATATGCACATAACATCCCACTATACCCCATAAATATATATACTTATTATTTGTCAATTGAAAATGTTTTTA